>NW_026690893.1:300000-600000 GCF_020826845.1 Diceros bicornis minor | reverse complement strand
GTCTTCCTTCCTGGCGTGGGCTTTAGAGTACTAACTACCAAGGTAGAGCAGAGTTAAATTTTCTAATGAATTGAGGTTCCCAGCTCAATTCCTTGTACCCAGGGAGCCCTAAGGAACATGTGACTGCACACTAGATGCTCAAGCAAGGTCGTCTGAATGTAGTATGGCGTGCTGTTTCCTGAAGGTGGTCCTGCTGAGACCCTATCGCCTCCTGTATACTTCTCTCAATGTCCTGAGAATACGCGAGTACTGTAGGCTTTCTGCGAGACCATGGGTGATCTTCACGGAAACCCACTGTGTTTGTAGCGAGATGATGGTTGGCTGTCAGGGCTTGTGTGTCCTGTGCTTTCTTTCCCAGGCTGAGTGCTAGTGGAAGTGGGTCTCGAAAGAGCAGCATCAGCGTCCCCAGGGAACTTGTGAGAAATAGAAACAGATGGATCCTTCCTAGACATCCAAACTCCTAATTCCCTGGTGTTGAGTCTTGTACATTGAAGAAATTTCTGTGTGCACGAGACTGTGAAAAGGAGTATTAGCTAAAGTGTTCTCCACTCTGGGCTGCCATTTGAAATCCCCTAGGTCGATCTAGGGAATGCAGTCATCTCAGCACTGGCGTGTGGTTGTTCAGTGGTGGGCCTGCGTGAATGGGGTTGTCAGAATCTCTAAGAGAGTTATGGGGCAGGACGGAGGCCGTGAGACCAGACCAGGGCCTATGCCGAAAGGAGGGAAGTCTGTCCCGGGTCCCAAGGAGACTGGAGCACTTCAGTAGCTATGGCAGGCTGGGGTATTGCCGAAATGTGCCATCTTGACTTTTCCCTTCTTTTTGGTGACCTTGTGCGTTCACCCAGGGGCTGCCCTCCTTGGAAGGCACAGAAGGCTGCAGACTGAAAGAAGCACTCGCCAACGGATGTCCTACAAGGAGGTAGGAGCAGTCATTTGTTCTTCCTATGGAAATGTTCCTTACCGAGGCATGGGAATTTTCTGGATCCTACTCAGAGCTTTTCCCGAAGGAGAAAATGGAGATCACAGGTGACTCAGGTGAAATCTTTGCTCACCACCTCCAGTGGATCTCAAACTTTGCTGCCCACTGTTATCACGTCGGGAGATTTCCAAAGCTCCCAGTGCCCAGGCCGCAATAAACACACCCTCAATTTGCATCTCTTGCAGTAGGCTTCAGGCACAGGTATTTGCTAACCACCCCGCCCTGAGTCCCATGTGGGCCACCGTGCGAATAAGTCTGCAGGCACGCTTGTCTCACTGAAATCTGCCTAAGATTCCCTGGGGCTCACTGTCAAAATGCATGTAATGATGCCGTGGGGCTGAGTGTGCCTGAGAATCTGTGTTTCTAAAAAGCCCTAGGTCCTGCCAAACAGTGCTTCACCCAGTCACTTTAACTTGGATGAGT
The DNA here is from genome assembly GCF_020826845.1 of Diceros bicornis minor. Lineage (NCBI taxonomy): Eukaryota > Metazoa > Chordata > Mammalia > Perissodactyla > Rhinocerotidae > Diceros > Diceros bicornis. The sequence goes on along the minus strand of NW_026690893.1, from coordinate 598,598 downwards.
CAAAGAAATTTTTAAAATGGTCTGCATGCCTAGAAATCAAAAGTGCGTACCACAGGTCACCTTTGGGAGAATTTTATTAATAACAAAAGAACATTTTAAAACACAACTTTCTAATGACGTTTAATAACCCAAAGGAACAAAGCCATGAGAATATCCCGCATCAGGATTTCCACAGAAATAACCCCACAGAGTCAAAATATCTCATCCCAGGTCAGGGAAGTCTTTACAATTTGCCACGGACTCTTTTGAGCCCTTTACCCATTTTCCCCAAATTCTGAAATCGGAGGAGAGATACAGATCCATTTCCTATTATCTTTTAGTTGAGACCTTACCCCTGCAATCGGACTCACTAGTATCCAATGGATTTCAGTGTCAAACAACTTCCTATTCCAGTTTGATTACCGCCCTTTGAATCGTCACTTCTGCTTCCATCATGAAAGAGGGCAGTGTTTGCCTGTGTGTTTCCACAAGCATCGCCTGGGCTTCCACCATGTGTAGCCAGAGCAGAGATGGGGAATGGCTGATTCGCGAGAAAAACCTTGCTCCTTGTGACTTCTCCTCCTCACTGGACAGTCAGTTCCAGGTGTCCTGGGGTGGGAGGACGTGTCTTCCTTGGCAGGAGGTGTCTCCCTCCGAGTCACTCTCTTCCGAGGAAGAGGAAACCTGGAGGTCATTCTCCAGGACACTCAGTGGGACTTGGGCACAGTGTCCCTCAGACGTCTCTTGTGTGAGAGGGCTCTGCCCGGGAGGGCTTGTCTTCTCAGCTGGAAGGCAGGAGGCAGCAGTCAGGAGTCTGGAGCTCCACCAGCCATTGTCTAATCTCCTGAAGAGCATTCTGAGGGGCTGGCCTGGGTCACGGTTCAGTGCTGGGCGATGGGCCACAGTGCAGGGCTGAGCGGTATTCAGGTGAGGTCTGTGGTGTGGAGGCGGGAGGTCAATGCTTTTCCCCTGGGCATGCATCTTTCTGGTCACCTGGCATCCCGCAGTGGGTCTCTGTCCAGTTGTCCGTGGTGGAGGCTGGGGAGTCTGGAAAACCCCCAGATGTGGTCTCTGAGTGCTCTTCTTAGGTGCTTGGAAGGGAGTGAGTCTCGGTTTCTTTGGGAGCGTCTGGAAAGCCTGCACTGGCACCTGGGCAGGTCTCTTGCCTGGTGCCTTGATGCTGATTTTGGCATCCCGGTCCCCAGTAGGTCCAGCAGCCTGTGGGCTGGGATAGGAGTTGACATCCAGATACATGGCTTGTGCCTGGGGCTGGTGAGCGTGGCCCAGGCCATGTGTCTTAGAGGGAGCCTGGGGATCTTCCAGGGAGGAAAAATGGGGCTTCTTGTCCCTCAGCTGGACCATGAGGGTAGGATCCGGGGCAAAGTGCTTGAATGCTGCGTGAGGCGTGTCAGGGACAGGCACTTCCTGACCATTCTGAATTCCACGAGGTGAGAAGAGGCTCAGTTCAGGTCTTTGGATGGCAGACACTGCGGGTCCGCTGGACCTCACGTCAGGTGTCTTCGAAGGTGGCCTACATGTGAGACTGAGGCCCAGGGCAGATTTCCTCTCGCCTCTGTAGAGGGGTCTTGGCCTGTTTGCATGCTGGAAGACAAGAGAAAGACACACAAAGACTACATATTAGAACGTCCTCACCAAGGGAGAGAAATTACAACTAACCCAATAAAATAGGTGAAAACCAGAACTTGTACCATGAAATTGAATATTATGAGATATAAAGGTGTTGAGTTTAAAAATGATGAGGGACTCAACCTCAGTGGTGGCCAGGATAAAACAAACTGCACCGTCACCTTGCTACGTGTTTGCGGCAGGTAGGAGAATCGAAAGGTTCTTCCCAGTGTCTCTCTTGAAGGAAGTGTACATGAGCACTCTCCAAAATTTTTCTAGGGAATGTGCACAGCTCCTGCTGTTTTGGAGGTGGTTTCATGAGTAAGGAGTGTTGAGGAACAATTTGGGGGTGTGCACCACCATTGCAATGCTATCTCTTACATCAAGGATTCCACCTTGTGGAGACCTGTGATGAAACCGCTTCCACAGCCCCCACCTGCATCTTGGTGACAGACATGCAAGGAGTAGTGCCAAACCCTAAACGGCAAGAAAAATGAGATCTGGCAAGTACACGAACTGATCACATTGGCTGGCATGGAATTGAAGAGTTCCCTCACAGAGAAGCGGGTTGAGGCAGATTGGGCTTCCCCCGAAGAGAACAAGAGGGGGCCCCAGGGGAGACTCACCCTCATGTAGTCACAGGACCCTGTCAATTCCTTCCAATTCGTCTGCGGACTCCCTTGAGCTCTCCTGGGAAATCTCTGCAGTAGAGCATTGCTGTGCTGCTCTTGTTGCCTGCAAACAAAAGCATGTCAAGTGCAGGGCACACAATTTCCTGGAGCCAGTTGGGACAGATATTCCTGTGTCCCAGGCTCCTTCAGTGTTGGGTTTTGAGACAGGTCGTGAAGCCCTGGGCCTTTGCCTCACCTCAGATTATTCCCCCAACTGCAGAGAACCCTGCGGGTTTTCTCATGCAGTCCTTTCCTTTTTCTCCATTGCTTCTCTCCCTGTCGTGGGGAGAATGCTGAAATGTTCCCCACCCCCTTGACTGACTCCCGAGGAGTTGAGTGAGCACCTGAGTGTGGACCCTGGAGGAGAGTGAGCTCCTATCTCGTTGTCTCCACCCCCCTGTCCTGGCCTGGAGGTGGCTGTGCACACCATGTGGAGCTGGGGAGACACGTGAGTCTCCTTGGATTTCAGCCCAAATATTGGTTAAAAGCTCCCAGGTTCCTCACCTTTGTCTTTGCTGCTTCTCTCTCTCTGGCTTCTGCAAGAGCCGTGGGTTTGGCTGCACCAGCAGATTCCCCGGTTTCACATTCTCCTTGCAAATACTGGAGCCCAAGGGCAGGGGGGCTATGGCCCCTTGCCAACGCTTCATGGGGCACCTGGTACTTCTTCTGTTGTGCCCAAAGGCTCCGCAGTCCTTGCACTTCACCTGTGGGTGGAGGAGGAAATGGTCTCTGAGTCAGCGGGAATCACAAGCACTTTTCCACAGTGAATAGAAGGACAGAGTTTGAGAGGTGAGTATTGGTTTTGGAGAGGGGACAGGACATATGGCAGTAGCTGTGAGGACACTGAGCATATTAGGGTGCCTTCCAAAAGCTTCTGCTATGGATAGACAGTGGAGGAAGGATTGGAGCTCTCAAGGTGAGCAGATGAGTCATAAGTGAAGATTGAGGCAAAATCCAAGCTAGACAGGACAGCAAAGAGGAAGTGAGGTTGTTCCTCCGGGTCTGTGAATGGGCCTGTGCCTGGTGATGTGGTCTCAAGGCAAGAAATCGTCTCATGGGAAAGGACAAGGGAGTGCTGGCCACAGAAGTGGCCATGTTCAAACCCTGTCTCTGGATTCCATGCACATCCCTGGTGCCCCACACACCCAAGCCTCCACGCTTACCCTGGGATCCTCCTCCTCTGGTAGGGGAGCCTTCTTTGCCGCCGGTCCCTTCACTTGCTTCTTGCCGTTCTGGACATTAGAGAGTCTGGAGGGCCCGTGCTGGGTGGAACGGCCCGCCATCTTCCTCACCTCCTTGGTTTGTCACCTCAGTGTTTCTGGGGACTTGATATTCGGATTTCCTGAATCAAAAGCAGAAGAAAACTTTCAGATTGACACAGAGACTAAAGTCCTCATGCACCTTCTTCTCCAAGTGGGGATGAAGGGACCTCATGAGCACTCAGTCAAAACACATTTCTCACAAGGTGATGTCTCCCTCCCAGAGATTTTGTCCTTCTCCCTGACTCCCTCGCCCGACAAAAGCTCGCTGCCCAAGACCAGACACGGGAGGCAGCCTTTGTCAATTTGCATTTCCATCCTTCAAAGAGTGATTTGAGAGACTTTGGTGAAGTCTATCACAATGCACTCTATTTGGACAAAGAAAGGCAAAATTTCCCCAGGTGTACACAATAATCCATGCCCCGGGAATGATGCAATGAATGCCGGGGCACACGTCTTGGAATGTCAAAAGCAAAGTAAGCTTTCCTATCGAAAACTGGAAGTTCCTCTTTGACACGAGAGGAGGCACTTTTCACATTCCAATTCAGATAGGAAAAATGTTTTCTCCTCTACTGGCCTGGAGACCTGCCAGGGTCAGCATGGTCAGAACTGTATTGTTTTATTTGTCATCTTCATGACCCTATTTTAACGACTTTCCAAGAAATCTGAACTGAATATGTTTGAAGTAAGTGTGAACTAATCTATTGTCTAGGCTTTAAGGCCCATAGCCAAAGCCAGCGAGTTTCCATTCCTGCTCACTCACTGCCCCATGCACATCAGGGACTGGGGTCTATTTCCTCTGGAATTTGAACTTTGTCTGATAATGAGCATTGAAAAGGATGTATCTCATGGATCTCTTTCTCAAAATTCCTGTGAAAATTAAAGAATCAATACCCCTGTGCCTCAAGACACATCGCTCCCTCTTTTTCCTACTGTCCTCCCTCTCAGAGGGATCGTCAGAGGGGGCAATTTGTAATGGAAACCCACCTGAAATCCAGTAGTGATCCTCCGGTCTGATTCTCTACAGCTGGGTTCAAGAACAGCTGCCCTGGATGGGATGCAGCTTCCAAGGTGCCTGTGGAAGGGTCAGAGGGGGAGTTTCCCTTCCGGGCAGGCTTTTATACTGATTCAAGGTCACGTGACCTCGTTAAGGGGATCTCAGTCAATCCATCTCATCTACCCACCTTTGACGTAAGCAGGTCTTGAAGCCATAAACCGTCCTGTGTCGCTTAGCATTTTAAGGCATTTTAAAATGCCAGGCACTCCTGGGCATACTTTGAAGAATATCTGTTTTCTGTAAGGAAAAGAAACCTCTGTGCTAATGCCTCTATCTTTCTCCACTTTGCACTTTTGTTCTTGTGGCGAATTATGTGTAACGTGGTAGTTCTTCTTGGAAGGCATTGAAGTGTAGACTTCTACCGCCCTCAGTACATTCACCTCGTTGTGCAAACATCACCATCGTCCGTCTCGCCAGCTTTTCATATTCTGCAACTGAAAGTCCCTATCTATTAAACACCCACTCTTCATTCTTCCCTCCCTGCAGACCCCTCTTCCACCATTCTCCTTTCGATGTCTATGCATGGGACTGCTCTAGGAATCCACAGAGAAGGCATTGTGCGATCTGCGTCCTGCTGGGACTGGCTTCTTTTGCACTGTGTCTTGTGACTCAAGTAATTGTTCCTGCCAGGTCCCTTTGGTTGAGCCAGGCAGCTCCACTTGGCTCAGACTCTTAGTCCTGTACTCGGTAGTATGTAGATGACGTGGGACTTTCTTTTTCTAGCCTCATCTCCCTTTGGTTGATATTTGTGTGACTTTCACAACTTCCCGCTAGTGGTCAGGCCCAGGAGACGGTTAGGCACAGGTCTGTGTTTTGATGATGGGACGGTTGGGAATGAAAATGCCCTGTGATTTCGTCTGGGTAGTTGCTCATTGATTCAAAGGGACCAGCTTGACCTCCAAAGCGGGTGACTATGTACAACCGCCAGTAACGTGGGTGGAGTGTCTCCGTTGTTCCAGATTATTGGTACCCTGGGGAGTTTCCGCAGTTTGTGGTTTGCAGAGGTTTGCAACCGTATGGACTTTGAAAATTGCATTACATTAATAATTTATGAACTTGGCAAAATGCCCTAGGTCCTGGCTCCATAGCCACAGCTTGATCCCATCCTCCTGCCCTGGAACCTGGGCAGCAGGGGCCCCTCCCTGATCTCCCACCGCAGCCTTGGGCCTCCTGGTGGCCTCTCCCCGCTCCAAGGATCGCGTGCCCCCCGTGATTCTCACACCACTGGCCTGAATTGCCCCTTACCCACCCTCCACGTAATTGGAGTAGCACTTGCCACTCTCACGACTGGCTTCCCAAGGCAGAATAAACTGCGTACTTTCGGAAAAATAAAGGTATCCCTTTCACACCAGGAATTATTCCAATTTGCATAGACTCTTTTTGGTTCTGTTCTTTTAATTCTTAATTTGTCAATTGCCTCCTCAGCATTGCAGAGAAAATCCCTTGGGATTTAGAGCGGAATCGATGAGAACTTATACGAGAAAGTGTTTTGTGTTGAATTTCCCCAACTAAGATATGTGTTAACTGCTCCCAATTTATACGGCCGTTTATTTCAATTAGGGGTATTTTATATTTTTCCTAAAACTCTACAGAGTTTTTCCTAGATTTCATATTTATAGCTCTTGCTTTGCAGAAGGAAGGATATTGTCAGTAACTCTTCTCCTCCATTGTAGTATTTTAGTTTATTGCTGTTAGACGTGAATGCTACCAATTTGGGAAGTTGGATTGCCGTAGTTGGAGTGTTGGTTGAAAGCAGCTGTTCGTTTCCAGACTTTTTCTCTGATTTTGCTAGGATGTGCCTCGTGGAGCATCGTATCACCAGCCAATACCAAAAAAGATTCAGGTGTACTTTCCAAGATTACACAGTGCCCTCATTTCTCATGTGTCATGGCCCTGTCAGTGTGTGCAGCACAGTGTGGAGAGGAAGCCCACCCTGGGGGCTCCTTCTCAGTTTCTCTGGCTTTGGAGGCAGGAAGTTGACCTGAAAGCCTCCTGTTGGGTAGACCAATGTGGAATGTTTCAGTCGACTGTAATTCTTGAAGAGAATCTGCACATTATTTGCCCTCCTCAGAGGCTGAGCATGATCTCCAATACTATAATGATTGGGAGTAGCATCATCGTTGGGTCGATGAAACCCATTGTTATCATTACTATTCACCGTTATTTTTATTATTTTACCTGTTGTCTTTATGGCTTATAGATCTGGTTATCTTTAGTCGACAATGACTAGCGTTTCTCTGTTTCTCAAGTGGTTCCGATTGACTGAAGATATGCATGCAGGTTCCCAAAGAGACCGCTATAGAGAGTGCAGCTCCCAGACTCTCCCTCTATGGCAAAGAACCTGTCTGTCTGAGGACGTTCCTGAAAAATTTGTTGTTCATCTGGCGGGCGGAGGCCATTGCGTGCCAGAAGCAGAGAATCAGGACGGGTGTCCTTGGCTGCCTGAGTCTCTGGACAAATCTCGAACTACGTCCGAGGCCCAGCAGTGGCTTGCAGCTGCCAGAAAGACCAGTGTGGGCGTCCTTAGCGAGCCAGCGCCACCATCAATTTTTCACTTGAGCTCAGGGACCCCAGAATGCCTCTCGATGACGTTGAAGGCTAGTGAATGTTGGGCAGGAGCCCCCAGAATTTTTTCCATGATGCACTGGGGGCACCGGAACTGCTCCTGCCAGCCTGGAAAGGCTGCAGAGGAAAGCGTCGTCCTCGTGCAGAATTTTCTATTTCCCTTCAAGTGCCCAGGAACTGCCATTGGCCAAAATGATGGTGCGAGGATGGCTTCCTAACTGTGCCTGAGCTGTTGAAAGTCTTCCAGGTCCCAATAGCGGTCTGCCACCAATTCGCCTGTCTCCCCTCAATGTCCTTGCTCCCTCTTCTCGCTTTTCCACGTCTTCCTTCCTGGCGTGGGCTTTAGAGTACTAACTACCAAGGTAGAGCAGAGTTAAATTTTCTAATGAATTGAGGTTCCCAGCTCAATTCCTTGTACCCAGGGAGCCCTAAGGAACATGTGACTGCACACTAGATGCTCAAGCAAGGTCGTCTGAATGTAGTATGGCGTGCTGTTTCCTGAAGGTGGTCCTGCTGAGACCCTATCGCCTCCTGTATACTTCTCTCAATGTCCTGAGAATACGCGAGTACTGTAGGCTTTCTGCGAGACCATGGGTGATCTTCAGGGAAACCCACTGTGTTTGTAGCGAGATGATGGTTGGCTGTCAGGGCTTGTGTGTCCTGTGCTTTCTTTCCCAGGCTGAGTGCTAGTGGAAGTGGGTCTTGAAAGAGCAGCATCAGTGTCCCCAGGGAACTTGTGAGAAATAGAAACAGATGGATCCTTCCTAGACATCCAAACTCCTAATTCCTAATTCCTAATTGTACACTGAAGAAATTTCTGTGTGCACGAGACTGTGAAAAGGAGTATTAGCTAAAGTGTTCTCCACTCTGGGCTGCCATTTGAAATCCCCTAGGTCGATCTAGGGAATGCAGTCATCTCAGCACTGGCGTGTGGTTGTTCAGTGGTGGGCCTGCGTGAATGGGGTTGTCAGAATCTCTAAGAGAGTTATGGGGCAGGACGGAGGCCGTGAGACCAGACCAGGGCCTATGCCGAAAGGAGGGAAGTCTGTCCCGGGTCCCAAGGAGACTGGAGCACTTCAGTAGCTATGGCAGGCTGGGGTATTGCCGAAATGTGCCATCTTGACTTTTCCCTTCTTTTTGGTGACCTTGTGCGTTCACCCAGGGGCTGCCCTCCTTGGAAGGCACAGAAGGCTGCAGACTGAAAGAAGCACTCGCCAACGGATGTCCTCCAAGGAGGTAGGAGCAGTCATTTGTTCTTCCTATGGAAATGTTCCTTACCGAGGCATGGGAATTTTCTGGATCCTACTCAGAGCTTTTCTCCAATGAGAAAATGGAGATCACAGGTGACTCAGGTGAAATCTTTGCTCACCACCTCCAGTGGATCTCAAACTTTGCTGCCCACTGTTATCACGTCGGGAGATTTCCAAAGCTCCCAGTGCCCAGGCCGCAATAAACACACCCTCAATTTGCATCTCTTGCAGTAGGCTTCAGGCACAGGTATTTGCTAACCACCCCGCCCTGAGTCCCATGTGGGCCACCGTGCGAATAAGTCTGCAGGCACGCTTGTCTCACTGAAATCTGCCTAAGATTCCCTGGGGCTCACTGTCAAAATGCATGTAATGATGCCGTGGGGCTGAGTGTGCCTGAGAATCTGTGTTTCTAAAAAGCCCTAGGTCCTGCCAAACAGTGCTTCACCCAGTCACTTTAACTTGGATGAGTCAAAGAAATTTTTAAAATGGTCTGCATGCCTAGAAATCAAAAGTGCGTACCACAGGTCACCTTTGGGAGAATTTTATTAATAACAAAAGAACATTTTAAAACACAACTTTCTAATGACGTTTAATAACCCAAAGGAACAAAGCCATGAGAATATCCCGCATCAGGATTTCCACAGAAATAACCCCACAGAGTCAAAATATCTCATCCCAGGTCAGGGAAGTCTTTACAATTTGCCACGGACTCTTTTGAGCCCTTTACCCATTTTCCCCAAATTCTGAAATCGGAGGAGAGATACAGATCCATTTCCTATTATCTTTTAGTTGAGACCTTACCCCTGCAATCGAACTCAGTAGTATCCAATGGATTTCAGTGTCAAACAACTTCCTATTCCAGTTTGATTACCGCCCTTTGAATCATCACTTCTGCTTCCATCATGAAAGAGGGCAGTGTTTGCCTGTGTGTTTCCACAAGCATCGCCTGGGCTTCCACCATGTGTAGCCAGAGCAGAGATGGGGAATGGCTGATTCGCGAGAAAAACCTTGCTCCTTGTGACTTCTCCTCCTCACTGGACAGTCAGTTCCAGGTGTCCTGGGGTGGGAGGACGTGTCTTCCTTGGCAGGAGGTGTCTCTCTCCGAGTCACTCTCTTCCGAGGATGAGGAAACCTGGAGGTCATTCTCCAGGACACTCAGTGGGACTTGGGCACAGTGTCCCTCAGACGTCTCTTGTGTGAGAGGGCTCTGCCCGGGAGGGCTTGGCTTCTCAGCTGGAAGGCAGGAGGGAGCAGTCAGGAGTCTGGAGCTCCACCAGCCATTGCCTAATCTCCTGAAGAGCATTCTGAGGGGCTGGCCTGGGACACGCTTCAGTGCTGGGCGATGGGCCACAGTGCAGGGCTGAGCGGTATTCAGGTGAGGTCTGTGGTGTGGAGGCGGGAGGTCAATGCTTTTCCCCTGGGCATGCATCTTTCTGGTCACCTGGCATCCCGCAGTGGGTCTCCGTCCAGTTGTCCGTGGTGGAGGCTGGGGAGTCTGGAAAACCCCCAGATGTGGTCTCTGAGTGCTCTTCTTAGGTGCTTGGAAGGGAGTGAGTCTCGGTTTCTTTGGGAGCGTCTGGAAAGCCTGCACAGGCACCTGGGCAGGTCTCTTGCATGGTGCCTTGATGCTGATTTTGGCATCCCGTTCCACAGTAGGTCCAGCAGCCTGTGGGCTGGGATAGGAGTTGACATCCAGATACATGGCTTGTGCCTGGGGCTGGTGAGCGTGGCCCAGGCCATGTGTCTTAGAGGGAGCCTGGGGATCTTCCAGGGAGGAAAAATGGGGCTTCTTGTCCCTCAGCTGGACAATGAGGGTAGGATCCGGGGCAAAGTGCTTGAATGCTGCGTGAGGCGTGTCAGGGACAGGCACTTCCTGACCATTCTGAATTCCACGAGGTGAGAAGAGGCTCAGTTCAGGTCTTTGGATGGCAGACACTGCGGGTCCGCTGGACCTCACGTCAGGTGTCTTCGAAGGTGGCCTACATGTGAGACTGAGGCCCAGGGCAGATTTCCTCTCGCCTCTGTAGAGGGGTCTTGGCCTGTTTGCATGCTGGAAGACAAGACAAAGACACACAAAGACTACATATTAGAACGTCCTCACCAAGGGAGAGAAATTACAACTAACCCAATAAAATAGGTGAAAACCAGAACTTGTACCATGAAATTGAATATTATGAGATATAAAGGTGTTGAGTTTAAAAATGATGAGGGACTCAACCTCAGTGGTGGCCAGGATAAAACAAACTGCACCGTCACCTTGCTACGTGTTTGCGGCAGGTAGGAGAATCGAAAGGTTCTTCCCAGTGTCTCTCTTGAAGGAAGTGTACATGAGCACTCTCCAAAATTTTTCTAGGGAATGTGCACAGCTCCTGCTGTTTTGGAGGCGGTTTCATGAGTAAGGAGTGTTGAGGAACAATTTGGGGGTGTGCACCACCATTGCAATGCTATCTCTTACATCAAGGATTCCACCTTGTGGAGACCTGTGATGAAACCGCTTCCACAGACCCCACCTGCATCTTGGTGACAGACATGCAAGGAGTAGTGCCAAACCCTAAACGGCAAGAAAAATGAGATCTGGCAAGTACACGAACTGATCACATTGGCTGGCATGGAATTGAAGAGTTCCCTCACAGAGAAGGGGGTTGAGGCAGATTGGGCTTCCCCCGAAGAGAACAAGAGGGGGCCCCAGGGGAGACTCACCCTCATGTAGTCACAGGACCCTGTCAATTCCTTCCAATTCGTCTGCGGACTCCCTTGAGCTCTCCTGGGAAATCTCTGCAGTAGAGCATTGCTGTGCTGCTCTTGTTGCCTGCAAACAAAAGCATGTCAAGTGCAGGGCACACAATTTCCTGTAGCCAGTTGGGACAGATATTCCTGTGTCCCAGGCTCCTTCAGTGTTGGGTTTTGAGACAGGTCGTGAAGCCCTGGGCCTTTGCCTCACCTCAGATTATTCCCCCAACTGCAGAGAACCCTGCGGGTTTTCTCATGCAGTCCTTTCCTTTTTCTCCATTGCTTCTCTCCCTGTCGTGGGGAGAATTCTGAAATGTTCCCCACCCCCTTGACTGACTCCCGAGGAGTTGAGTGAGCACCTGAGTGTGGACCCTGGAGGAGAGTGAGCTCCTATCTCGTTGTCTCCACCCCCCTGTCCTGGCCTGGAGGTGGCTGTGCACACCATGTGGAGCTGGGGAGACACGTGAGTCTCCTTGGATTTCAGCCCAAAGATTGGCTACAAGCTCCCAGGTTCCTCACCTTTGTCTTTGCTGCTTCTCTCTCTCTGGCTTCTGCAAGAGCCGTGGGTTTGGCTGCACCAGCAGATTCCCCGGTTTCACATTCTCCTTGCAAATACTGGAGCCCAAGGGCAGGGGGGCTATGGCCCCTTGCCAACGCTTCATGGGGCACCTGGTACTTCTTCTGTTGTGCCCAAAGGCTCCGCAGTCCTTGCACTTCACCTGTGGGTGGAGGAGGAAATGGTCTCTGAGTCAGCGGGAATCACAAGCACTTTTCCACAGTGAATAGAAGGACAGAGTTTGAGAGGTGAATATTGGTTTTGGAGAGGGGACAGGACATATGGCAGTAGCTGTGAGGACACTGAGCATATTAGGGTGCCTTCCAAAATCTTCTGCTATGGATAGACAGTGGAGGAAGGATTGGAGCACTCAAGGTGAGCAGATGAGTCATAAGTGAAGATTGAGGCAAAATCCAAGCTAGACAGGACAGCAAAGAGGAAGTGAGGTTGTTCCTCCGGGTCTGTGAATGGGCCTGTGCCTGGTGATGTGGTCTCAAGGCAAGAAATCGTCTCATGGGAAAGGACAAGGGAGTGCTGGCCACAGAAGTGGCCATGTTCAAACCCTGTCTCTGGATTCCATGCACATCCCTGCTGCCCCACAGACCCAAGCCTCCACGCTCACCCTGGGATCCTCCTCCTCTGGTAGGGGAGCCTTCTTTGCCGCCGGTCCCTTCACTTGCTTCTTGCCGTTCTGGACATTAGAGAGTCTGGAGGGCCCGTGCTGGGTGGAACGGCCCGCCATCTTCCTCACCTCCTTGGTTTGTCACCTCAGTGTTTCTGGGGACTTGATATTCGGATTTCCTGAATCAAAAGCAGAAGAAAACTTTCAGATTGACACAGAGACTAAAGTCCTCATGCACCTTCTTCTCCAAGTGGGGATGAAGGGACCTCATGAGCACTCAGTCAAAACACATTTCTCACAAGGTGATGTCTCCCTCCCAGAGATTTTGTCCTTCTCCCTGACTCCCTCGCCCGACAAAAGCTCGCTGCCCAAGACCAGACACGGGAGGCAGCCTTTGTCAATTTGCATTTCCATCCTTCAAAGAGTGATTTGAGAGACTTTGGTGAAGTCTATCACAACGCACTCTATTTGGACAAAGAAAGGCAAAATTTCCCCAGGTGTACACAATAATCCATGCCCCGGGAATGATGCAATGAATGCCGGGGCACACGTCTTGGAATGTCAAAAGCAAAGTAAGCTTTCCTATCGAAAACTGGAAGTTCCTCTTGGACACGAGAGGAGGCACTTTTCACATTCCAATTCAGATAGGAAAAATGTTTTCTCCTCTACTGGCCTGGAGACCTGCCAGGGTCAGCATGGTCTGAACTGTATTGTTTTATTTGTCATCTTCATGACCCTATTTTAACGACTTTCCAAGAAATCTGAACTGAATATGTTTGAACTAAGTGTGAACTAATCTATTGTCTAGGCTTTAAGGCCCATAGCCAAAGCCAGCGAGTTTCCATTCCTGCTCACTCACTGCCCCATGCACATCAGGGACTGGGGTCTATTTCCTCTGGAATTTGAACTTTGTCTGATAATGAGCATTGAAAAGGATGTATCTCATGGATCTCTTTCTCAAAATTCCTGTGAAAATTAAAGAATCAATACCCCTGTGCCTCAAGACACATCGCTCCCTCTTTTTCCTACTGTCCTCCCTCTCAGAGGGATCGTCAGAGGGGGCAGTTTGTAATGGAAACCCACCTGAAATCCAGTAGTGATCCTCCGGTCTGATTCTCTACAGCTGGGTTCAAGAACAGCTGCCCTGGATGGGATGCAGCTTCCAAGGTGCCTGCGGAAGGGTCAGAGGGGGAGTTTCCCTTCCGGGCAGGCTTTTATACTGATTCAAGGTCACGTGACCTCGTTAAGGGGATCTCAGTCAATCCATCTCATCTACCCACCTTTGACGTAAGCAGGTCTTGAAGCCATAAACCGTCCTGTGTCGCTTAGCATTTTCAGGCATTTTAAAATGCCAGGCACTCCTGGGCATACTTTGAAGAATATCTGTTTTCTGTAAGGAAAAGAAACCTCTGTGCTAATGCCTCTATCTTTCTCCACTTTGCACTTTTGTTCTTGTGGCGAATTATGTGTAACGTGGTAGTTCTTCTTGGAAGGCATTGAAGTGTAGACTTCTACCGCCCTCAGTACATTCACCTCGTTGTGCAAACATCACCATCGTCCGTCTCCCCAGCTTTTCATATTCTGCAACTGAAAGTCCCTATCTATTAAACACCCACTCTTCATTCTTCCCTCCCTGCAGACCCCTCTTCCACCATTCTCCTTTTGATGTCTATGCATGGGACTGCTATAGGAATCCACAGAGAAGGCATTGTGCGATCTGCGTCCTGCTGGGACTGGCTTCTTTTGCACTGTGTCTTGTGACTCAAGTAATTGTTCCTGCCAGGTCCCTTTGGTTGAGCCAGGCAGCTCCACTCGGCTCAGACTCTTAGTCCTGTACTCGGTAGTATGTAGATGACGTGGGACTTTCTTTTTCTAGCCTCATCTCCCTTTGGTTGATATTTGTGTGTCTTTCACAACTTCCCGCTAGTGGTCAGGCCCAGGAGACGGTTAGGCACAGGTCTGTGTTTTGATGATGGGACGGTTGGGAATGAAAATGCCCTGTGATCTCGTCTGGGTAGTTGCTCATTGATTCAAAGGGACCAGCTTGACCTCCAATGCGGGTGACTATGTACAACCGCCAGTAACGTGGGTGGAGTGTCTCCGTTGTTCCAGATTATTGGTACCCTGGGGAGTTTCCGCAGTTTGTGGTTTGCAGAGGTTTGCAACCGTATGGACTTTGAAAATTGCATTACATTAATAATTTATGAACTTGGCAAAATGCCCTAGGTCCTGGCTCCGTAGCCACGGCTTGATCCCATCCTTCTGCCCTGGAACCTGGGCAGCAGGGGCCCCTCCCTGATCTCCCACCACAGCCTTGGGCCTCCTGGTGGCCTCTCCCCGCTCCAAGGATCGCGTGCCCCCCGTGATTCTCACACCACTGGCCTGAATTGCCCCTTACCCACCCTCCACGTAATTGGAGTAGCACTTGCCACTCTCACGACTGGCTTCCCAAGGCAGAATAAACTGCGTACTTTCGGAAAAATAAAGGTATCCCTTTCACACCAGGAATTATTCCAATTTGCATAGACTCTTTTTGGTTCTGTTCTTTTAATTCTTAATTTGTCAATTGCCTCCTCAGCATTGCAGAGAAAATCCCTTGGGATTTAGAGCGGAATCGATGAGAACTTATACGAGAAAGTGTTTTGTGTTGAATTTCCCCAACTAAGATATGTGTTAACTGCTCCTAATTTATACGGCCGTTTATTTCAATTAGGGGTATTTTATATTTTTCCTAAAACTCTACAGAGTTTTTCCTAGATTTCATATTTATAGCTCTTTCTTTGCAGAAGGAAGGATATTGTCAGTAACTCTTCTCCTCCATTGTAGTATTTTAGTTTATTGCTGTTAGACGTGAATGCTACCAATTTGGGAAGTTGGATTGCCGTAGTTGGAGTGTTGGTTGAAAGCAGCTGTTCGTTTCCAGACTTTTTCTCTGATTTTGCTAGGATGTGCCTCGTGGAGCATCGTATCACCAGCCAATACCAAAAAAGATTCAGGTGTACTTTCCAAGATTACACAGTACCCTCATTTCTCATGTGTCATGGCCCTGGCAGTGTGTGCAGCACAGTGTGGAGAGGAAGCCAACCCTGGGGGCTCCTTCTCAGTTTCTCTGGCTTTGGAGGCAGGAAGTTGACCTGAAAGCCTCCTGTTGGCTAGACCAATGTGGAATGTTTCAGTCGACTGTAATTCTTGAAGAGAATCTGCACATTATTTGCCCTCCTCAGAGGCTGAGCATGATCTCCAATACTATAATGATTGGGAGTAGCATCATCGTTGGGTCGATGAAACCCATTGTTATCATTACTATTCACTGTTATTTTTATTATTTTACCTGTTGTCTTTATGGCTTATAGATCTGGTTATCTTTAGTCGACAATGACTAGCGTTTCTCTGTTTCTCAAGTGGTTCCGATTGACTGAAGATATGCATGCAGGTTCCCAAAGAGACCGCTATAGAGAGTGCAGCTCCCAGACTCTCCCTCTATGGCAAAGAACCTGTCTGTCTGAGGACGTTCCTGAAAAATTTGTTGTTCATCTGGCGGGCGGAGGCCATTGCGTGCCAGAAGCAGAGAATCAGGACGGGTGTCCTTGGCTGCCTGAGTCTCTGGACAAATCTCGAACTACGTCCGAGGCCCAGCAGTGGCTTGCAGCTGCCAGAAAGACCAGTGTGGGCGTCCTTAGCGAGCCAGCGCCACCATCAATTTTTCACTTGAGCTCAGGGACCCCAGAATGCCTCTCGATGACGTTGAAGGCTAGTGAATGTTGGGCAGGAGCCCCCAGAATTTTTTCCATGATGCACTGGGGGCACCGGAACTGCTCCTGCCAGCCTGGAAAGGCTGCAGAGGAAACCGTCGTCCTCGTGCAGAATTTTCTATTTCCCTTCAAGTGCCCAGGAACTGCCATTGGCCAAAATGATGGTGCGAGGATGGCTTCCTAACTGTGCCTGAGCTGTTGAAAGTCTTCCAGGGCCCAATAGCGGTCTGCCACCAATTCGCCTGTCTCCCCTCAATGTCCTTGCTCCCTCTTCTCGCTTTTCCACGTCTTCCTTCCTGGCGTGGGCTTTAGAGTACTAACTACCAAGGTAGAGCAGAGTTAAATTTTCTAATGAATTGAGGTTCCCAGCTCAATTCCTTGTACCCAGGGAGCCCTAAGGAACATGTGACTGCACACTAGATGCTCAAGCAAGGTCGTCTGAATGTAGTATGGCGTGCTGTTTCCTGAAGGTGGTCCTGCTGAGACCCTATCGCCTCCTTTATACTTCTCTCAATGTCCTGAGAATACGCGAGTACTGTAGGCTTTCTGCGAGACCATGGGTGATCTTCACGGAAACCCACTGTGTTTGTAGCGAGATGATGGTTGGCTGTCAGGGCTTGTGTGTCCTGTGCTTTCTTTCCCAGGCTGAGTGCTAGTGGAAGTGGGTCTTGAAAGAGCAGCATCAGCGTCCCCAGGGAACTTGTGAGAAATAGAAACAGATGGATCCTTCCTAGACATCCAAACTCCTAATTCCCTGGTGTTGAGTCTTGTACATTGAAGAAATTTCTGTGTGCACGAGACTGTGAAAAGGAGTATTAGCTAAAGTGTTCTCCACTCTGGGCTGCCATTTGAAATCCCCTAGGTCGATCTAGGGAATGCAGTCATCTCAGCACTGGCGTGTGGTTGTTCAGTGGTGGGCCTGCGTGAATGGGGTTGTCAGAATCTCTAAGAGAGTTATGGGGCAGGACGGAGGCCGTGAGACCAGACCAGGGCCTATGCCGAAAGGAGGGATGTCTGTCCCGGGTCCCAAGGAGACTGGAGCACTTCAGTAGCTATGGCAGGCTGGGGTATTGCCGAAATGTGCCATCTTGACTTTTCCCTTCTTTTTGGTGACCTTGTGCGTTCACCCAGGGGCTGCCCTCCTTGGAAGGCACAGAAGGCTGCAGACTGAAAGAAGCACTCGCCAACGGATGTCCTACAAGGAGGTAGGAGCAGTCATTTGTTCTTCCTGCGGAAATGTTCTTTACCGAGGCATGGGAATTTTCTGGATCCTACTCAGAGCTTTTCCCGAATGAGAAAATGGAGATCACAGGTGACTCAGGTGAAATCTTTGCTCACCACCTCCAGTGGATCTCAAACTTTGCTGCCCACTGTTATCACGTCGGGAGATTTCCAAAGCTCCCAGTGCCCAGGCCGCAATAAACACACCCTCAATTTGCATCTCTTGCAGTAGGCTTCAGGCACAGGTATTTGCTAACCACCCCGCCCTGAGTCCCATGTGGGCCACCGTGCGAATAAGTCTGCAGGCACGCTTGTCTCACTGAAAGCTGCCTAAGATTCCCTGGGGCTCACTGTCAAAATGCATGTAATGATGCCGTGGGGCTGAGTGTGCCTGAGAATCTGTGTTTCTAAAAAGCCCTAGGTCCTGCCAAACAGTGCTTCACCCAGTCACTTTAACTTGGATGAGTCAAAGAAATTTTTAAAATGGTCTGCATGCCTAGAAATCAAAAGTGCGTACCACAGGTCACCTTTGGGAGAATTTTATTAATAACAAAAGAACATTTTAAAACACAACTTTCTAATGACGTTTAATAACCCAAAGGAACAAAGCCATGAGAATATCCCGCATCAGGATTTCCACAGAAATAACCCCACAGAGTCAAAATATCTCATCTCAGGTCAGGGAAGTCTTTACAATTTGCCACGGACTCTTTTGAGCCCTTTACCCATTTTCCCCAAATTCTGAAATCGGAGGAGAGATACAGATCCATTTCCTATTATCTTTTAGTTGAGACCTTACCCCTGCATTCGAACTCACTAGTATCCAATGGATTTCAGTGTCAAACAACTTCCTATTCCAGTTTGATTACCGCCCTTTGAATCGTCACTTCTGCTTCCATCATGAAAGAGGGCAGTGTTTGCCTGTGTGTTTCCACAAGCATCGCCTGGGCTTCCACCATGTGTAGCCAGAGCAGAGATGGGGAATGGCTGATTCGCGAGAAAATCATTGCTCCTTGTGACTTCTCTTCCTCACTGGACAGTCAGTTCCAGGTGTCCTGGGGTGGGAGGACGTGTCTTCCTTGGCAGGAGGTGTCTCTCTCCGAGTCACACTCTTCCGAGAAAGAGGAAACCTGGAGGTCATTCTCCAGGACACTCAGTGGGACTTGGGCACAGTGTCCCTCAGACGTCTCTTGTGTGAGAGGGCTCTGCCCGGGAGGGCTTGGCTTCTCAGCTGGAAGGCAGGAGGGAGCAGTCAGGAGTCTGGTGCTCCACCAGCCACTGCCTAATCTGCTGAAGAGCATTCTGAGGGGCTGGCCTGGGACACGCTTCAGTGCTGGGCGATGGGCCACAGTGCAGGGCTGAGCGGTATTCAGGTGAGGTCTGTGGTGTGGAGGCGGGAGGTCAATGCTTTTCCCCTGGGCATGCATCTTTCTGGTCACCTGGCATCCCGCAGTGGGTCTCCGTCCAGTTGTCCGTGGTGGAGGCTGGGGAGTCTGGAAAACCCCCAGATGTGGTCTCTGAGTGCTCTTCTTAGGTGCTTGGAAGGGAGTGAGTCTCGGTTTCTTTGGGAGCGTCTGGAAAGCCTGCACTGGCACCTGGGCAGGTCTCTTGCCTGGTGCCTTGATGCTGATTTTGGCATCCCGGTCCACAGTAGGTCCAGCAGCCTGTGGGCTGGGATAGGAGTTGACATCCAGATACATGGCTTGTGCCTGGGGCTGGTGAGCGTGGCCCAGGCCATGTGTCTTAGAGGGAGCCTGGGGATCTTCCAGGGAGGAAAAATGGGGCTTCTTGTCCCTCAGCTGGACAATGAGGGTAGGATCCGGGGCAAAGTGCTTGAATGCTGCGTGAGGCGTGTCAGGGACAGGCACTTCCTGACCATTCTGAATTCCACGAGGTGAGAAGAGGCTCAGTTCAGGTCTTTGGATGGCAGACACTGCGGGTCCGCTGGACCTCACGTCAGGTGTCTTCGAAGGTGGCCTACATGTGAGACTGAGGCCCAGGGCAGATTTCCTCTCGCCTCTGTAGAGGGGTCTTGGCCTGTTTGCATGCTGGAAGACAAGACAAAGACACACAAAGACTACATATTAGAACGTCCTCACCAAGGGAGAGAAATTACAACTAACCCAATAAAATAGGTGAAAACCAGAACTTGTACCATGAAATTGAATATTATGAGATATAAAGGTGTTGAGTTTAAAAATGATGAGGGACTCAACCTCAGTGGTGGCCAGGATAAAACAAACTGCACCGTCACCTTGCTACGTGTTTGCGGCAGGTAGGAGAATCGAAAGGTTCTTCCCAGTGTCTCTCTTGAAGGAAGTGTACATGAGCACTCTCCAAAATTTTTCTAGGGAATGTGCACAGCTCCTGCTCTTTTGGAGGCGGTTTCATGAGTAAGGAGTGTTGAGGAACAATTTGGGGGTGTGCACCACCATTGCAATGCTATCTCTTACATCAAGGATTCCACCTTGTGGAGACCTGTGATGAAACCGCTTCCACAGCCCCCACCTGCATCTTGGTGACAGACATGCAAGGAGTAGTGCCAAACTCTAAACGGCAAGAAAAATGAGATCTGGCAAGTACACGAACTGATCACATTGGCTGGCATGGAATTGAAGAGTTCCCTCACAGAGAAGGGGGTTGAGGCAGATTGGGCTTCCCCCGAAGAGAACAAGAGGGGGCCCCAGGGGAGACTCACCCTCATGTAGTCACAGGACCCTGTCAATTCCTTCCAATTCGTCTGCGGACTCCCTTGAGCTCTCCTGGGAAATCTCTGCAGTAGAGCATTGCTGTGCTGCTCTTGTTGCCTGCAAACAAAAGCATGTCAAGTGCAGGGCACACAATTTCCTGGAGCCAGTTGGGACAGATATTCCTGTGTCCCAGGCTCCTTCAGTGTTGGGTTTTGAGACAGGTCGTGAAGCCCTGGGCCTTTGCCTCACCTCAGATTATTCCCCCAACTGCAGAGAACCCTGCGGGTTTTCTCATGCAGTCCTTTCCTTTTTCTCCATTGCTTCTCTCCCTGTCGTGGGGAGAATTCTGAAATGTTCCCCACCCCCTTGACTGACTCCCGAGGAGTTGAGTGAGCACCTGAATGTGGACTCTGCAGGAGAGTGAGCTCCTATCTCGTTGTCTCCACCCCCCTGTCCTGGCCTGGAGGTGGCTGTGCACACCTTGTGGAGCTGGGGAGACACGTGAGTCTCCTTGGATTTCAGCCCAAAGATTGGTTACAAGCTCCCAGGTTCCTCACCTTTGTCTTTGCTGCTTCTCTCTCTCTGGCTTCTGCAAGAGCCGTGGGTTTGGCTGCACCTGCAGATTCCCCGGTTTCACATTCTCCTTGCAAATACTGGAGCCCAAGGGCAGGGGGCTATGTCCCCTTGCCAACGCTTCATGGGGTACCTGGTACTTCTTCTGTTGTGCCCAAAGGCTCCGCAGTCCTTGCACTTCACCTGTGGGTGGAGGAGGAAATGGTCTCTGAGTCAGCGGGAATCACAAGCACTTTTCCACATTGAATAGAAGGACAGAGTTTGAGAGGTGAATATTGGTTTTGGAGAGGGGACAGGACATATGGCAGTAGCTGTGAGGACACTGAGCATATTAGGGTGCCTTCCAAAATCTTCTGCTATGGATAGACAGTGGAGGAAGGATTGGAGCACTCAAGGTGAGCAGATGAGTCATAAGTGAAGATTGAGGCAAAATCCAAGCTAGACAGGACAGCAAAGAGGAAGTGAGGTTGTTCCTCCGGGTCTGTGAATGGGCCTGTGCCTGGTGATGTGGTCTCAAGGCAAGAAATCGTCTCATGGGAAAGGACAAGGGAGTGCTGGCCACAGAAGTGGCCATGTTCAAACCCTGTCTCTGGATTCCATGCACATCCCTGCTGCCCCACAGACCCAAGCCTCCACGCTCACCCTGGGATCCTCCTCCTCTGGTAGGGGAGCCTTCTTTGCCGCCGGTCCCTTCACTTGCTTCTTGCCGTTCTGGACATTAGAGAGTCTGGAGGGCCCGTGCTGGGTGGAACGGCCCGCCATCTTCCTCACCTCCTTGGTTTGTCACCTCAGTGTTTCTGGGGACTTGATATTCGGATTTCCTGAATCAAAAGCAGAAGAAAACTTTCAGATTGACACAGAGACTAAAGTCCTCATGCACCTTCTTCTCCAAGTGGGGATGAAGGGACCTCATGAGCACTCAGTCAAAACACATTTCTCACAAGGTGATGTCTCCCTCCCAGAGATTTTGTCCTTCTCCCTGACTCCCTCGCCCGACAAAAGCTCGCTGCCCAAGACCAGACACGGGAGGCAGCCTTTGTCAATTTGCATTTCCATCCTTCAAAGAGTGATTTGAGAGACTTTGGTGAAGTCTATCACAACGCACTCTATTTGGACAAAGAAAGGCAAAATTTCCCCAGGTGTACACAATAATCCATGCCCCGGGAATGATGCAATGAATGCCGGGGCACACGTCTTGGAATGTCAAAAGCAAAGTAAGCTTTCCTATCGAAAACTGGAAGTTCCTCTTGGACACGAGAGGAGGCACTTTTCACATTCCAATTCAGATAGGAAAAATGTTTTCTCCTCTACTGGCCTGGAGACCTGCCAGGGTCAGCATGGTCTGAACTGTATTGTTTTATTTGTCATCTTCATGACCCTATTTTAACGACTTTCCAAGAAATCTGAACTGAATATGTTTGAACTAAGTGTGAACTAATCTATTGTCTAGGCTTTAAGGCCCATAGCCAAAGCCAGCGAGTTTCCATTCCTGCTCACTCACTGCCCCATGCACATCAGGGACTGGGGTCTATTTCCTCTGGAATTTGAACTTTGTCTGATAATGAGCATTGAAAAGGATGTATCTCATGGATCTCTTTCTCAAAATTCCTGTGAAAATTAAAGAATCAATACCCCTGTGCCTCAAGACACATCGCTCCCTCTTTTTCCTACTGTCCTCCCTCTCAGAGGGATCGTCAGAGGGGGCAGTTTGTAATGGAAACCCACCTGAAATCCAGTAGTGATCCTCCGGTCTGATTCTCTACAGCTGGGTTCAAGAACAGCTGCCCTGGATGGGATGCAGCTTCCAAGGTGCCTGCGGAAGGGTCAGAGGGGGAGTTTCCCTTCCGGGCAGGCTTTTATACTGATTCAAGGTCACGTGACCTCGTTAAGGGGATCTCAGTCAATCCATCTCATCTACCCACCTTTGACGTAAGCAGGTCTTGAAGCCATAAACCGTCCTGTGTCGCTTAGCATTTTCAGGCATTTTAAAATGCCAGGCACTCCTGGGCATACTTTGAAGAATATCTGTTTTCTGTAAGGAAAAGAAACCTCTGTGCTAATGCCTCTATCTTTCTCCACTTTGCACTTTTGTTCTTGTGGCGAATTATGTGTAACGTGGTAGTTCTTCTTGGAAGGCATTGAAGTGTAGACTTCTACCGCCCTCAGTACATTCACCTCGTTGTGCAAACATCACCATCGTCCGTCTCCCCAGCTTTTCATATTCTGCAACTGAAAGTCCCTATCTATTAAACACCCACTCTTCATTCTTCCCTCCCTGCAGACCCCTCTTCCACCATTCTCCTTTCGATGTCTATGCATGGGACTGCTCTAGGAATCCACAGAGAAGGCATTGTGCGATCTGCGTCCTGCTGGGACTGGCTTCTTTTGCACTGTGTCTTGTGACTCAAGTAATTGTTCCTGCCAGGTCCCTTTGGTTGAGCCAGGCAGCTCCACTCGGCTCAGTCTCTTAGTCCTGTACTCGGTAGTATGTAGATGACGTGGGACTTTCTTTTTCTAGCCTCATCTCCCTTTGGTTGATATTTGTGTGACTTTCACAACTTCCCGCTAGTGGTCAGGCCCAGGAGACGGTTAGGCACAGGTCTGTGTTTTGATGATGGGACGGTTGGGAATGGAAATGCCCTGTGATCTCGTCTGGGTAGTTGCTCATTGATTCAAAGGGACCAGCTTGACCTCCAAAGCGGGTGACTATGTACAACCGCCAGTAACGTGGGTGGAGTGTCTCCGTTGTTCCAGATTATTGGTACCCTGGGGAGTTTCCGCAGTTTGTGGTTTGCAGAAGTTTGCAACCGTATGGACTTTGAAAATTGCATTACATTAATAATTTATGAACTTGGCAAAATGCCCTAGGTCCTGGCTCCGTAGCCACGGCTTGATCCCATCCTCCTGCCCTGGAACCTGGGCAGCAGGGGCCCCTCCCTGATCTCCCACCACAGCCTTGGGCCTCCTGGTGGCCTCTCCCCGCTCCAAGGATCGCGTGCCCCCCGTGATTCTCACACCACTGGCCTGAATTGCCCCTTACCCACCCTCCACTTAATTGGAGTAGCACTTGCCACTCTCACGACTGGCTTCCCAAGGCAGAATAAACTGCGTACTTTCGGAAAAATAAAGGTATCCCTTTCACACCAGGAATTATTCCAATTTGCATAGACTCTTTTTGGTTCTGTTCTTTTAATTCTTAATTTGTCAATTGCCTCCTCAGCATTGCAGAGAAAATCCCTTGGGATTTAGAGCGGAATCGATGAGAACTTATACGAGAAAGTGTTTTGTGTTGAATTTCCCCAACTAAGATATGTGTTAACTGCTCCTAATTTATACGGCCGTTTATTTCAATTAGGGGTATTTTATATTTTTCCTAAAACTCTACAGAGTTTTTCCTAGATTTCATATTTATAGCTCTTTCTTTGCAGAAGGAAGGATATTGTCAGTAACTCTTCTCCTCCATTGTAGTATTTTAGTTTATTGCTGTTAGACGTGAATGCTACCAATTTGGGAAGTTGGATTGCCGTAGTTGGAGTGTTGGTTGAAAGCAGCTGTTCGTTTCCAGACTTTTCCTCTGATTTTGCTAGGATGTGCCTCGTGGAGCATCGTATCACCAGCCAATACCAAAAAAGATTCAGGTGTAATTTCCAAGAGTACACAGTGCCCTCATTTCTCATGTGTCATGGCCCTGGCAGTGTGTGCAGCACAGTGTGGAGAGGAAGCCAACCCTGGGGGCTCCTTCTCAGTTTCTCTGGCTTTGGAGGCAGGAAGTTGACCTGAAAGCCTCCTGTTGGGTAGACCAATGTGGAACGTTTCAGTCGACTGTAATTCTTGAAGAGAATCTGCACATTATTTGCCCTCCTCAGAGGCTGAGCATGATCTCCAATACTATAATGATTGGGAGTAGCATCATCGTTGGGTCGATGAAACCCATTGTTATCATTACTATTCACTGTTATTTTTATTATTTTACCTGTTATCATTATGGCTTCTAGTTCTGGTTATCTTTAGTCGACAATGACTAGCGTTTCTCTATTTCTCACGAGTTTTCGATTGACTGAAGATATGCATGCAGGTTCCTAAAGAGACAGCTATAGAGAGTGCAGCTCCCAGACTCTCCCTCTATGGCAAAGAACCTGTCTGTCTGAGGACGTTCCTGAAAAATTTGTTGTTCATCTTGCGGGCGAAGGCCACTGCATGCCAGAATCAGAGAATCAGGACGGGTGTCCTTGGCTGCCTGAGTCTCTGGACAAATCTCGAACTACGTCCGCCGCCCAGCAGTGGCTTGCAGCTGCCAGAAAGACCAGTGTGGGCGTCCTTAGCGAGCCAGCGCCACCATCAATTTTTCACTTGAGCTCAGGGACCCCAGAATGCCTCTCGATGACGTTGAAGGCTAGTGAATGTTGGGCAGGAGCCCCCAGAATTTTTTCCAAGATGCACTGGGGGCACCGGAACTGCTCCTGCCAGCCTGGAAAGGCTGCAGAGGAAAGCGTCGTCCTCGTGCAGAATTTTCTATTTCCCTTCAAGTGCCCAGGAACTGCCATTGGCCAAAATGATGGTGCGAGGATGGCTTCCTAACAGTGCCTGAGCTGTTGAAAGTCTTCCAGGTCCCAATAGCGGTCTGCCACCAATTCGCCTGTCTCCCCTCAATGTCCTTGCTCCCTCTTCTCGCTTTTCCACGTCTTCCTTCCTGGCGTGGGCTTTAGAGTACTAACTACCAAGGTAGAGCAGAGTTAAATTTTCTAATGAATTGAGGTTCCCAGCTCAATTCCTTGTACCCAGGGAGCCCTAAGGAACATGTGACTGCACACTAGATGCTCAAGCAAGGTCGTCTGAATGTAGTATGGCGTGCTGTTTCCTGTAGGTGGTCCTGCTGAGACCCTATCGCCTCCTGTATACTTCTCTCAATGTCCTGAGAATACGCGAGTACTGTAGGCTTTCTGCAAGACCATGGGTGATCTTCACGGAAACCCACTGTGTTTGTAGCGAGATGATGGTTGGCTGTCAGGGCTTGTGTGTCCTGTGCTTTCTTTCCCAGGCTGAGTGCTAGTGGAAGTGGGTCTTGAAAGAGCAGCATCAGCGTCCCCAGGGAACTTGTGAGAAATAGAAACAGATGGATCCTTCCTAGACATCCAAACTCCTAATTCCCTGGTGTTGAGTCCTGTACATTGAAGAAATTTCTGTGTGCACGAGACTGTGAAAAGGAGTATTAGCTAAAGTGTTCTCCACTCTGGGTTGCCATTTGAAATCCCCTAGGTCGATCTAGGGAATGCAGTCATCTCAGCACTGGCGTGTGGTTGTTCAGTGGTGGGCCTGCGTGAATGGGGTTGTCAGAATCTCTAAGAGAGTTATGGCGCAGGACGGAGGCCGTGAGACCAGACCAGGGCCTATGCCGAAAGGAGGGAAGTCTGTCCCGGGTCCCAAGGAGACTGGAGCACTTCAGTAGCTATGGCAGGCTGGGGTATTGCCGAAATGTGCCATCTTGACTTTTCCCTTCTTTTTGGTGACCTTGTGCGTTCACCCAGGGGCTGCCCTCCTTGGAAGGCACAGAAGGCAGCAGACTGAAAGAAGCACTCGCCAACGGATGTCCTACAAGGAGGTAGGAGCAGTCATTTGTTCTTCCTGCGGAAATGTTCCTTACCGAGGCATGGGAATTTTCTGGATCCTACTCAGAGCTTTTCCCGAATGAGAAAATGGAGATCACAGGTGACTCAGGTGAAATCTTTGCTCACCACCTCCAGTGGATCTCAAACTTTGCTGCCCACTGTTATCACGTCGGGAGATTTCCAAAGCTCCCAGTGCCCAGGCCGCAATAAACACACCCTCAATTTGCATCTCTTGCAGTAGGCTTCAGGCACAGGTATTTGCTAACCACCCCGCCCTGAGTCCCATGTGGGCCACCGTGCGAATAAGTAAGCAGGCACGCTTGTCTCACTGAAATCTGCCTAAGATTCCCTGGGGCTCACTGTCAAAATGCATGTAATGATGCCGTGGGGCTGAGTGTGCCTGAGAATCTGTGTTTCTAAAAAGCCCTAGTTATTATAGAAGTTAGGACTTCTAATAAGTCCTGCCAAACATAGCTTCACCCAGTCACTTTAACTTGGATGAGTCAAAGAAATTTTTAAAATGGTCTGCATGCCTAGAAATCAAAAGTGCGTACCACAGGTCACCTTTGGGAGAATTTTATTAGTAACAAAAGAACATTTTAAAACACAAGTTTCTAATGATGTTTAATAACCCAAAGGAACAAAGCCATGAGAATATCCCGCATCTGGATTTCCACAGATGTAACCCCACAGAGTCAAAATATCTCATCCCAGGTCAGAGAACTCTTTGCAATTTGCCATGGACTATTTTGAGCCCTTTCCCCATTTCCCCAACTTCTGAAATCGGAAGAGACATACAGATTCATTTCCTATTATGTTTTAGTTGAAATAATCGACTTGCAACTTACTTGCAACAACTTGCAACTTACCCCTGCAATCGAAATCAGTAGTATCAAATGGATTTCAGTGTAAAACAACTTCCTATTCCAGTTAGATTAGTGCCCTTTGAATCGTCACTTCATTTTCCATCATGATAGAGGGCAGTGTTTACCTGTGTGTTTCCACAAGCATCGTCTGGGCTTCCACCATGTGTACTCAGAGCAGAGATGGGGAATGGCTGAATACCGAGAAAAACCTTGCTCCTTATGACTTCTCCTCCTCACTCGACAGTCAGTTCCCCGTGTCCTGTGGCAGGAGGACATGTCTTCCTTGGCCAGAGGTGTCTCCCTCCCAGTCCCTCTCTTCAGAGGAGGAGAAAACCTGGAGGTCATCCTCCAGGACACTCAGTGGGACACGGGCACAGTGTCCCTCAGACGTTTACAGTGTGGGATGGATCTGCCCCGGAGGGCTTGGTTTCTCAGCTGGAAGGCAGGAGGGAGCAGTCAGGAGTCTGGAGCTCCACCAGCCATTGTCTAATGTCCTGAATAGCATTCTGAGGGGCTGGCCCAGGACACGGTTCAGTGCTGGGTGATGGGCCACAGTGCAGGTCTGAGCAGTATTCAGGTGAGGTCTGTTGTGTGGAGGCAGGATGTCAATGCCTTTCCCCTGGGCATGCATCTTTCTGGTCACCTGACGTCCTCCAGTGGGTCTCTCTCCAGTTGTCCATGGTGGGGGCTGGGGGGTCTGGAAAAGCCCCAGATGTGGTCTCTGAGTGCTCTTCTTACGGGCGTGGAAGTGAGTGAGTCTGGGTTTCTTTGTGAAGGTCTGGAAAGTCTCCACTGGTACCTGGGCATGTCTCTTGCCTGGTTCCTTGATGCTGATTTTGGCACCCCAGTCTACAGTAGGTCCAGCAGCCTGTGGGCTGTTATAGGAGTTGACATCCAGATACATGGCTTGTGCCTGGGAGTTGTTATGAGAGGTTTGGTGATTCGATTGGAGATGTAAAAGACATTTTCCACTCCAAACAAATGGACTGAAGGTATATTTTATTATATAGAGGATAGTAACGACGATAGTCTGCAAACAGATCCGAATAGCTC
Organism: Diceros bicornis minor; assembly: GCF_020826845.1. Classification (NCBI taxonomy): domain Eukaryota; kingdom Metazoa; phylum Chordata; class Mammalia; order Perissodactyla; family Rhinocerotidae; genus Diceros; species Diceros bicornis. The sequence continues at coordinate 570,522 of NW_026690893.1, read as the reverse complement.
AAATATTAATAGGGAAAAACATCAGCTCGACTGGAAAGGGAAAACATCCACTTTGGCTGAAGAGAAATGACACAAATCAACTGAAAAGAGAACCACCGTGTTGACCTAAATGAGAACACATCAGATCAATTACTTCATATCAAATCAATTACTTCACATAAAATCAATTTCTCACAATATCCACGCCCCACTGCCTGGAGATTCCTGTCATTCGACGTGGCTGGGGAAGTATCACATTCCTCGGCAAGTGTCCCTTCCACAGGTGGAACTCTCACCAGGTCTCAGATTCCAGCAGTTTATATAAGCAGTTACAGAGTTTACAGAGCAAGCATCTAGTGTTCCCATGCACAAAATGGTTATCAGTGGCATACATGCACTGAGCCGCTTGGCTAACGTCCTAGCCCAGTAGTTGTGTACGTGCATTGTTCTCTTTGGTTATCGTCTTAACCTGGCACAGATGGCCAGTCCATCCCGTGCTACGACGCTCCAAGAGACTTGAAATGTTACAACTTGCAACTCTCTCCATGGGAGAAAGGCCAGTTCCTGGGAAAATGCCAGTTCCCACCACACAGAAAGCAGCTTTGTATTTCTTTGTGTGCTGGTGGCTATAGGTCAATGGAGCGGACAAACATGGCTGTACTCATGTCAAGACAGGGGTTGAGGGTGTGGCCCAGGCCATGTGTCTTGGAGGGAGCCTGGGGATCTTCCAGGGAGGAAAAATGGGGCTTCTTGTCCCTCAGCTGGACAATGAGCATAGTATCCTGGGCAAAGCGTTTGAATGCTACATGAGGGGAGTCAGGGACAGGTAGTCCCTGTCCATTCCGAAGTCCAGGAAGTGAGAAGAGGTTCAGTTCAGGTCTTTGGATGGCAGACACTGTGGGTCCACTGGACATCATGTCGGGTGTGCTCACAGGCGGCCTACATGTGAGACTGAGGGCCAGGAAACATTTGCTCTTGCTTGTGTAGACGAGCATTGGCCTGTTTGCATGATGGAAGACAACAGAAAGACTACATATGAGAACTTCCTCACCATCAAAGAAAATTAAAACTATCCAATTGAAAACATAATAAAACAATAACCTATTAATTTCAACAGTATGAGACATACAGGTGTTCAGTTTAGAAATGATGAGGCATTCAACCTCCTTGGTGATCAGGAAAAAACAAACTGCAATATCATCTTGCTATATGTTGTGTCAGCTAGGAAACAACACAGGTTCTTGCTAAGGTCTCATTCTGAAGGGAGAGGAAAGAATATCTTTTCTAGACTCTTCTAGGGAACGTGCACAGCTCCTGCCATTTTGGAGGCCAGGTGATGACTAAGGAGCTTTGAAGAACAATTTGAGGCCATGTACCACCACTGGAAAGATGTCTGTTCTTACATCAAGGATTCCACCTTGTGGAAGCCTCTGCTGAAACCACTTCCACATCACCCACCTTCATATTGGTGGGAGACATCCAGAGAGTCTTGCAACTCCAAGAAAGCAAGATAAATGTCATCGGAAGGGACACTACCCATCAGATTGGTTGTCATAGAATACAAGTGTTCCCTTTCACAGAAGGGGGTTGAGGCAGGTTTGGCTTACCCAGAATAGAACAAGAGGGAGGCCAGGGAAGACTCAGTCTCATGTAGTCACAGGACTCTGTCAATTCCTTCCAATTCAGCAGCTAACTCTCTTGTGGTCTCCTGGGAAATCTCTGCAGTAGAGCCTCGCTCTGCTGCTCGTGGTGCCTGCAGGAGAAACCATGTGAAGTGGAAGGAACTGAATTTCCTGTACCCAGTTGGGACAGGTATTCCTGTGTCCCAGGCTCCTTCAGTGTTGGGTTTTGAGACAGGTCGTGAAGCCCTAGGCATTGCCCCACATCAGGTTCTTCCTCTAAGTGAAGAGAACCCAGTAGGATTTCTCAGCAAGTCCTTTCCTTTGGACTCCATTGCTTCTCTCTCTTTTGTGGGAAAAATTCAAATATTCCTCACCCTCTTGAGTTACTCACCAGGAGTAGAATGAGCACCTGCGTGCAGACCCTAGAGGAGAGTGAGCTCCTATCTTGTTCTCTCCATGCCCCTGTCCTGGCCTGGAGGAGGCTGGGCACACCATGTGGAACTGGGGAGACACCTGATTCTCATTGGATTTCAGCCCAAAGGCTGGTTACAAGCTCTAAGATTCCTCACCTTTGCTTCTTCTCTCTCTTGCTTCTGCAAGATCCCTGGGTTTGGTGGGACCTGCAGATTCCCTGGTTTCACTTTCTCCTTCTGCTTATTGAAGCCCAACGGCAGGGGAGCTGTGGCCCCTTGCCAACACTTCATGGGACACGTGACAATTCTTTCATTGTGCCCAAAGGCTCCGCAGTCCTTGCACTTCACCTGTGGGTGGAGCAGGAGGTGCTCACTGAGTCAGCAGAAATCACATGCACATTTCAACATTGAATATAAGGACAAAGTCTCAGAGGGTAATGTTGGTTTTGGAGAGAGAACAGGACATATGGAAGTAGCCATAAGGACAATGAGGATATTATGGTTCCTTCCCAAGCCTGTGCTAGTGAAGGACAGAGGAGGAAGGATTGGAGGTCTCCAGGTGAATAGATGAGTCAAATGTGAAGAGTAAGACAAAATCCAAGCTAAACACAACAGGAAGGTGGAATTGAGGTTGTTCTTCCTAGTCTCTGAATGGACCCGTGTGCCAGGTGATGAGGTCTCAAGGCAGGAGTTCCTTGCATGGGAAAGGACAATGGAGTGATGGCCACAGAAGTGGCCATGTACAAACTCTGTCTCAGGATTCCATGCACTTCCCTGGTTCCCCACAGACCCAAGCCTCCACACTTACCCTGGGATCCTCCTCCTCTGGTGGGGTGCCTTCTTTGCTCCCAGTCCCTTCACTTGCTTCTTCCTTTTCTGGGCCTTAGAGAGTCTGGAGTGCCCCTGCTTGGTGGAACAGTCTGCCATCTGCCTCATCTCCTTGGAGCTTCACCTCTGTGTTTCTGGGGACTAGATTTAAGGATTTCCTGAATCAAAAGCACAAGAATAGTTTCAGGTTGATGCAGAGGCTAAAGTCCTTCATGGGCCTTATTCTCCAAGTGGGGACAAAGGAATCTCCTGACCACTCTCTCAAAACACATTTCAAGAGGGAAATATTTCCCTCCCACAGGTTTTTTCATTCTTCCCTGACTCCCTCCCCCCTCAATGGGACTCTGCCCAAGACCAGACACGGGAGGCATTTTTGTGAGTTTAGAGACTGAATGACTTGAATGAGTGACTTTAGTGACTTAGAGACTTTAGAGACTGTTTTGAGGTCTATGACAATGCACTCTATTTGGACAAAGATAGACACTATTTCCCCAGATGTACACAATAATCGCTGCCATGGGAATGCTGCAATGAATGCTGTGGCACACATCTTGGAAAGTTAAAAGCAAAGTAAGCTTTCCCCTCAAAAACTTGAAGTTTCTCTTTGACGTGAGAGGAGGCACTTTTAGAATTCCAATTCACATAGGAAAAATGTTTTCTGGTCTACTTGCCTCGAGGCGTCCCAGGGTCAGCAGGGTCAGAATTGTTTTATTTTATTTGTCATCTTCCTGCCCCATTTTTAACTAGTTTCCAAGAAATGAGAACTGAATATGTTTGATTGAAGTATGAACTAATAGAATCTATAGGCTTTAAAGATCCATAGCAAAGCCAGCAAGTTTTCATTCCTGCTCACTCACTGCCCCATGCACATCAGGTTCTGGGGTCTATTTCCTCTGGAATTTGCATCTCGTGATAATGAGCATTGAAAATGATGTGTCCTATCGGTCTCTTTCTCAAAATTCAAATGAAAACTAAAGAATCCTTAGCCCACTCCCTAAAGCCACATCACTCCATCTTTTTACTACTATCCTCCTTCTCATGGGGATTTTCTGAGGGACAAATCAAAATGCAAACTCACTTCTAATCCAGCTGTACTCCTCTGGACCGATTCTCGACAGGTTTGTGCAGGAACAGCTCCCCTGGACGGGATGCAGCTTCCAAGTTCTTATCGAAGGTCATAGGCGGAGTTTCCTTACTGGGATGGCTTTTGTACTGTTTCAAGGTGACGTAACCTTGTTAAGGGGGTCTCAATCAATCCATCTCATCTACTCACCTTTGATCTAAGCAAGTCTTTGAACTGTCCTGTGTCGTTGAGCATTTTCAGGCATTTTAATATGCAAGGCACTCCTCGTCATACTTTGAAGAACATCTATTATCTGTAAGGAAAAGAAACACTTGTGCCAATGCCTGCTTCTTTCTCCACTTTGCACTTTTGTTATTGTGGTGAACTATACGTAATGTCATAGTTATTCTTTGAAGGCATTAAGGTGTAGACCCCCACAGTGTTGAGTGCATTCACCATGTTGTGCAAACATCTGCATCATCCATCTCCCCAGCTTTTCGTATTCCCCAACTGAAAGTCCCTCTCTATTAAACTCCCAGTCTTCCTTCTTCCCTCCCTGCAGACCGTTCTTCTGCCATTGTCCTTTCCATGTCTATGCATTGGACTGCTCTAGGAATCCACAGAGAAGGCTTTGTGTGGTATCTGTCCTGCTGAATCTGGCTCCTTTTGCACTTTGTCTTGTGATTCAAATAATTGTTCCTGACAGGTCCCTTTGGTTGACCCAGGCAGCTCCATTTGGCTCAGTCTCTTATTTGCATACTCAGTAGTATGTAGATGACATGGGTCTTTCTTTTTTTAGCCTGATCTCCCATTGGTTGATATTTGTGTGACTTTCACAACTTCCTCTAGTGGTCAGGCCAGGGAGACTGTTAGTCACAGGTCTGTGTTTTGATGAAGGGACAGCTGGCAATGGCAATGCCCACTTATGTCATCTGTTCAGTTTTTCATTGAGTCCAAGGGACCACCTTGGCCTCCAAATCAGGTCAACAAGTACAACCACCAGTAACATGGCGGTAGTGTCTCCATTGTTCCATATTGTTGGTAAGCTGTGAGGTTTCCGCAGTTTCAAGTTTGCACACAGTTGCAATTGCATGGAGTTTTAAAATTCCACTTCATAAATTATTTATGATCCTGGTGAGAAGCCCTAGGTCCATGGCCCTGTAGCCATGGCTTGGTCTCATCCTCCTGCGATCAACCCCGGGCAGCAGGGACCCCACCCTGGTCTCCAAAAGCAGCCTCCGGCCTCCTAGTGGCCTCTCCACCTTCCAAGGATGTCATGCCCCCTGTTTCTGACACTACTGACATTAATTGCCCCTCTGCCCTCCCTCCTCTAAACTGGGTAGCACCTGCCACTCTCAGGACCACTCTGCTAAGGCAGAGTAAACTGCATACTCTCTAAAAAACAAAGGTATCCCTTTCACATCTCTAATTATACCAATTTGCATACACTGTTTTTGGTTCAGTTCTTTCATAGATTAGTTTTACCACTGTCTCCTCATCTTTCAAGAGAAAATCCCTCTGGGATTTTGAATGGAGTTAATGGAATTACACATTAATTACAAGAGAAACTGTCCTTTTTTTTCCCATCTACAACGTGTGTTAACAACCACACATTTGTAATTCAGATTATTTCTATTAGTGATACTTTATATTTTTAATAAAATTCTACAAAAGATTTCCTAGATTGAATAAATTGATGTGTTTCTTTTGGAAAAGGGAGTGTTGTCATTAATCCTTCTAAATTATATTTTAGTTGAAGGAACTTATACCTGAATTCTACATATTGTTCGTTTTATTTTGTAGGTTGATTCTTTTGTTGAAATCAGCTGTTAGCTTAAAGATTTTTTTCTACGATTTTGCTATGATGTTTTTTGTGAATATTCATATCACCAGTTAATACCAAGTAAATTGGAGTTTTATTTCAAAGAATACTCAATGCAATCATTTCTCAGGTGTCGGGGAACTGGCAGAATATGCAGCAGGGTGTGGAAAAGAAGCAACCTTTGTAGTCTTCATCTCTATTTATCTGTCTTTAATAGCATGAAGTTTACCTGAAAGCATCCTGCTTGGCTAAGAATGTACAATGTTTCAGTCTTTTCTTTTTCCATTCCCGTTTTAGTAATCATGGTTAACTTCATCAGTATGTAAAACTCTGCATCTCTTAATTTCATCATATATCACCTGTTAATTTAGAATATTGTCAATTACAGTAATAGAATTTCTATTCTTATACCTGAAATTTGCTCACACAGGAGATGGTAAGTGCTCTCTCCACACAACACACAGAAAGGTGATGGGAGGCAATGTGAGGGGAGGGATGTGTTAATTCACTTGATTGTGGTGAGCATTTCCCAATGTACATGTTTATCAAATCATCACATTCTACACCTTCAATGTACATGATTTTATTTGTCAATTCTAGTGTCAAAACTGTTGGAAAATTATGTATTCTAATTTTGGAAATATGTCAAGTAAGGGAATAAGGAACTAAGTAAAGCATTTCTGATTGCTTATAAATTATCTTAAGGATGTTATTTTAAATTCACTGCTGTTTTCACTTTGATTGTATAGTTAATGATTTGGTCTATATTTTCCTAATTAGGATTGGGTTATTTATTTACTTTAAACTCCACCCATGTCTTCCTGATCCATTTCAGATTTTAATCCCACTTTTCCCTAATGGGCAATTAAGTGAGTGAAGTAAGCTCCTGAGAAATGATTCTCAATTTTTGGATGACTGTCATCTACACTTAATTTTAAAAGTCACATTTCCCTGTGATTTTGCACAATGATATTTTCTAAAGGATGTTGTCTTATAATGGGTTTGTTTTGTATCGGTTGTATTAGCCTCCGTGATCCATTTCTCTGGAGCCCTTGGAGAGCCCTCCTTCTCAAGTCATGATGGAGGAAAAGGCAGGAAGCTGGGCAGGTCTTGAGACCTACTGGTTAGGGACTGCTGCTGGAAAGGGGGGCCTGGGATGTTCAGTGAGGCTGCAAGGTTCAGAAAGAAGGTACAAGTTTGTGAGGGTGAAGCATTAAAGGCTGCTAGTGAAACTTTGTGAGGGGGATGTACTTGACTGAGAGGGAGGGAATATGCAGGTTCCTTCAGGTGGGGCCAAAGATTTGGAGGGTCCAATCCACTGTATGTGAACTGGGGCAGCAGCCAGGGTACTTTGACCTGGACAGGCAAAAGGAAGTGTGTTAGGGAAGAGCTGGAAATTGGAGGGAAGTGGAGGAAGTAGTGGATGTGGAGCTTACAAGGGTACCTGGGTAGACATGAGATGATGGGTGTGGAGGTTAATGATGAAGGGCTGAGGGGACCTGGGCCTGTGTGGGTAGGGGGGAGACTGGGGGTTACTAGTAGGAAAGTGACCATCCCTGTTGCCCAGGGGAGATCTAAGTCCAGCATTGGGCTTGAGATGAGATGTAGAGGGGAGTGTGGGAAACTGGCACAGAGGAACCGAGGCCAGGTATGTAGGTGTGAAGAGGACAATGGAGAAGAGGGGCGAGAAGCTGGACCATAGGAGAGAGACCCATTGATGCAAAGTAGGTCCCCTGGAGGCAGACTCCTGCTTTTAAAGGCAGCAGGCAGTCCAATATCAGCCAGGGACCAGTGAGTGAGTGTCTGCCTGCAGGGACTACCCCTAGTCATCCTCAGAAAATCAGACCCTTCTTTCACAAAGGAAATCTCTTCAGTGTTTTGTAAGAACCACCAGAAAATTGATTCCTAAGAATAGTTATAATAAAAATAAAGATAAAAAACAATAATAATGTCTATGATGACATATAATTTTAATAATGACATTAATATTAAAAGAAATAGATGGAATTTAGATTAGAAAAACCCCTAAGTGAATGACAATGGACCAATAAGGTGCCTATGAGGGAGTGTGGATTCAACGTCCTAGGATGGCACCATGAAATGTGTTCCCGGATGGCACAGAAGTGGCAGAAGGACTATCACGGCCCCAGAGAACACGTGTGACATGGTTGATCCTTTGCAAATTCCTGGAGTAGAGTCTAGCAGGCAGAGGTGTAGGGACGCTGGTCCTCTCCATCCTTCTACAGTTCACTCAACAGTTTTCAGCAGATCAGCCAAGTGACTAGTTGAATGGGCTCCCTACAGGAGGGCATGAACCCAAGGCCACACCTCAGCCTCCGCTTGGGGCCCTCCTCTCAACTTCCACTAACATGGCTCCTCTAGCACTCCCTCATCCCTCCCTGCCCAGCTGTCCTCATTCCCTCTGGTCTCCCAGAATCCCACATGGGGACATCTGGTCTCCAGGACTCCCGCTTGGGGGCATCTGGTCTCCAGGGATCCTGCATGGGGGCATCTGGTCTCTAGGGCTCTTGCATGGGGGCATCTCATCTCCAGGACTCCCATATAGGGGCATCTGGTCTCCCCTACTCCCTCATGCTGCCCTGGCCAGAAGGTGGCACCATTGCTCTCATCTCTTTGGAGGAAGTGGACCTTCATGAGGTTCCTGGGGGTGGGATGTGCTCTCTCTGCTTCCAGGACATTGGAGACATCTTTGAAATTCCCCAAGTTCCATCTTTTGTGGGCACTTACTGGACAACTAAATGCACTAGAAAATACTTAGGAGACTCTGAGTTGAGGTGAATGCTTCTCCTGCAATTAAAAGATAGATGAAGAAGATCCATAGTTCCCAAGGTCATTTAGAAAAATTCTGGAGTCTCAGGAGGACCACAGCTGGCCAATGGGTAACTACTCAACATAATATATTGTCTATAAGCAATTTCAGTAATGTAAATTTGTCAACATAAAATTTCCCAGTACAGCCATCTTCAACTTTCATCAATATCACAGACTTGCCAAACCCTTGTCTTTTGTGAATTATAAATGATTTTTAAGTCCAACCACAATTGCATGTGATAAATACTTAATTCCAGTAATGATAGTTGACAGTTAAGTTGAACAGTGTCCATTTTCTTTAATGATACTGTTAAATAGATAATAACTTGTTGACTGTTGAAATGCTTTATTGTTGTAAAAATATATTTATCAAGAAATGTAAACTTTGTCATTGGTATCCAAAATGTAATTATACACTGAGGCAGAAAATGAGAAAAAATCGCAAAAGGAATCATGTCAACAAACTCAAGTGTCTGTTGGCCTGCCAGTAGAAGGAACAGGATAAGGAAAACTACTCAAACAACGCCTGATACAACTGAAAGGAAAGGGTCCCTATATAGCAAAACATACATAAAAGCATTCAGGAGTTAATGAAATTAAGAAACTGAGTTGTCAGAGACTCTGGTGGTGTCTTCAAACAATTAAAACCCACTCAGTATATGACTACAATAAATACAAGAAATACATGGAGACATAGAATCTTTAGTCTTAAAGGAATGCTACAGATAAGTGATATTATATATAAAAGAACATATATATCACTGTATTGAAATATTCATTAATGTATACTTTATTTTCACTGGAAAAACTGTCTAATATGTTCTTTTCATCCATAAGAGCAAGTTAGGAGATGTGCACATGCTGATTATGATGTTAATCTTCTTTTTAACTGCTACAGACCTGATGTCTCTCCCACCTGCTGCCTCTTAGAAAAGCCCTCTTGTCCTTCAAGAATCATAAAAGTCACCCCTTAAGGTAAAAAAAAAATGTAATGAAGCAATCCATATAGAAGATTAGAAATAAGTGCATAAATTAATATCTGTATGAAAATGTATAAGATATGTAAAACGCCCTCAGGTAGTGAAAATTTACTGAATTTGATATTATGCACGGAGAAATCAAGACATCTCTTAAAATTTGTAAGTGAAAAAAATATATACTTCTGTCATTACTTTAACTCAGTGACATAAATCTCCTCCAGGTAAACTACACACTGAGGGAGAAAATGGGACAAGAATGAGAAAACAAGAAAAATCAGGATCACAAAGGAACCTACTGTTAGAACAAACGGAGGACGGAAGCTACCCAGACACTGACTTGGGCAGAAATAGGAATAAAGATCCCCCATCCAAGGACAATCTGTCTGATTGGAACCTGAAGTGAAGGGTAGCAAGGAACATGGTGTGAGCAGGAAAATAGAGGGAGGGTTCAGGGAAGTTTTTCCAAAGGCAGGATACAAACTATGCAATTAAAGATATTCAAAAGGTAAATGCTCGCAATCATTTATGCATTTATAAGTGCTGCTTTTTATATTAAGGTATTATTTGTCAACATCCTAAATTGATTTTCTTTTACCTTCCTGGTTAACCTATGGAAAACCCATTCGTTCTTCAGGATTGGTAAAGCTGTGCTTTCATTGATGACAGTATTTGTAAGGAAACCAGGAGAGGGGCAAAATAAAATACCGTATAAATAGACTCATGAAAGATGAATATATAGAAAAGGAGTAAGTATAATTTACATAACCATCTTTTGTAAAATCTGCTACCATACAGGGAGACAAAATAGAACAGTAAATTAATTTGCAACAAAATTATTAAAATAGTGAGTAATTTAGAGCATGAAACAATTCCCATCAGCTTGTGAATCTGAGGGTGAGCTTATAGAGGGACAAAACAATGAAACCATATATCTTAGGATTTAAGGGGCCTCCCTGTCACAATCAGCCTTGGGGATGTGGACACTCTGCTCTGTCTCCTGAATGACCCTCCTTCCACCCTGACCTGCCTTCCTCACTCCACCCGCTCTCCTGGAAGATGCCCATTCTCCCCCATCACCAGGAACAACTGTGCTTCCTTGAAGGAGATGTGATGGAAGTTATCCATGTGATTTAATAAACACTTCTATAAATGAATTCCTTTATATAAATGTATAAAACAATTCTACATTTCTGTTCATTATGAAAGTGTTCTCTTCATTTTGCCTTCATGAATTTAAAGATGTATAAATCATTAAAAATTGATCATAAAAATGTAAATATGTAATATTTGCTCTTTTTTAAGTTAAATTTTGACCACTGCCTCTGAATTAGAAACTGAGAATGAAAATGTAGCTCAATAATCAAAATATATATTTTAAAAAATGTAACAGATAATTTTCTTTTGAAAGAGAGGCTCAGGGAAGATCCTCAGAAACCTCCTGTTGTCAGAGAGAAACAGAGTTCCTGTCTAGACAACACTCTGTAAAGTGCCACCTGGTCATAAAGATCAGAATATGCTGAGAGACCAGCAACGCTGAGGGAGTATTTAAACTACAACACACGGCAACATAGAGCTTGTCCACAATAGGACCCTTCTCAAGTTCTGCCACCAGTGATTACACCAGTCCAAGGAGCAGCTGTTGGGAAATAGTAAAGCTAGCCAGATCATAAAATCCTATTTTCTCATCCTCAGAACAATATTTCAGAACTCCATTGCCACTGTTCTCATTGTACATTACATAAATGTGACCTCCAGCTGCACCAGGAGTTGGGTAGTAAAGAGGCCCTAATGGTCTCCCCTCACATTTGGTTAAATGCAGGAAAGTGACCTGCCCAAGATATTCCTTTAGTACCTTTAGTGCTGAGTCTTCTCCCATGCAGACCTCGGCCACTCCCACGTGGGTAGAGTTTGCTGTGACTTGTCTACACAAAGGGGCTCTGTACCAGCCTGATTGTCAACACCACCACTTATGATCATGCTTCTTAAAATCTCTGATTTTTAGACAACATTTTAAAAGACAGAGAGGGGCAAGATGTCTGGGGCAGGATTTGAGGGGGAAAAGCTAGAACAGGTTAAAATAAAAGGAAAGAGAGTAAAGTTGTGTTCAGTGTCTGATGAGGGTGCTTTTTATCAGGGTCACACACTCCTCCAACTACAAATGCGTGGGCATCTTCCATGCTTGCCTGTGAGTCTGGTTTCCTTTTAAAAGATAAGGCGGTCCCAAGACTCTAAGTATTGGTCTCAACTGGAGAGTCCAGATGGTATTCTGGTGGTGTCTGTGCTGGTTTCATGAGCCCAGGATGGCTTCACTCCCTTGTCTGGTGCCTTGGAAAGGATGACTTCCGAGTCTGGGCTCTACTAGTCCTGTCACCCTGAGTGACACCTGCACATTGCCTCTCTATGGTGGTGGTCTCTGAATATCCAGATTTCTGTCATCATATCTCACAGATCCCAAAAAATGTCTTCTGAAAGACCTGAAGCGGAAGACACCAGGGTCTTAAGTCCTGGGGCAGAAAGAATGTGTCTTCCTCCCTGTTCTATTAGTTCACAAATCACCAAACCTACCCAGTTTCAAGTGGATGGGACAAAACCCCTCCTCTCCCCAAGAGCACTGGACACAGAAACAAGCTTCAATTCCTCCTGGGTCAAATTGACTCAGACAAGGTAGTGATTCGCTCTGCCAGGGCACCAATTTGCCACAAGCTGGACCTCAACTGAGTTTAGGCCTAACTGGGTTTGGATTAATTTCTGTGGTCAGTAAATTGCATCCTCAGACACAGGTGCAGGCCAAACACCTGCTGTGGTTCCTGAAGCCACTCAGTGTGCCAGTACAGCTGGTGGGTGCTATGACCCCGACCTATAGGTCCACACATGTGGGTGTGAGAGTTCAGAAGGAAACCACTGCCCCCTCCCCTCGGGCTAGTCTTGTTCACTCACCAACCAGAGGCATGAGCATGGGTTTGTGTTCTGGAAGGTAAGTGCCCAGGACATGACTTAGGGATTTCATCATGATCCCGATTGATCTGATCTCTATATCCTCCTCCAGGCAGCTGGGACCAGGATTTCCTTGTGACCCTCTCTCCCTGACCCCACCACATATCTCATCCGGGGACTTCTGGGCTGTGTGTATTCAAAGAGGCTTGTTACCTCTTCATTCTCCAGATTGATCACCTCCTTCCACAGAAACTCTCCACACAAAACTCCTGCCAAGGTATTCAAGATTTTTAACAAGGTCAGACATTAATGTCATAATTAAAGCTTTAAGTATCATTCGAGATTGTAACAGTTAATTCTCTGTGTTAACTTGTATGGCCCACCAGGTCAGATATTAGGTCACACCTTATTCTGGCTGTTTGTCAGCGTGTTTTGAGATGAAATTAACATTTAAATGAATATACTCTTATAAAGCACTTTGCTCTCTCTAACGTGTGGGGGCCTCATCCAATCATTTCAAGGCCTTGGTAGAAGACAAAGGCTGACCCAACTGCTAACAATAGACAGTTCCTCCTGCTTGCCTGCTTTTGAACTGAAACATCTGCTCTTCCTGTGTCTTGAGTACGCCAGCCTGCAGACCAGAACTGCACCATTGGTTTTCCTGGTTCTCAGGCCTTCAGACCTGGGCTGGAACTCAATATCAGCTCTTCTGTGTTTTCACTTTGTGGACTCCACATCTAGGAACTTCTCAGCCTTCATAATCACATGAGCTATTTACACACACACACTCACATCCCTATCGGTTCTGTTTCTCCAGAGAAGCCTGGCTAAACAATGACTGAGGAATTTGATCTATTTTCTCTCTTGGGCTGGCTCACATCCAAATCCCAGGCTAAAGGTGAACTAGGAAAACTGTTCCACTTTATCCACCCCATATTGCCCTGGGAGTAAATGTTCTTGTTGTAAAAGGGATATGGTGAGCCAGAGGAGATGGTGTAAGCAAGTCCTACAAACCCAGCTCCTTCTAGGTCATGGCCAGCCGTAGGACCACAGCAGTTCCCAGATCACTAATGTCAGAGACTTTCCTGTATCTGCCAGGACTTAGGTGTGACCGCTGTCAAGTTTTCCCTCTGGTCCTTAGATTCCCGGTAAGTGATGAAAAGTATTTCTAAATGCTATGAGAATCCCACAAAAAGTTATGCATGAGTATGTTCATAGTAATTTTATTCAAAATCACCTCAAACTAAAAACAAACAGGTTTACATCAATGGAATGGGTAAACAATTTTTGCATAATTCCTTAAATTGTGGACTATTTCTTAATACAAAAGAATCAATGACAGATAGACACAACATCTTTATGCTGATTGAAGGAAACCGTACTCAACAGGGTACATACTGTGTTATTTACCTATTCTGAGGTTTTAAGACAGAAATATTTATCCATGGTGAAAAAAATCGGAACAGCGGTTGTCTTCCTTGGTGTTTATGTGGGAACTGACTGGGAAGGGGCACAAGGGAAGTCTGTGGAGGGAAGGATAATGTTCTATATCTTGGTATGGGTTTGGGTGACATAGGCACATGTGTCTGTAAAACTCATCACTTAAGATGTGTGTAAATTTTGTGTAAAATGTAAAATATTAAGTAAAAATATAAATCGTAAGTAAAATGAATGAGCTATAATATTATTGATCTCTGATAATATTATACTGAATTATTTAGGGAAATGCTTACTGATATCTCTAACTTTCTTTGATATGGATAAACAATAAGGTGACTTGATGGGAGGAATATGGAGAGATGAGTAAAGATGAGTAAACATGTACAAAGCAAGTACATCCAAATGATGATGATTGAATCAATGTTGTGGGGATATAAGTGTTCAATGTAAAATTCATTACATTTCCATCGTTTTTGAAAGGTTTCATAGTTGAATATTGGGAAAAAAACCACAAATCTTTGATGTCCTTCCCACTTTGACTTTTCTGTAGATCCCCATTACATGGGATATAAAGGTTCAGGGCAGCTGTATTTTTCAGAGGTGAAAAATCCTTTTAAAAGAATGAACCATACATTAAAGAATCATTCCTGAGTCTCTATTCTTTAGGCAATTCCTGAAAACTCCTGCCCTTTGTGTACCTGCCCTACCAGCTGCCTGGACCACGGAAGGTATTTCTTACACAGATTAGAGGGCAGCCACAGAGCACAGGAACATGGATACGACACTATGAAGGAGGCACTACTCTTGAGTCTGACTGATCAGAGTGATTATTAACACGACAGGAGGAGACCGGCTTTGTGCTGGTTCCACTCCATGAATAAAATGTTAGTGTTGGACTCATGCTTGTTCACATTTCAGTGAAGAAAATGTACTATATAGGGTTGTCAGTGGTGAGCCGGGCTTCCTCTCTCTTCTTCTTGCGGATCCAAAATCTTTGATGATGTCACCCAACAAGATTCTGAGTTTTGTTCCAAAGATTTATCTGCGTTTCCTACCTGACTTGTGCTACCCACGGTGAGCACTTGTTTGGCTAACAGCTTTCTCGGTTTTTCACCCAGCCTGTGTCCCCCTAACTCTGTTCCATTTGGGACTGGAAAAGCTCTGCATCTTTTTCAACACTAAAATTTCCTAGAAAAATGTGGTACCTGCCCTTTCTGAGGTTTCTCTTTCCACTCTGCTGTTCTGGCCACAGATTCTCCCCACAGTGTTCTCCTTCACACCCGCACTTCCATTCCCCTTGTTAGCCCGAGTTCTCAAGGCTTTGTGAGATTTCCCATAATTTCTATAAGGGTCGTGGAGCTCACGGCATTGTCCATCCTTGTGACGTGCTCCTTGTTTCGACTTCCCCCAGAGCTGAGGAATTTGGCATTTCTTTACCAAATCCAAAGGGCTCATCCTGGTCTTTCTCTCCTTTACCTGCCCACAGGGTGGAGAAGGAAGATGCAGGAGGGAAGGTAAGTACTTGAATCTGTTTTGGGAAGGTGAGGACTTGAATCATCTGTTCTGAGACCCAGAGGAGGAGCACGGGTCAGAGCGGCCTCCTCAGCAGGGTGGACATTGAGGGGATCTGGATAGAAGGGGCAGCAGAGGGAGCAGGAGCCCCAGAGTCCCCTATTCTCCCAGACTGCACCCAGTGTCAGGCCCTGCAGGCCTGCCTTCTATCCTAATCCCACACCACCCAGCTGGCCAATCTGAGGCTGATGTTCTGGGTGTGTCACAATGAGGCATCTGTGACTCCACCCACTCGACCATGTTGGGGATTCCTCGTGTGGTGGGCCCTGCGTGCCTCCAGCTGTGGGTAGCCAGCCTACCGAGTCTTTCCTCCTCCGTCCCACTGACTGTCTTCTCTGTCCAGTCTGGAGATGTCCCAGTACATTGGTGAATTCATTTACTGTCAAACGACCTGTACAAGGTCACAATGCCAGTTGGAAGAGTAGATACCTGGAACCTGTGTTGGAGCTCAGGGTTCAGAGAGCAGCAGGGGTCGCAGAAGCCCGGAAGGGCGCTGCTTAGCCTGGTGGTGCTCTTGCCCCTGTCCCTGTCACATTTGCCACAGATCTGCCCCTCTGATTCCCTGCCCCAGCACAGTGACTGAGGTTTCCATAGGGACAGTAAACAAGCCAGTTCTTATTTCATTAACTCATTCGTTAATCCCTTTAATTTCCACAAGTGCAGCTCACATTATGTCCTTTGTCAGCCTTCATTACAGTGAGGTCTTTCAGTTGGTGGTTTTTCTATTCTTGGTTTTTGAACTTATTTGTGGCAGCAGATAATTGTTTCATTTAGTCAAATTTAGTGTGATATTTATTAACATAAAAATGTTGGTCATGATCCCATCACAGATTATCATATTTCTCACAGATATTCAGCTGTATCCGTTGTATCAAAAAACAGGATTCTTGAGGCCAAACCTTCCTTGAATGAGCCCCCTGAAAGCCTGTTGCCTCTCATTCTGGAGATCAATTGGCAGAGGAAAAGAATAAGAACAAATTCTGAGAATGAAGGAGGCAAGGTGAGGCAGGATATATCAGTGTCAGATTCTTACATCCTAGCTATTGCAAGTGAACATTGTCTCCATGGATTGAATTTGTTTTCCTAATTTGTGTTGCTAATTGTTCATTTTTAGTGTATGTAAACAAAACTGATTTTTGGGCCAATTTTTCATCTTACAACTTTGAAAAAATGTTACCTCTAGCAGTGTGTGTGTGTGTGTGTTTAACCTTTAGGGTTTTGTATATAGAAGGTCAGGTGACCTGTGAAAAGAAATAATTTTACTTTTTCCTTTCCAATTTGGATGTCTTTTATTTCTTTTTCTCACTACTTGCTCAGGCTAGAACTTCCATTACTATGTGGAGGAGAAATGGTGAAATTCAACATCTTTGCCTCGTACCTGATAAAAAAACTTGTAGTCTGTCAACATTGAGTCTGATGTTAGCTGTATGTTTTCCTATGTGGCCTTTATTATGCTGAGGAAGTTTCCTTCTTTTACTAGTTTATTGAAGGCTTTTACTAAGAAAAGGTGTTGATTCTTATAATATGCTTTTCCTGCATCAATTGAGATCTTCATTAGTGAGCACAAAGACAAATCATTTGAGATGATCAGTCATGGTTATAGATGATCCAAAGAAGGTACCTACATATTATTTCCTCACAGCAGCTAAGACCTTTAGCTCAAAGGCCCACTGGTGCCAATCTCAAATTCATACACATTGAATTATGTTAAAGCAGCCCCATTTAGTAGATTTTAAGCCATCTAAAGCTTACCTCCTGTGCATACCCTGTGAAACATCACCCAACATCTGCCAGCCATAGATAAGGTAAACCATGAACTATAGACGTCTCCTAACTCCTGCTATCCATTCGTATTTCTCTGACTCAGAGACTCCCTTTATTGCTGTTGAGAGGCATCATCTTGACAAGTGGCCCCCTCTCCAACCCCTCTCCTCTTGGGAGTTTCTTTGCCATCCTACCTTTCTAGGTGGAGACCTGATATTACTGCTGCTGGAAGGTGTCATACTGTGAAAGACTTCCTCACTCAGACAAGATGTCTATGTGCCACCCAAATAAATCTTGTGTCATTCTGCCACACTGTGGTCATAATTGTATGCGATCAGTCCTGAAATCTCTTGGTTTCACCAAACTGCCCAGCATACCTACATAGGTCACTGTGGATAAATCCCACTGGGACGTGAGGTCCTCTGAGATGGGAGTGTTTACATTCCTAGGGAGTCCCAGCACTAGCAAAGACACACTGCCAGTGACACCAGGACGTACCACCTCCCTCCTAGAGATGTGTTAGGCAGAAGTGTTGATTCCTGGATAAGCCACCAGATAGGATCCAGGGTGGCTACCCAGAATCACAGCTAAAGTAAACTACAGGGGTTAGAACATGTATTGACTTAGGAAGACCATAGAAATTGTTGCTCATCTTCCTCACTCATGACTTGAGATTTTTTACCGTGACTGTACAGTAGAATCATTTGTGGAGACTTTTAAAAGTAATAATGATAGCAGTTTCAACTACACATGTGCTCGTTTAATTGGACTCAGTTAAGCCTGTAGTTTTGAAATGTGCTAGTGTGGCAAAAGCACGAGTCATCTCAGTGGATATCATGGGAGCATTTCCCCTTCATGTTTAGATTTGATATTGGTGTTTGCTGAAAGACTAACATTTCCAAGCCCTGTGGACAAAGGGAGAGATGATTTTTGTGAGAACATTAATTTTGCTTGGGGAAAAGTGTATAGCCTTAACTATTAAACAAGAATGCTTATGTGGAGGATGGTAAGTTTGGTATCTTATCTTACTGAAGCTTTATTTTCTAGGCTGCTATGTGAGAGAGAGCACAGCAATAGTGCTATTTGGGGTGACTGGTGGGTGTACAAATCAGGAATAACCTGAATAAGATACAAAGTGTGGTCATGGAATTAACTCTTTCCTCCACTTAGCTAAATTCAGAGGTTTGGGGACGAAATCCAAGGAACTATCTGCAGGCGGTGAGGGCAGAGCTGCCTGTTTTCTCTCTCCAGGCTGCTCCCAGCAGCAGAGATATAGCCTGAGGGTCCACCAAATATTTTAGAATACATGTCTTTGCTACTGACCCCCAACCTTGACTGACCAGGGTGGCGGCACGCTGAGAAGCGTCGCAAGTGGAGCAGAAGATCACAGTTGTGTCAGCACCGGAGTATGAAGGAAAACTGATGATGTTGGAGGGAAGATGGAATGAGGGAGCTCAGGTGTGTGGAAAGAGCTGTTGGAGAAAGGAGAGACCCAGAGAGGGGGCTGAATCTCTGTCCACACACCAAGGAGAGTAGACCTGAATCTGTGTGTTTAGAACTGCAAAAAGGAAACTACAACACCAACCATTAGCTTCTTTAGCAACAGTTTTTATTGGTGAATATTTGCAAGTATTGATCTATCTAAAACTGTATTTCTTACAAAATTGTACCTTCAGTATTGCCAGATCACTTCATTTTCCATTTTATGCCACATTTTCATAAATAGATATTTTCACAAAATCTCAGTTATTTGCTGACTTGTGTGTTAAAGGATTCTTTGAGAGGTTTCCCCACCACACAGACACACACACACACACACACATTTTTTTGGGATAAGAACTCTACCTGTAGTTTTATCCACTTGGATTTTTGGATTGCTATTTCCTCAGTAAGAATATGTTAATGTTGACTAAGTAATAAGTGATCACTGAAGGCTTCGTTCACTCATGACACAGACCGTTTGGCACAGTCTGAATCCACACTATACCACAAGTACTGTTCTATCAATCAAATATTTCTTATTATATTACATTGAATAATTTCTCCACTAATAATTATTTGTAAGAATTATTTAGTATTACTCAAGATCCTTTGGTATTCCTCAAGAAACTTCATCTTATTGCCTGTTTTAGCATTTATTCCTTCACTGAGTTTTCTTGTCCACACCATACCTGGTAGTTGGTGGAATATTTGTTCACAATGATTACAGACCTAGGAGTTATCCCATGTGGAGTTTGCTCATGTTTAACAATAATAATTAACAAACAACTAGGGGTTCTTCTATGCATAATCCACTGAACGTTTAGAGTTGTTGCTGAGAACATGTATATCATTATATTGAGTGTGAGTTCTGCCGTGTTATCTAAAGTCAGGCCCGTGACTAAAGGCTTTTCCACATTAATGCCATATATATGGATCCAATTCCATATGAAAATGCATATCTTTTTTAAGGAGTATGATGACTGAAGACTCTTCCATATTGATTACACAGAGTGTTTCTTTACTGTGTGAGTCCTTTGGTTTGTTTAAATGTTAAAGCTATGATTCATGTTTCTTCCACACTGAAGCCATTCATGATTTCCTCTTCAATGTTGGGTTTCCTCGTGTCGTCTAAGGGAAGAACGATGACTGAAGAATTTCCCACATAGCTGGCATTCATATGGTTGCTCTCCAGTGTGGGTTCTCTCATGTCGCCTAAGATTAAAATATTGACTGAAGGCGTTCCCACACTGATGACACTCATATGGTTTTTCTCCTGAGTGTGTTCTGTTATGCCGTCTAAGTTCAGAACTTTGACAGAAGTCTTTCCCACATAGAAGACATATATGTGGTTTCTCTCCTGTGTGGATTCTCTTGTGCTGGCTAAGGCCAGAGCTTTGACTAAAGACTTTCCCACACTGAGGGCATTCATAACGTTTCTCTGCAGGATGAATTCTCTCATGTTTCCTAAAGTAAGAACTTTGGCTGAAAGCTTTCTCACATACATGGCATTCATATGGCTTCTCTCCTGTGTGAGTTTTCTCATGTTGTCTAAGGTACGAGCTTTGACTGAAGACTTTCCCACACAGATGACATTTATATGGTTTCTCTCCAGTGTGGATTCGAATGTGGTTTCTAAGGTCAGAATTTTGCAAAAAACCATTCCCACATAGATGACATTTATATGGTTTCTCTCCACTGTGAATCATCTTGTGTCGTCTAAGGCTAAAGAAATTACTAAAGGCTTTCCCACATAGATTACATTCACATGACACATCGCTAGTGTGAATTTGATAAAGGGATGACTGATCATGAAGTGATTTTGCACAGTGTTTGCTGAGAGGAGGTTTCTTTCTCATTTGAACTCACAAGTGTAGAGGCAATGAAGATCTATGAGTAAATTTATCAACCACATCAATACATTCAATGGTATCCACTTGAGTATGAGATACATGCTTTGGGGAAGGAGATAAAAGTTTATTAATGGTTTGCCCACCTATATCCATACATTCATTTTTCTACATATAAATACTAGAATATCAGTCAGTAATAATCTCTTGATGAAGTATTTCCAATATTATTGCATATGCATGTTGTGTTACTCTCCAGGAGGGACAAATATTTTGTCTTTTGTAGTATACCAACTACAGAGGTGTCAGATTAACATATTGAAGTCTTCGAATTTAATCTGACACCTCTGTAGTTGGTATACTACAAAAGAGAAAATAAGACTTCAATATGTTTCAAAGCTTAGATAATGAGCAGTGTTCATGCAATTGTGCTTCTTTTTTTTTTTAGATTTCAAGTCATTACTTTGAAGTCATGTTAATTTCTTAACTGATTTTAAACTATCCAAAACATTTTGCCTAGAATGTGCTTAATCCCACCTTAATTACATTAGGAGATTCTGCCCATTTACTAACTCATCTCATTGGAAGGTCTTTAATTTAGATGACTAGAGTTCACACCCATGAAACTTAACATTGGCATGGTGAGAGATAATTTCTTCATGCTGTTATGTTTCAT
The DNA here is from genome assembly GCF_020826845.1 of Diceros bicornis minor. NCBI lineage: Eukaryota > Metazoa > Chordata > Mammalia > Perissodactyla > Rhinocerotidae > Diceros > Diceros bicornis. The sequence goes on along the minus strand of NW_026690893.1, from coordinate 549,268 downwards.
TGACATAATTTCTTGATTTTTAAGGGGATTTCTCCTTCCTAAAGTAATTGAAAAAAATGTAATATTTTAGAATGGCATTAGGGGAATGAAAATATAGAAAAATACCAAGGTTCATTTCAGTATGTTTCAAAAAATGGCAATTAGGTGGAGAAATGTGTCAAATAAAGAAATACTCTAGGTAGTAGAAACATTTTAAAGGATGTTGTCAATTAGAAGAAAAAAATAAAGATTGAAACATGAAAACCAGTATGTGACTATGAGATGTTGGGTCAGCAAATGGTGGGAATATTTTTAAATGGGTAGATCAGGACAAGAATCACTATCTTAAAGTTTAACTACAGTAATTACACAAATATCCTTCTCCCTAAAGGGAAAGAAAATGGCAGGAAGACATGAAGTGTGATTGGTATATGCAAGGAATGATAATAATATGAGGAATTTTGCCCCAGTGTCCTCACTGACATTTCGGAATATATCACTCACTTCACAACATCTTCAGATGGTATTTCCAGGGATGTATTAACTCAATGACCAAGACCTCTGCATTGAAGCACAAGTCCCTGATGCTTACCTGGACTCTGGTGTTGGAGAAATCCACTTCCTTGACTCCACAGCTCTTTTCCTTGCACCAATTGGAAAAGCACATCTGATTTGAATATCTGATAGCCTGTTTGTGGGAAAAAAATATGTGGATTGTGAGATCTGTGCTAATTAACATTTGCTGTCATCAAGTCTAGTGCAGGCTACTGAGGAAGAATAAAGAGATGATTGAAGGTCAGTCCTTGAAACAACATATTCAACAGAGAAAACACTGAAGGCCCCACACTGGACCTGGAAGAAATCCAGACTTACAGCGAAAACCGGGGGGAATGCTAGATGCTGGTGCCCATACCCAAGTTTAAAGAAAGAATGCACAATCCTGTCTTTTCAAAATGGAAGAGATTAAATGTCTTACCAGTATGTTGAATATATTTTCAAACAGCATGCAATAAACATAACCTTTACAAGAATAATCAAAATTATACTGTTTTCACTACTCTGTTCCCAAGCCTCCATGTAGAGACTAGAACAGAATAATTATTTTAAAAATATTTAAACAATTACTTATGCATTAAAATAGTCATTGAATTCCTAGTTCTGTTCTGAGTGTTGGCGACTGAGTAGCAAGAAAAGCATTAATTTGTGGGCAAAATTATATTCTAGTGTGGTGACAAAAAGTAAAGTGTATAGAAACATCTTTCTTTTAAGTATTTATGCAGGTTATGAAAGATTCATGGCAGTGATAGGAATGGGGTATGGAGAAGCTGTTCTAGATGCTTGTTCAATGAGTGAATGAATGGACACATACACAAATACATGTCGACAGACTCACCCACGGAGACCAGATGATTGATACTTTCCAGCATCACATCTCTGTACAGCTTTCTCTGGGATGTGTCCAGCAGGACCCACTCTTCCTTGGTGAAGTCTACAGCTATATCTTCAAACGTCACTGATTCCTATAACATCGATATACTGGTTTAGATAGAGCAATCCCTACCAATGTCCAGGGTCAGAGGGTTGAGATGACAGCACAGAAGAAATGATGGGAAGCTGAGTGTATAGAAAGATCAATCTGTGCTAGGGGTTCCACTCAGTTTACTGTCACTGCTGAGCTGATATGCAACTTTCAGATATATTCACAGAGACCTACATACTCTGACTTCATAATATTTTATTGTAAGGGAATATCACATGACATGTGTTGTAATCAATGTGGAAGTGTTTCAACAACGTATTTTTTGGGACTTCCAGACAGATGATTATGAAATATTCACTTGAAATTCATAAAATCCTAAAAAAGAGAACAAAGCAGGAGGCATCACAATCCCTGACTTCAAAACATACTATAAAGCAATAGCAATCAAAACAGCATGGTACTGGTACAAAAACAGACACACAGATCAATGGAACAGAATTGAAAGCCCAGAAATAAAACCACACGTATACGGACAGCTAATTTTCGACAAAGGTCCTAAGAACATGCAATGGAGAAAGGAAAGTCTCTTCAATAAATGGTATTGGGAAAACTGGACAGCCACATGCAAAGAATGAAAGTGGATCATGTGCTATCGCCATTCACAAAAATTAACTCAAAATGGATCAAAGACCTGAAGGTGAGACCTGAAAGTATAAAACTCATAGAAGAATGTATAGGCAACACACTATTTGACATTGGTTTTAAAGGAATCTTTCAGATGACATGCCTACCCAGACTAGGGAAACTAAAGAAAAAATAAACAAGTGGGACTTTATCAGATTAAAGAGCTTTTATAAGACAAATGAAACCAGAATCAAGATGAACAGACAACCAACTAGCAGGGAGAGAATATTTGCTAAACATACATCTGACAAGGGGTTGATCTCCATGATATATAAAGAACTCACACAACTGAACAACAAAAAAACAAACAACTCAATCAAAAAATGGGCAGAGGAAATGAAGAGACACTTCTCCAAGGAAGATATACAGATGGCCAATAGGCACATGAAAAGATGCTCAACATCACTAATCATCAGGGAAATGCAAATCAAAACAACACTAAGATACCACCTCACCCCCGTTAGAATGGCTATAATCACCAAGACAAAAAACAACAATTGTTGGAGAGGATGTGGAGAAACAGGAACCCTCATACACAGCTGGTGGGAATGCAAATTGGTGCAGCCTCTATGGAAAACGGTATGGAGATTCCTCAAAGAATTAAAAATAGAGATGCCCTATGATCCAGCCATCCCACTACTGGGAATCTATCCAACGCACCTGAAATCAACAATCCAAAGAGGCTTATGCACCCCTATGTTCATTGCAGCATTATTCACCATAGCCAAGAAGTGGAAGCAACCTAAGTGTCCCTCGACTGACGATTGGGTTAAGAAAATGTGGTATATATATACAATGGAATACTACTCAGCCATAAAAAAAGACAAAATCGTCCCATTTGCAACAACATGGATGGGCCTGGAGCGTATTATGTTAAGTGAAATAAGCCAGAAAGAGAAAGACAAACACTGTATGATTTCACTCATATGTGGAATATAAACCAACACATGGACAGAGAAAACTGGACTGTGGTTACCAGGGTCAGTGGGGGTGGGGGGTGGGCACAAGAGGTGAAGGAAGTCATATATATGGTGATGGACAAACAAAAATATACAACCGAAAATTTAGAAACCATTAAATCATCAATAAAAAAATTGTGAAAAAATAACATAATTGCTCATTCCTTCTATACCTCTCTCCCGCTCCTCTCACCACTGAACAACCCTCACACCAGGTCTTGTAACATTGGATTTATTACACTCACTTGCTGAAACATCTGCCTCCCTAATGACTGTAAATGTTCTGCTTCTCACTCAACTCCATCACTTGCAATCACCACCATCCTAAGCCCATTACATCCTTAAACCGAGTTAATGGGTTAATTATTTGACAATGAGGACTTGGGCTTGTGAAAAGAAAGCAAACTTCTCTTGTCTCTTCTATAAATACACAAGCTTCATGGAGGCTATCATAAACATGTGTAATGTTAGGAAGGAGATTAGTTATTGATGAGGCCCTGACCCAGGATAATCATCTCAAGTCCTGGGCAAACTTCATTGGAACTCATATGCCTGAGGGACACCTGATTGCTCTTAGAACGTCCATGCCGATAGGAATTACTTGCTCATCTAATGGAACCAGGGATGTAATTTCTGTAGAAAGAGGCATTCTTTACTCACAAGTGGCTGCATTGTCAATATTTCAGTTTCCAGGTGTCTTTATCTTGGTTTTCACTCACAGACAGTCCAAGCACTAAGCAGGCAAATCTGAGAATACAGAAAGAAGCCATGAGACCACAGTCCTGTGCACAATGTCCAGCCCCACCTGTCAGGAAGCCCCAAACGTTCACCTGGGTATGACCCCCCAGCCCAACAAACTGAAACAAGTGGTTCACTCTAAGAATAATATGCAGAGGATTCTTCTCTCCCAGGGTCAAATGTTAAGAAGGCTATAGCTGTGATTGATAATAAAGAAAGTCAAAATACAGATATATTACAAATAAGAGCATGATAAGCATTGTGTTTTGTATTTTAAAAAAACTTATGACATCCAGACTTGTTCAATTCCCTCCCTGATTCCAAAGCATCATGATCCCTGACTCATCGCACATGTAGAACCTAAAGGTATACATTGTGAAATTTCTCAGATTTCATTATTCTCGCCTTATGCACTAGCAATGGTCCTCCAACATCCACAGCAGCCCTCTAGAGCCTCACTCTTCCTCTTCTCCCTCAACCCTGACTTTTAGATCTGTCCCCCACGGACTTGGACATCAAGCAACTAAGAATCTATTTTATGATGGAGTTAATCAATTCAAAACTTATTCCATTTGTAGGGATTAATGGCATCGGTCTCACGAGTCCAGTCCTTAAAATCCCCTGCATCAGAAAGTAGCAGGAGCACGTGAGTCATCATGTTACTGTCATGTTTATCTCAGTCCTCTAGGTCAAAGATGCTCAGATAATATGGAAGGGCTAGGATTTAGGAGACAATCTAGCTGCTCCATCTGATAGTTTAGTCAAGTAGTAGCTGAAATCCTCCAAATCCTGTTCTTTATTAATCTTCTTTAGCTGCAACCTCAATCATTTTCATTATGTAGAGACACGTACATATATGTATATGTACATGCAAATCTACACACACACACACACACACACACACTGTGAGAGAGAGAGGAACATTCAACAACTATAATTTCTCCACTATCATATAAATAAAAAATAAACATATTTCATGGAAAAATCACAAAAATGCACCATAAACAGAGGGATCGTTAACTCACCAGTCTGTACCTTTGGTTCAGGAAAAAAAAAAAAAGTTAAATTTGTATTGTATGATTGTTTATTTGCAGATTTACATATATTTGCTCATTTAATCCCCACCATAATCATGTTAATTATAGTTTATTTTCCAATATAACAAATGACATAAGCAGAGGTTCCAAAAACTTTAGTAATATTACTAAGTCACACATCTAGAAAACGGAACAGCTGTCATTTCATTTTGATCAGCCTGTCTCCTGTGCTCAAATTCCTTTAGGGTGAAACAGCACACCTATGTGTTACCTGGAATAGTAACTCTAACGTGAGTATTCAGAAGCACCGTGTTATTACAATGTCTTTTTCTTCTTGCATTTTCACAAAATCACTCCTTCCGCCCAGGTTCTCTACCACATGGGAATCTCGAGACTATTGACCCCACCTCCTAAACATCATAATCTTTATTCATATTTTTGCCCAGTTTCATCTAAATTACTCATTTCAACAAGCATTTCAAAGACCAACCTGTTTTTTATCCCTTGGACTATTTGTCACATGAGCTCAAGGCCCCATGGCAGCTGCCTCTTCCAAGACTGCAGCTGACAGCACATGGGGAAGACGTGCATCCCAGTCTCAACACAGGATCATCATTCCAAATGGGTTTCAATTACATCTATTAATTGCATTATATTCTGCTGGAAAAAAAAGTCACTCTTCCAGTACCAGTGACTAGATGGCTTAAACAACAGAAATTTATTTTCTTATCATTCTGGAGGCTACAAGCCTTAGGTCAAGGTATGTGTGGGGTTGTTTTTTTCTGAGACCTCTCTCTTTGGCTTGTAGACGGCTCTCTTTTCTCTACATTCTCTATGTGCCTGTGCCCTAATTTCCTCTTCTAGTAAGAGCATCAGTCATATTAAATTAGAGTCTTCCCTTAATTACCTCTTTATCAATTACTTCCACTCTAATGTACCTATCTCCAGATAAAGTTATATTCTGATGTCCTTGGGGTAAAGTCTACAAGACAAGAATTTGCAGGCCACACAGTTCAGCCCTTGAATTACAGATGAATTACATAATATGACAAAATAATTTAGTTTATCGCTATAATATCTCCAAATATTCAGATATTCATATCCAGTGGTTACTTATTTTCTCCGATTAAACTCAAAAGTCATGCTACCCCTGGCAATCTCTACTTTTGAATCACCCTCTCTCCTTTTTTTGCAGGAACTACATTATTGATTTAAATTGAGTATATTTTAAGGGAAATCTCTGTATATATTCACGATCAATCCCCTCATTGTCTGGCCTATCTTGAAACAGAAATCTCCTCTGAAGATATTTTCTCTCAAGCTCCTGCTTCACAATAAAATTGAAAGTGCAATTATCAGATGCAATCAGATGTAAAAGAGAAGCTCTGGATAAATGTAAGAATTTGCTAATGGCACACATGCATCCAGTGTCCAGGAGCACACTTAATGTCCAAGAGACACTCAATGAGTTGTATTTAGTGATTGAATTAGCCAGAGCACATAAGAGTATCCAAGGCGAGAAGGAAGATCCAGGAAACCTAAGCAAAAACTGACCATGAGAATATATTTGGTTTTGACTTCATGGCAAATTCAGAGTCAAATGGAACATTGTTTTCTACTTCTAGAATTTTTCTTTTATAGAACGTTAGGAATATGGAAATTCCTATTTGACATCGAGGGAACCCCTAGGCACGTGCAACAGAGCAGCCCTATGGATAGAAAGAAAGAATGTACCAGGCATCCCTGTGCTACACACATGCTTCCCAGGAGTAGTGCCAGAGTCGGTCACTTAACGGGTCAGAACTGGGGCACAAAAGCAGCCCCTCAAGAGCTGATCTTTCTTAGATTATGGAGAATCCTGACCAGATCCCTCAAACTCTTGGCATATCCTCTGTTTAATAGCCAATATTTTGAGACAGACACATATCCTGCTATAGCACAACACTGGCACGTAATTATCCCCAAAATATTTCCGTGAATTTCTGCTATTTAAAGAGAATTAACCTGAATGATAATGACTTGAAAAAAAATAACTAATGCAACAACTATTAAAAAAGCTGAAGTAAAATAGGTTGGAATGAAAAAGTAATTGATGATCTATATTCAAAGAATCTTTGCCTTTGAGCAGAGGAACATCACTTAAATTATCCTATAAGTTTAGAAATGAACTGACTCCCAATTATTAAAAGCCTTATTTAAATAGACTTGAAATCAGAATTACAAGAATGAAGGTGAGATATTTTAAGACAAAAGAATGACAGTAAGTGCTAGGAAGACAAGAGAAGGAAGAAAAATGACTTGGCAGAGCTCTGAGCTTCCAAGAGTAAAATGAAATCGTTTAAGAGAAGAGGCCGTTTTGGGAGATGAAAGAAGGGAATAGATGCTGCTCAGATATCACGCATATCTTTGGATGACAGGCTTTAAAATGAGCAGAAGGAAAAATTAAGAAAAAAACTTTTGAGGGGCCGCCATGGTGGCGTAGTGGTTAAGTGCACATGCTCTGCTTCAGCAGCCGGGGGTGCAGGTTCAGATCCCCAGCGTGCACCAACACACTGCTTGTCAGGCCACGCTGGGGCGGTGTACCATATAAAGAAGAGGAAGATGGGCACAGATGTTAGCCCAGGGCCAGTCTTCCTCAGCAACATGAGGAGGATTGGCATTGGATGTTATCTCAGGGCTGGTCTTCCTCACCAAAAAAAAAGAAAAATCTTTTGAAAGGATTACAGATAAATTGAAAGCTAACAAAGAGACGTCTGGAGCCAACAAAATCAGTGTTGCCAGTATATATAACAAAGGAAATGGTATAAAATTAATTTTATTATTTAGTTCATTAAAGAAATAATAAAATATATGAAAGCATAATTTTAGCGTTTGTTCAAATCTGTTAAACATTTGGAAAAAAAAACATATGAAACTTCAAAAATTAGCAAAACTCCTCCATGGAGTCTATATTCAAAGATCAAGAATTATTGGAAGGTCATTATACAAACTCAAGGAAAATATGAAACTATTTCACTCAACAAACTGAGATATTGGAGAATTCCTACAAAGCCCTCAGGGAAACCAGCTGTGATCCTGGTTTATAACCAAGTATACTTTTCATCAAATATCACAACTAGAGATGGATTTAGAGAAGACTTGTTTGTAAGGATAACTCATAAATGAAACAATAACTTAACTGATCACAGAGAGACTGTGCCGGGGACAGAAAAGGGTGCATTATGAGATGGAAGTCAAAGCAAAGCTGTTTTATGATGGACTCCAGTGTGGAGTGATTAGAAACTATCTCAGGAAATGGATTAAATGCATTTCAAAAATCATACCTAGACAAGCAATCTTTAGAAGGACTAACAAAATGTATTCAATGGTCCTAAATTATTCATTAATTTATGCAAAATATATTGACCAACCCCTCCCTAAAGCAAGAGTAGTGACTTAGGTCTCTGGCGACCTCAGGGTGGGTGGTGGCACAACTTAGGCTCTTCCTCCAGTTCTCTTAAAGAGCTGCCTGGAAGGAGACATTCTACTTCTTAAATATCATCTTAATATTAACAACATTGCTTACCACTTAGAGGCAGAATTATTTTTCAGCCATTCCAGGGTTATTTGGACACACTTATTTATTTCTGGGTTGCAGCTTTAGGGACCTTTGTTTCCCCACACCAAAACCGTGTTCTCAAACATCTGTCCATAAAATCACCAGAATATCTATATACACTCACTTGCCTGTTCTTTTCCTTTCAATTCAGAATGACAGTTGGCAAAAGTCATGTCACTAAGTGAGGTCTCTCCGATTTCCACACTAATGATTGGCTAGGCACTATTCCAGGTGCTAAGGATATAGCAGTTGACATAACTGAAAGAGTTTTACCTTTTTGCCTCTTACATTCGATAAATGTACAGACAGGATAGCAAAGAACAAGCATCTAGTCCAGGAAAATAGATTTAAACATGAAGAAAGTATGAAACCAAAACAAACGTACTTCAAATTAATAGTGAAATTGGAAAAATATATCATCTCAGATTGTATCACAGTTGAAAGCTCAACTTTTCATGATTTTCAACCTCCAATATATCCAAAGCAATTCAGGAATGGTGTAATTCTAATTAAGTTCACAATTATTCTAGAATTTTATAATGAAAGCACAATACCCTGAAGCAGAAGATCTACTTTTAAGTTGCATAATTGATCCTGCATACAAATGGATTGTATACTATGAGGGAGGAAAATTTCTTAGTTTTTTAAAAAAAGGAATATGGAACAGCCCTACAAACAATGAAATTAAACCAGAAAATAGTGACAACCGTAGAAGACACAATCTGTCAACTGAAAAGTAAGGGGAAATATATCTTTTAAATATTGACACAAATATTGTCAAAGTACATTATGAAAAATGCTAACACTTGAATACAGTAACATTATGTATAAGTACAAATGGAACAAAGCTTAAACAACAGTCAAAGGAAATTATTAGTTTTCAATATATATTAACTTTTTAATGAATAAAATAAATATGAGCTCCTATCTCAAGATGGTTAAGAAATAAAATGAAGAGTATCATTTGATGAAACTCATACAAGAAAATTAATTCAGAAAAGCAGAAAGTGAAGCATTTATAACAGCAAAAAATGATAAAACTTTAAGATATAGATCAACATGCCACTGAACTTTCCAAAATGAAGAAAATGCTCTATATCTGCATTGTACAATACAGTAACTGCCAGACACGTGTTATTAGAAAATACTTGAAATTTGGTTAGCACTACTGAGTATCTGAGGTATGGCTTTTTTATTTCATTAATTTATTTTTTTTAGCCACATGTGGCTGATGGTTATTGTACTGAACAGCTCAGATCTGGGATCTTTGAGTAAACAGATAAAATAACTAAATCCAAGTCAAAACTGAAAAAAGGAGACAGATAGTCAAAACCAGGAAATGAGAGTGGTGAAATAAATGTGGACACAAGGAAATTTAAAGATCCTAAGGAGCTGCTTTGATATGACTAACGTCTAAAGACAGGTAGGACTGTAATTTTAAGGGAATGGGGCCAGCTCATATTTCACTGTGTGGAGAACTCACCAGAACCCGATATTGGAGGAGATGGTGAAGCCAAATAGATTCGGAGGCAAGTTCTACAGACAGGGCGCCAATTCCTCTTCTTCCAGTGTTGTGAACTCTGCAGTGTCTTCTACTCTGGGCAAATGAGTCCATCCTCTGTTTGACTTCCCTTTATATAGGGAAAACAGTTAATAAACTTAATCAAGGCTACATTCCAGGGACACACCCTGATTGGATAGATGCCAGTCAGGGCTTCAGTTGGTGGGACACACCCTGTTCAATTTGATTAGATTTTCTAGACTAATACAAAGTCATAACCCTCACACCAAGTTGGAGAGCAAAGCTGTAATGACATTGTGAAGGGATATTAGTAAGATTCATTCATTCCTTTGCTCATTCATAAATACATTTTAGTGCATTCTTTGTTCCAAGAAACATTTTATGTCTTGGAAATAAATCAGAACACCAGACTAAATGGGATTCTATGGGCATGAAGCTGGAATTAACTGGAGGAAAAATGGACTTAAAAATAAGATGAAAAATGCTCTGATGAGCATACCGGTGCATATATCTTTTTGAATTAGTTATTTCATGTTCATCGGATAAACACCCAGTAGTGGAATAGCTGGATCATACAGTATTTCTATTTTTAAATATTTGAGAAATCTCCATACTATTTTCCATGGTGGCTCTACCTTTTTTGCATTGCCTCCAGCAGTTTATGAGGGTTTCCTTTTCTCCACATCCTCTCCAACACGTCTTATTTCTTGTCTTGTTGATTATAGCCACTCTGATGGGAGTGAGGTGATATCTCATTGCAGTTTTAATTTGCATTTCCCTGATAATTAGAGATGTTGAGCGTCTTTTCATGTGCCTGTTGGCCATCTGTGTATCTTTTTTTGAAAAATGTCTGTTCATATCCTTTCAACCACTATGTTCCAGCATTATTCACAATAGCCAAGACTTGGAAGCAACCCAAGTGTCCATAGACGGATAAATGGATAAAGAAGATGTGGTATGTATAGATACACAATAGAATACCACACAGCCATAGAAAAAGACAAAATTATGCCACTTGTGACAATATAGATGGACTTTGAGGCTGTTATGGTAAGCAAATTAGTCAGACAGACAAAGACACATACCATAGCATTTCGCTGCTATGTGCAAGATAAACAAACAAACAAACACATAGATAATGAAAAAAGATTGATGATTACCAGAAGGGAAGTAGTTGGAGGGAGGCCCAAAGGGGTAAAGGGACACCTTTGTATGTTGATGAATAAAAACTAGACTGTTGGTGGTGAACATGATAAAGTCTCCATGGAAACTAATTTATAATAATTTGCACCTGAAATTTACACAACATTCTAAGCCAATCTGACCTCAATAAAATAATAAATAAAATGAAATTAAAGATGAACAAATATGAAGATTTGAAATATAAATTATGATTGACAAAATAAGATATATTTCTGGGATCGATAGCTTGATTGTTAGGGTAGTGATCCTATGGTACTTTCAATAAAATGTTAAGAATTTATTTACTATTCATAGAAAATGGAAAGGCAAATTTATACTCGGTTAGTGGTGAAATAAAAAAAAAGTATTACTACATAGTAAATTATTCCACTTGTATGTCTTTCACAATTGATATATGCATTTGAATGGAATTCTTACGGTTGTTGAAATAGGCTCTTCTGGCTTAAAATTCTTTTCCCCAAGAGGAAATCATTAAACCATGGGAAATAGTAAGGGTTCCATTGTATCTGAGGACATTTTGGTTATTTTTCTAAAAATACTTGGCTATCCTATTAGGTCATGCATGTCAATTCCTTCTCCCATGCTCATTAAAGATTATTTCAAATCTTTGCTATCACCATCCAATCTCCACAGACTCATCTTTTCTCTCATATTTATCAGATGGTTTGTAAACTATTTAACAAATGAAATTGATAATTCTGGATGTAGATACGTTCAACCACTAGATGTAAAGTATTTCTGCATGTTCATTCATTGTTTATACCACCTTCCACATAACAGGAAAGGAATTACCTTTAATCTCAGCTAGGTCATTAATTTCTAGGTTTGTGTTCAGTTCCTATTCTCTCCTGCCATATCATGAATTGGAAGTTATAATTTAAAACATATACACTTTAAAATAAACTACTGCCTCTCATTCTGATCCTTCCTCTCAGCCTTTAAAATGTTATAGTATCACTCAACCTGAAATGTGAATTGAAAAAATACAAAGAAACAAAAGACTTTGAACTCCTCTAATTGCCAGTTTCCCCCTCTCCTCTCCTTTTAAATCCAAGTTGACGGTAGAGTCCATTCACCAATATTTCTTCTCATCCCACACCAATCTGAATTTTTCCCCGTTAATTCATGCATCTCATCATTGCTGACAACACTAATGATCTAACCAACAAAAAAATCTCATGAGTTGTCATCGGTGTATATGTTGTTTTCAACTTCAGCAGAATTTCATTCCTACTGCTCATGAGTCCTATTTTCCCTGGAATCTTTTCACTGTTGTCATGGTCTTAGGTCCCAGAGAACAGAAGAGATGGAGTTTACTGTGCTGGATGTTTATTAGGGAGTGATCTTGAGATGAACTTCTTTGGATAGGATGGGGAGGAAGGAACACATGCTGAGGGAGAAGTCTAGCTGCAATGCAGCCTTACAGCATCCTCCGACCCCACAGTTTGCCATAGAACCAGCATGACCCATTATATTTGTCCTAAATTGAACCAAAGTGGTCCTACCTCTATCAATCATTACATGCCAGACACTCTGGGGAGTGTGTCACCTTGCGGCAGGGGGCTCTTTGCACTGAGTCAATCCCAGCATGTGCTGACAAAGTCCTCCAGGGAGCCCTAGGGTGGATCTGCCCTCCTATGTCACACCCTGCAGATCAGAGAGTAGTGAGGATGATATCCTACAAAGCTCTGGCCCAAAGAGGCAAATCTAGATGTCTGAACTTTGTGGGCCTGGCTAGTGCAGATGGTAGCAATGCAGGCAGTATATGAGACAGGTGACATGACACTGGGGGCTAAGTGTTTGCACTAAGTGGTGCTTCTGTGCACCAGGTGTGGATCAGGACACGTAGCTGCCTTCCTTGCACGTAGCTGCACCCTGTCAGCTAGCTGTCCTTCCTCCTTAAAGCCGGTGGATGTCTTATGGTGGTCCCTCCACCTTTTCTCATAGCCTCTCCTTTTCTCATTGGCTCATGAGTTCTCAAATTCCTCTTGCCCTCCACTGGGTTGGATTGTTTTTCCTTCCTGCTGATAGGCTTGCCCTCATGGAACGTATTTCCCTGTTAAATCTAGAACGCCAACTCCCATCACCACATGAAAACTGATATTGTTACCTTGTCATTCACAGTGGGAAAGCTGTCTTCTGTACTCACATCTCTTTAGGTTTATCATTGTCATTAATATAAAAATTATAACTCCATCATAATGATCATCATTATGATCACTATTGCTGTTATTCATCGTTATTTTCATTAGTACCTTTTTTATTATGAATTATTTTTGTGGTTTTAGATATGCAGCATTAAGTATTATTTCTCTATAGACAAGTGATTCCTCCTCTACCACATGGTATTTGTTCTTCTGTAGAGCATCTTGAAATACTCCAAATTGGCCTCCAGAAGCAGGACAAACCCTTGATGCCACGGGAGCCTCTGGGACCATATCCTTTGCATGCATATGCCTCTGTTAAAATTTAAATTCCTCTGCCGTTCTCACCAACTGCATTTTCCAGCTTAGACGCCCAGGGAAGTTGTCCTTACACCAACCAAACCACCACAAAATTATTTTAGTCTAATCGGAGGCCCTGGAACCAGTCTTTCCTTCTTGGAAAGATAGGAGATTATGTCTATGCCCATGTGAACATCCACAGGATTTCCTATATCCATTCAGGAGCCCTGGAACCACCATAGCTAAAATGGAGGTGCAGGGATGGCTTCTTAGGCCTGAGACTCTGAAAATCTTTTAAGTCCCCTCAGGTGCCCAGGATAGGCTTGTGCAACACTGGAAGGCACAGAGAGTTGGATCTTTCTGCCAGAGCAACTGCAAAATTTTCTAAGTCATCCAAGAGTCCAAGACTGCTCATGGTATAAGGAGGAGTCCTCACGCAGAAGAGCTGATGCAAAATTGTCTATGTGAGTTCAGGAGCCCCAGAATTGCCAGTGCCAAAAACAAGGCCCAGGGAGGATATGTTAGGCTTTGCTGAGATTCTGGAAATATTGAAAGGCTGGTGCTGGACTCAGAGTCACAGAGACTGTGCACTCTCATCTTGTGCAATCACGAAAATTTCTAAGTCTTACAAGGAGCCTGGGAACCACTCTGAAGTCTCTGTCCTCCATGCTGGTATGTGAGCACCAAGGGTGACACCCTCCTACCACACAGGCTCATGGGATCCTCTGCAAATATCCTAAGTGATGGTGGAGATGTGAACTGAGAAGTCTGGAGCTCAAGGGTTGTAGTAGAAAAGATGCAGAATGGATGCCTGGCAGTGAGAGCTGAGATAGTGATGGTGGCTCACACGTCCATCCTAGACTGGGCTTTTTCTTGCCAGATGGGGACATGAAATCCTGCCTTGCTTGCGTGGGAGCATGGCCAAATCCTGAAATCTGGTGTTGTCCTGCTGCAAGCAGGACCAGCTCAGGGTCCCACTCCCTCTGCCCCACAGGCCTGTCCTCAAGGGATTTTCACACAATTCCAAGGTTGTCCAAGACCCTACTCCAGCCTGTTTTCTTTACTCTCCTGTAGTTCATTTGTTGCTTTACGTAAGATATCCACACCAACGGCTCTAATTCCATCTACCCCTTACAGCCCAATAGAGTTTCTTGTCAATCACTTAGGGGATTCTGTACCCTAATCTCCTTAGTAATTATTATTTTCAATTTTAATGTTAGTAGAATTAATATCGTCATGATCATGATTACTATCATAATTCATCATTTTTATTAGTACATTTCCTATCACGCATTACTTTTGTTGTTGATGCCACGCAACAGTAAGCAGTCTTTCTTCACAATGTGGGTCAGTGTTCCTGAAGTTGATTATGGAGGATTCAAGAACAGATATATCTTCACACACTTTTTCCCATGTCCCCACTGTAGGAGTTGGAGTCTGTTCCTCAGATGATCCTCCTGAGATATTGCATGTCCATGGCAGGGGTATTGGCAGGTCTATAATGATATGGGAGCTCAGGGGAGGGCTTCGTTTGTCAACTTCATCTTTTAGAAAAAATTTCTGCCCATCTAGTATGATTTCTTTGACAAAATGGTGTCTTTCAGTAGAGATGCTGGATTTCCTCCTCCTCTTCTGTTGCCTTTTCTCTCTCTGTTCCATCCAGGAAAACAATTTGTTATCATGCACATAGGGAGAGAGCTCCAGTCTTCAATCATTTAACAAACCTCCAAAACTTTTAGAAACTTCAATGTATATTATGTTGCTTAAAATCATAGACTAGAGAAAAATTGATAAGCAAAATGTGGTCTGTGTTTACAATGGAATATTTTCCAGCCTTGAAAAGGAAGGAAATTGAGACACATGCTACAAACATGGGTGAGACTGGAATACATTCTAAGAGAAATAAGCCAGCCACAGAAGGACCAATACTGTATGATTCAACTTACATAAGATACCTAGAGTAGTCAAATTCATAGAGATAGAAAGTACAGTGGTGGTTGCCAGGGTATAGGGGAGGGAGAATGGAGAGTTATGGTTTAATGTTGCAGTTTAGGAAAATGAAAAGAGTTCTGGAGATGGACGATGGTGATGGTAGCAAAACAATATGAAGGGACTTATACCACTGAACCGTGAACATAAACAGTAAGATTGTTAATTTTATGTCACATGTATCTTACCACAATACATAATGAAAAAACTCACAAGTCAGAATGCTCTATGAGTGTTCTGCCTGAGACATAATTCATTCTTTAAATTTATCTATTGTTTTTATGCAAAAGTGAACTTCAAATTATTTCACCATTTGCTCAGTGCTTGGCTAATATGTTTGTATCCTTCCCCTGCCTCCTGTGATGATGTCAATATGAACGCCTGTGTTCAGCATCCTTAAATAATAGGACGTTCATTACTTTGAGGGAGACTCACAGAAGGTAACTAGCTGTTTGTGGGCTTAATTGTATTTTTGACACGAAGAGGTGTTTCCTGGCTGCTAACCCCTAAAGGTAGCACACTTCATGTTTCCATCTGTACTGCCTGAAGATACACTTCTTTGAAAAATATGTTTTCATAAAACTCTACAAAGGTTTTCCTAGATCTAATATATGGATCTATTATTTCAGGAAGGAGGAGTATTGTCAGTAATACTTCTAAATTCTATTTTAATTGATGGAAACTATACAAGAATGCTACATAGTTTGGTAGTTCCAATTGGGAGTTTGACAATTTTGTTGAAAGCAGCTATTAATTCAAAGTTTTCCTATGATTTTGCCAGGATGTGCTATGTAGACAATCATATCACAGGTCAATACCATATAGTTTGGGGTTTTCTTACCAAGAGTGCACAATGCCATCATTCCTCATGTGTCAGTGCCCTGGCAGTGTTTGCAGCACAGTGTGGAAGAGCAGCAAACACTGTGGGCTCCTTATCTGTTTCTCTGTCTTGAAAGGCATGAAGTTTGCCTGAAAGCATTGTCCTTGGTAGAAGAATGTACAGTGTTTCAGGCATCTGTTTTTCTATTCATTTCTTAATCTTTGTGGTTGAATCCCTCAATCCATAAATACATGCATTTCTTAATTTCATCATATTTCGCCTAGCAATTTATTTATTTATTGTCAATTACAGTAAGAGACATTCTATTCACATACCTGAAATTTGAGAGAGCAGTGCATCCAAAGCGCTGTCACCACACCACACACACAAAGGTGATGTGAGGGGATATGAGGAGTGGGATGTGTTAATTCACTTGACTGTGGTGAGCATTTCCCCGTGTACCTGTGTATCAAATCATCACATTCCACAGCTTTAATGTATACAATCATCATCTCAATAAACCTGGAAAAATAATTTGTCTAATTTCTGAAAAATGAAAAAAGAATAAGGAACTAAATAAAGCATTCCAGATTGCTGGCAAATTATGTTGATGACGTTATTTTGCATCCAATGCTGTTTTAACTTGGATTGAATAGTTAATGACCTGGTCCATTCATTCCTAAGTAAGATTGGGAATATGCAGGTACCTGCAAACGGGACCAAAGTTTGAGAGGGGCCCAACCACTCTAGGAGACAGGGGCCTTGGCTTCAGCAGGCAACAGGAAGTGAGTCAGAGAGGGCTGGAAATGAGGGGGGGAAGCTTCAGAGGGGCGGGGTCAGGGATCTGAGCACCACCAGGTTAAACAGCTTCCTGCCAGACTTCTGTGACTCCTGCTGCTCTCTGAACCATGAGATCAAACGTAGGTTTGCGGCATCTCTCTTCCAGCTGGTATTGTGACCTTGGAAAAGTCATCTGAGCCTAAAGTGACTTACCAATGAACTAGAGACATCTCCAAACTGGACAGAGCAGATAGCGGAATGGACAAAGGAGGATTTGGGGTTCGCTGGGTCTCCTCAGCTCGAGGCAGGCAGGGGGCACCAGAGGAGGAATTCCCAATGCAATCACGTGGGTGGGGACTCGCATGACATTAAAGATGCCTCATTGTGATGCGCCCGGAGCCTCAGCTGGGATTTGCCAGGCAGGCAGAGGGGGTGGGGGGCAGGATAGACGCCTGGCTTCCAGGGCCTGACACTGGATGGAGTGGCACAGGCTGGTTGAATAACTGAGAAAGCTGTAGTGGAACAAGTGCTCACTGCATGTAGCACAAGTCAGAAAGGAAAATGTAGATAAATCTTTGGAAAAAAACTCAGAGTCCTGTTGGGTGACATCATCAAAGATTCAGAAACTGCAAGAGGAAGAGAGAGGAAGCCATACTTACTACTGACAACCCTATATAGTACATTTCTTTCACTGAAGTGTGAATAAGCATGAGTCCAACACTAACCATTTATTCATGGAGTGGAACCAGCACAAAGCCAGTCTCCTCCTGGGGTGATAATAATCACTCTGGTCAGTCATACTCAAGAGTAATGTGTCCTTCATAGTGGCATATCCATGTTCCTCTGCTCTGTGGCTGCCCTCTAATCTGTGTAAGGAATACCTTCCTTCGTGCAGGCAGCTGGTAGGGCAGGTAGACTAAGGGCAGGAGATTTTCAAGCATTTCCTAAAGAATTGAGACCCAGGAATGGTTCTTTATTGTATGCTTCATTCTCTTAAGTGGATTTTCACTTCTGAAAAATCCAGCTGCCCTGAACTTTTATATCTCTCTCTTTTTTTTATTTTTTATTTTTATTTTTTTATTGATGTTTTAATGGTTTCTAACATTGTGAAATTTTGGGTTGTACATTTTTGTTTGTCCATCACCATATATATGACTCCCTTCACCCCTTATGCCCACCCCCCACCCCCACTGCCCCTGGTAACCACAGTCCAGTTTTCTCTGTCCATGTGTTGGTTTATATTCCACATATGAGTGAGATCATACAGTGTTTGTCTTTCCCTTTCTGGCTTATTTCACTTAACATAATATGCTCCAGGCTCATCCGTGTTGTTGCAAATGGGACGATTTTGTCTTTTTTGATGGCTGAGTAGTATTCCATTGTATATATATACCACATTTTCTTAATCCAATCGTCAGTCGAGGGACACATAGGTTGCTTCCACTTCTTGGCTATGGTGAATAATGCTGCAATGAACATAGGGGTGCATAAGCCTCTTTGGATTGTTGATTTCAGGTGCGTTGGATAGATTCCCAGTAGTGGGATGGCTGGATCATAGGGCATCTCTATTTTTAATTCTTTGAGGAATCTCCACACCGTTTTCCATAGAGGTTGCACCAATTTGCATTCCCACCAGCTGTGTATGAGAGTTCCTGTTTCTCCACATCCTCTCCAACAATTGTTGTTTTTTGTCTTGGTGATTATAGCCATTCTAACGGGCGTGAGGTGGTATCTTAGTGTTGTTTTGATTTGCATTTCCCTGATGATTAGTGATGTTGAGCATCTTTTCATGTGCCTATTGGCCATCTGTATATCTTCCTTGGAGAAGTGTCTCTTCATTTCCTCTGCCCATTTTTTGATCGGGTTGTTTGTTTTTTTGTTGTTCGGTTGTGTGCGTTCTTTATATATTATGGAGATCAACCCCTTGTCAGATGTATGTTTTGCAAATATTCTCTCCCAGCTGGTTGGTTGTCTGTTCATCTTGATTCTGGTTTCATTTGTCTTATAAAAGCTCTTTAATCTGATAAAGTCCCACTTGTTTATTTTTTCTTTAGTTTCCCTAGTCTGGGTAGGCATGTCATCCGAAAAGAATCCTTTAAAACCAATGTCAAATAGTGTGTTGCCTATATTTTCTTCTATGAGTTTTATAGTTTCAGGTCTCACCTTCACGTCTTTGATCCATTTTGAGTTAATTTTTGTGAATGGGGATAGCACATGGTCCACTTTCATTCTTTTGCATGTGGCTGTCCAGTTTTCCCAACACTATTTATTGAAGAGACTTTCCTTTCTCCATTGCATGTTCTTAGCACCTTTGTCGAAAATTAGCTGTCCATATATGTGTGGTTTTATTTCTGGGCTTTCAATTCTGTTCCATTGATCTGTGTGTCTGTTTTTGTACCAGTACCATGCTGTTTTGATTACTATTGCTTTGTAGTATGTTTTGAAGTCAGGGATTGTGATGCCTCCTGCTTTGTTCTTTTTCTTTAGGATTTCTTTAGCTATTCGGGGTCTTTTGTGGCCCCATATAAATTTTAGTATTCTTTTTTCTATTTCTGTGAAGAATGTCATTGGGATTCTGATTGGGATTGCATTGAATCTGTAGATTGCTTTAGGTAATATAGACATTTTAACTATGTTTATTCTTCCAATCCACGTGCATAGGATATCTTTCCATTTCTTTATGTCATCATGGATTTCCCTCAATAATGTCTTGTAGTTCTCATTGTATAGGTCCTTCACCTCCTTGGTAAGATTTATTCCTAGGTATCTGATTCTTGTTGATGCAATTGTAAATGGTATTATCTTTTTGAGCTCTCTTTCTGTTAGTTCATTATTAGCATATAGAAATGCAACTGATTTTTGTAGATTGATTTTGTACCCTGCAACTTTGCTGTAGTTGTTCATTGTTTCTAATAGTTTTCCAACAGATTCTTTAGGGTTTTCTATATATACAATCATGTCATCTGCAAATAGTGAGAGTTTCACTTGTTTGTTACCTATTTGGATTCCTTTTATTCCTTTTTCTTGCCTAATTTCTTTGGCCAAAACCTCCAGTACTATGTTGAACAGGAGTGGTGAGAGTGGGCAGCCCTGCCTCGTTCCTGTTCTCAGAGGGAAGGCTTTCAGTTTTTCCCCATTGAGTATGATGTTGGCTGTGGGTTTGTCATATATGGCCTTTATTATGTTGAGGTACTTTCCTTCTATTCCCATTTTATTGAGAGTTTTTATCCTAAATGGATGTTGTATCTTGTCAAATGCCTTCTCTGCGTCTATTGAGATGATCATGTGGTTTTTATTCTTCGTTTTGTTGATGTGATGTATCACGTTGATTGATTTGCGGATGTTGAACCATACCTGCGTCCCTGGTATAAATCCCACTTGATCATGTTGTATGATCTTTTTAATGTATTGTTTACTCGGTTTGCCAATATTTGGTTGAGGATTTTTGCATCAATGTTCATCAACGATATTGGCCTGTAATTTTCTTTCTTTGTATTGTCTTTGTCTGGTTTTGGTATCAGGGTGATGTTGGCCTCATAGAATGATTTAGAAAGCGTTCCATCTTCCTCTATTTTTTGGAATAGTTTCAGAAGGATGGGTATTAAATCTTCTTTGAATATTTGGTAAAATTCACTGGAGAAGCCATCTGGTCCTGGACTTTTATTTTTGACAGGTTTTTGATTACTATTTCAATCTCTTTACTTGTTATTGGTCTATTCAGATTCTCCATTTCTTCTTGGTTCAATTTTGGGAGGTTGTATAAGTCTAAGAATGTATCCATTTCTTCTAGATTGTCCAATTTGTTGGCATATAATTTCTCATAGTATTCTCTTATAATCCTCTGTGTTTCCATGGTATCCGTTGTAATTTCTCCTCTTTCATTTCTAATTTTATTTACTTGAGCCTTTTCTCTTTTTTTCTTAGTAAGCCTGGCTAAGGGTTTGTCGATTTTGTTTATCTTCTCGAAGAACCAACTCTTTGTTTCATTAATCCTTTCTACTGTTTTTTTGGTCTCAATATCATTTATTTCTGCACTGATTTTTATTATTTCTCTCCTTCTGCTGGCTTTGGGCTTTGTTTGTTCTTCTTTTTCTAGTTCTGTTAGGTGTAATTTAAGGTTGCCTATTAGGGCTTTTTCTTGTTTGTTAAGGTGGGCTTGTATCGCTATGAGTTTCCCTCTCAGGACCGCTTTTGCTGCATCCCATATGGTTTGAGATGGCATGTTATCATTTTCGTTTGTTTCCTGATAGTTTTTGATTTCCCCTTTAATTTCATCAATGATCCATTGGTTGTTCAGTAGCATGTTGTTTAATCTCCACATTTTTGTCACTTTCCCAGTTTTTTTTTCATGGTTCATTTCCAGTTTCATAGCCTTATGGTCTGAAAAGTTGCTTGTTATGATTTCAATCTTCTTAAATTTATTGAGGCTTGCTTTGTTTCCCAACATATGGTCTATCCTAGAGAAAGTTCCATGCGCGCTTGAGAGGAATGTGTAGTCAGCTGTTTTTGGATGGAGTGCTCTGTATATGTCTACTAGGTGCATCTCGTCCAGTTTTTCATTTAAGTCTACTATTTCTTTATTAACTTTTTGTCTGAATGATCTATCCATTGCTGTAAATGGGGTGTTAAGGTCCCCTACTATTATTGTGTTGTTGTTGATTTTTTGTTTTAGGTTTGTTAATAGTTGCTTTATGTACATTGGTCCTCCTATGTTGGGTGCATATATATTTATAAGTGATATGTCTTCTTGATGTACTGTCCCTTTTATCAATATATATTTCCCTTCTTTGTCTTTCTTAACCTGTTTTATCTTGAAGTCTACTTTGTCTGATATGAGTATGACAACACCTGCTTTCTTTTGTTCGCCATTAGCTTGGAGTATTGTCTTCCATCCTTTCACTCTGAACCTGTGCTTGTCTTTAGTGCTAAGATGTGTTTCCTGAAGACAGCATATTGTTGCGTCTTGCTTTTTAATCCATCCTGCCACTCTGTATCTTTTGATTGGAGAGTTCAATCCATTTACGTTTAGGGTAATTATTGATATATGTGGGCTTAATGTTGCTGTTTTGTCACCTAATTTCTGGTTCTTTTGCATTTCCTTTGTTTCTTGTCCCATTTGTTTTGGACTGCCAATTCAGTTTGGTTGTTCTGTCTTATGAATCTTCTAGTTTTCTCTTTGTTTATCATATGTGGTTTTGCTTTGATTATTTGTTTAGTGCTTACCTTGAGGTTTGGGCAGAAAATCTTGTGTATGAGATAGTCCATTATCTGACGGCCTCCTATTTCCTTATACTAAGTCAATTCTGTCACTTTCCTCTTCCCCTTCTAAGTTGTTCTTGTTCTACCTTATTCTATCTTGTGTTGTGGCTGTGTGTTTACAGTGATGAGGTTAAATTTATTTTTGGTGAATTTCTTCCTTTGATCTTTTAATTTAGTATTTAAGTGGTTGCTAACCTATTCCGGTAAAGATCTACTATTTTTCTGAGTTTGTCTACCTACTTTTCTCCTTCCTCCAAGCTTTGTGTTCCCTTTCTCTTCTTTTTTTCAGGCCTGAGGGCCTTCTTGAGTATTTCTTGCAGTGGGGGTCTCGTGGCCATGAACTCCCTTAGGTTTTGTTTATCTGGGAGTGTTACTATTTCTCCATCATATTTGAAGGATATTTTTGCTAGATAGAGTATTCTTGGCTGAAAGTTTTTGTCTTTCAGTATTTTGAATATATCATTCCAGTCTCTTCTAGCCTGTAAACTTTCTGTTGAGAAATCCACTGAGAGCCTGATGGGAGTTCCTTTGTATGTTATTTTTTGTTTTTGTCTAGCTGCCCTTAATATGGTTTCTTTGTCGTTGACCCTGGCTAGCCTTACCACTAGGTGTCATGGTGAAGGCCTTTGTCTGTTAATATATATAGGTGTCCTGTTGGCTTCGCTTACTGGTATTTCCTGCTCCTTCCCCAGATTTGGGAAATTCTCAGTTATTATTTCCTTGAATAGGCTCTCTGTTCCTCTTTCCCTCTCCTCTCCCTCAGGAATACCTATAATTCTTATGTTACATTTTCTAATAGAGTCAGATATTTCTCGGAGTCTTTCTTCATTTCTTTTTAGTCTTAGTTCTCTCTCTTCTTCCATCTGGAGTATATCTGTATTCCTATCCTCTAAAGTACTAATTCTTTCCTCCATATTGTCAGCTCTGTTCTTTAAAGATTCCAGATTCTCCTTTATCTCCTCCATTGTGTTCTTCATCTCCATCAGCACTGATTGGTTTTTCTTTATGATTTCAATCTCTTTTGTGAAGAAATTCCTCATCTCATTGAGTTGTTTGTCTGTGTTGTCTCGTGTTTCGTTGAGTGTTTTGATGATAGCTATTTTGAAATCTCTGTCATTTAGTTTATGGATTTCTGTGTCTTCGGGGTTGATTTCTGGGTGCTTGTCATTTTGTTTCTGGTCTGGTGATTTCATATATTTTTGCATTGTGGTTCCTGTGTTGGTTTTGTTTTTCCTCATCCTGGAAATCTCTGGTTGCAATTTCCACCTGCCGCCACTGTCTGGTGGTAAAGGGCTGTGTAGTCTAAGCCCCCTGCACTCTGCCTCGGTTTTTCTGCTGCTATCTGCAGTTTTGTTTTGTTTTTCCCGCTGCGATCCACGGGTCCAGTTGTTTGATCAGGTCTGCCGCAGATCCCTTGGTCTGGTCTGTCACGGATCACTTGGTCTGGTCTGCCGTGGATCGCTAGGTCTGGTCTGGTCGGTTGAGCTGCAGAGTCCGGTTTGCGGGAAGGGGGGAGCTCTCTCTTTTGCCCTCTGGGTCCCTGACGTGGGAGGCTTCTCATTTGCCCCTCTTTATCTGCTCTCTGGGGTGCTCAGATGTTGATGGTAGCCCTGTGGCTCCTCTGAGTCCTCTGTGCGGGACTTTCCCACTGGCTGAGAGAGTGCGAAGAGCCGTGGTTTCCCCGCCGAGGGCCGCCCCTCCCCCCTCTCTGGGAGCCACGCAGACTGGGATTGCTGATCTGATGGGGAGGGAGAGGAGTTCTCCTTACCTCTCCACACTTCCTCCCGGGCCCGGCGCGTTCCGCTCTCAGATGTGCGGCAGTGTGGATCCCTCCACTCTAGCTTTTCACTGTCTGGGATTCCGTTGTTGGTCTGTGACTGTTGCTTTTGTTGTATCTTGTCGGGGGAAGAGTTCACGGGAAAGCTCACTCCGCCATGATGCTGACGTCACTCTCTATATCTCTTTTAATGGGTATCTATAAATCATCAGAATGGGAAGGGCCTCCATGATTCGGGGGTTTTTCCCCAATATTTAATTATGAAAACTTTCAAAAACAATGGAAAAATAAATGAGTTTACATTTAACTCTTGTATCCCCACAACATTGATTCAATCATCATCATTTGGATGTACTTGCTGTGTACATATTTACTCATCTCTCCATGTTCCTCCCATCAAGCCACCTTATTCTTTATCCGTATCAAAGAAAGTTACAGATATCAGTAAACATTGCCTTAAATAATTCAGTATGATATTATTAGAGATCAATATTATTATAGCTTATGTATTTTACTTACAATTTATATTTCTACTTAATATTTTACATTTTACACAAAATTTACACATATCTTAAGTGATGAGTTTAACAGACAAATGTACCTATTCACCCAAACTCATGTGAAGATGCAGCACATTATCCTTCCCTCCACAACATACCCTTGTGCCCCTTCCCAGTCAATCGCCACATCTACAACAACAAAGACAACCACCCTTCTGATTTTTATCACCATGGATGAATTTTTCTTGCCCTAGAACGTCATAATAGTTAAAACACACGGTATGTACCCTGTTGGGTATGGTTTTCTACAATCAGCATAAAGATGTTGTGTCTATGTGTCATGCATTCTTTTCTATTACCAAATAGTCCACCATGGAATGAATTACCACAGATTGTTTATCACTTCTATTGACGTAAACCTGTTTGTTTTTACTTTGAGGTGACTATGAATAACATTGTGATGAACAAACTGGTGCATAACTTGTGTGGAATTCTCATGGCATTTGGAGATACTTCACATCACTTACTGGGAGTCTAAGGACCAGGGGGGAATCTTGCCCATGGTCACACTCAAGACCTTGCAAATCTAGGAAAGTCTCGGACGTTAGTGATCTGGGAACTGCTGTGCTCCTACCCCTGGCCATTACCTAGAAGGAGCCAGGTTTATAGGACTTTCTTACCCCATATTCTCTGGGTCACCATATACCTTTTAGAATATAAGCATTTACTCCCAGGGTAATATGAGATGGATAAAGTAGAACAGTTTTCCCAGTTCACCTTTAGCCTGGGATTTGGATATGGGCCTGCCCAAGAGAGAAAATAGATCAATTCTCTGAGTCAGTTTTTGGTCAGGATTCTCTGGAGAAACACAACCAATAGGGGTGTGTGCGTGTGTGTGTGTGTGTGTGTGTGTATGTGTATAGAAATGGCTCACGTGATTATGAAGGCTGAGAAGTCCCTAGTTCTGCAGTCCACACACTGGAAACCCAGAAGAGCTGATGTATAGAACCAACCCAGGTATGAAGGCCTGAAAACCAGGAGAACCAATGTTGTAGTTCCAGTCTGAGGGCCAGCAGGCTCAAGACCTGGGAAGAGCAGATGTTTTAGTTCAAAAGCAGTCAAGCAGGAGGAACTCTCTATTGTTAGGAGTTGGGTCAGCCTTTTTGTTCTATCAAGGCCTTGAAATGATTGGAGGAGCCCCCCTCCACATTAGAGAGAGTGAACTGTTTGATTAGTCTATTCATTTAAATGTTAATGTCATCCTCAAACACCCTCACAAACACCCATAATAATGTGTGACCAAATGCATGGACACTGATTGGCCCATTGATGTTGCTATATAGAATTAACCATTACACTCTCTGATACTTGAAGCTTTGGTGATGATATTAATGTCTCACCATGTTAAAATCCTTGAATGCCTTGCCAGGAATTTTATGTGGAGAGTTTCTCCAGAAGGAGGTGATCAATCTGGAGAATGAAGAGGTGACAAACCTCTTTGATTACAGACAGCCCTGAAGTCATCTGCTGAGATATGTGGCAAAGTCAGGGAGGGAGGGACACAAGGAAATCCTGGTCCCAGCCAGCTGGAGGAGGAAGTAGAGAGCAGATCAATGGGTATCATGAGGAGATCTCTAAGTCATCTCCTGGGCACTTACCTTCCAGAAATCAAACCCACCCCCTTGCCCCTGGTTGGTGATTGAGCAAGACTAGCCTGAGGGGAGGGGACAGTGGTTTCCTTCTGAACACTCACACCCACACCTGTGGACCTATAGGTTGGGCTCAGACCACCCACTAGGTGTTTTGGCACATTGAGTGGCTTCAGGAACCACAGCAGGTGTTTGTGAGACTCTGCCTGCTCCTGTGACTGAGGATGAAATTGACTGACCACAGAAATTAACCCAAGTCCAGTTAGACCTAAGCTCTGATGAGGCCCAGTTTGCTGCAAAATGGTGCCCCGGCTAAGCAAATAGAGTCCTCGTCTGAGTCGATCTATCCCAGGATGAATTGAGGATTGTCTCAGTGTCCAGTCTTCCTGGCGAGAGGTGGGGTCATGTTCTCCCACTTGAGTTTGGTCACTTGTGAACAAATGGAATAGAGAGTATACTCACTGCTCGTTTCTGCCTCAGGACTTAAGACACTGATGTCTTGTGTTTCCCATCTATTGAATCATTCTTTGGGGAAGTTTAAGGGATAATGACAGAATCTGAGACCACTACCATAGAGATGTCATGTGCAGCTATCCCAGAACAGCAGAGCCCAATCTCCCAGTCACTCCAGAGAAGTGAGTGGAACCGTCCTAGCTTATGGAACCAGCACAGACACCACCTGAATCCCATGCAGGGTCCACATTTGAGAGGAGGCCTGAGAGTGCTAAGACTGTCTTAAATGTGAAAGGAAGCCAGGCTCACAAGCCGGCAGGAAAGATGAGATGGGAGTTGGATGGGTGTGTGTTCCTGACAAAAAGCATCTTCATCAGACACTGAGCAGAACTTCACTATCTTTCCCTGTATCTTAATCGTTTTTTCCCCCAAATTTGGAAACAGATATCTCTCCCCTCTCTGCCTTTTAAAATGTTGCCTAAATACCTAGGATTTCAGGAAGCATGATCAGAAGTGATGGTGTTGACAATAACGCTTGTACAGAACCCCTTTATTTAGACAAGTCACAGCAAACTGGACAGACGTGGCAGTGACCGAGGTCTGAGTGGGAGGAGACTCAGTATTTTCCCAAAGGAAGATATTTGGCAGGTCACTTTCCTGTGTTTAGCCAATTGTAAGGGGAGATCATCAGAGTCTCTATTACACAAACCCTGGTGCATCTCAAGGTGACATTTACATAATATACAATGAGAATGGTGACAATTGAGTTTTGTAAAATGGTTCTGGGGATGACAAAATAGGATTTTATGATAGGACCAGCTTTCCTATTTCCCAACAGCTGCCCGCAAGACTGATGTGATTACTGGTGGCAGAACTTCAGAAGGGTCCTATTGTGAACAAGCTCTAGGTTTCCATGCTTTGTAGTTTAAATTCTCCCTCAGTGCTGCTGGTCTCTCAGCATATTCTGGTACTTATGACAAGGTGGCACTTTACATAGAGTGTTGTCTATATAGGAACGCTGTTTCTCTCTGATAACAGGAGGTTTCTGATATCTTGCCTGATTCTGTCTTTCAAATCTCAATTATCGTTTATATATATATATATATATACATATATGTATATGTATATATATATATATATATATATATATATATATACTTATTCTTGATTATTGGGCTACATTTTCATTCTCATTTTGTAGTTCAGATGTAGGACTCAATATTTGACTTGGCTAAAAGAGTAAATATGTATTTACATTTTTACCATCTATGTTTATTGATTTCTAAATCTTTCAATTCCTGAAGGCAAAATAAAGAGAACACTGTCTAACTAATGAAAATATGTAATTGATTTGTACATTCATATTAAGGAATTCATTTATGGAACTGTTTGATTATTTACATGGAAAACTTGCAACACCTCAGCTTCAATGAAGCATATTTATTCCTGGTCATGGTGGAGAAAGGGCATCTTCCAGGAGAGCAGATGGAGTGAGGAGGGCAGGTCAGGGTGGAAGGAGGGTCGTTCAGGAGAGAGAGCAGTGCATCCACTTCCCCAAGGCTGATTGTGACAGGGAGGCCCCTGAAATCCAAAGACATGTTGCTGCATTGTTTTGTCCTTCTCTAAGCTCAACCTCAGATTCACAAGTTGATCAGAATGCTTTCATTGTTTAAATAACTCTTACTAATTTAAGAATTTTATCGCAAATTACTCTATTTCGTTTTGTCTCCCTCCATGGTAGTAAATTTTAGAAAAGTTGGTTATGCCTAAATTATACTTACACTTTTTCTATGTATTCACCTTTCATGAGTCTATTTATAGACTATTTTATTTTTCTCCTCTAGTGGTTTCCTTACAATTACTGTCATCAAGGAAAGCAGAACTTTACCAATCCTGAAGAAGGAATGGATTTTCCACAGGTAAACCAGGAGGATAAAAGTAAATCAAGTTACCATGTTGACAAATAATATCTTAATATAAAAAGCAGCACAGATAAATGCATAAAGCTTTCGTGCATTTATCTTTTGAATATCTTCAAGAGAAAGTTTCTATCTTGACTTTTAAAAATCTTTCCTGAACCCTCCCTCCATTTTCCTGCTCACACTGTGTTCCTCACTACCTTTCACTTCAGGCTCCCTTCAGACAGATTGTCCTAGGATGGGGGACCTATATTCCTATTTCTATTTCCAAGTGCATGTCTGGGTAGCTTCCTTCCTCCATTTGTTCTAACAGTTGGTTCACTTGTGTTCCCGGTTTTTGTCTTCTTTTCTCATTCTTGTCCCATCTTCTCCCTCAGTGTGTAATTTAGCTGGAGGAAATTTATCACTGAGTTAAAGCAATCACAAAACTATATATTTATTTTTACTTACAAATTGTAAAAGATGTCATCATCTCTCCATGCATGACATCAAATTGAGGAGATTTTCATAACCATGGGATATTTTACATAGTATATAAATTTTCGTACTGAAATTGATTCATGCACTTATTTCTAAACATCTATATGGATTGCTTCATCGTTTTCTTGCCTTAAGCGATGGCTTCTTTGATTCTCATAGGACAAGAGGGCTTTTCTCAGAGGCTGTAGATGGGAGACAGTTCAGTTCTGTGGTAGTTAGATAGGAGATTGACTTCATAAGCAGGATGCGTACATCTCTTAACTTGCTCTTATAGATGAAGAGAAAATAATAGATACTTTTTTCTAGTAAAAATAGAATATACATTAATGAATATTTCAACACAGTGATATATATGTTCTTATATATAATACCCTTTATCTGTAGCATTCCTTTAAGACTAAAGATTCTGGGCTGGCCCCGTGCCTTAGCGGTTAAGTGCACGCGCTCCACTGCTGGCGGCCCGGTTCGGATCCCGGGCACGCACCGACGCAGCACTTCTCTGGCCATGCTGAGGCCGCATCCCAAATACAGCAACTAGAAGGATGTGCAGCTATGACATACAACTATCTACTGGGGCTTTGGGGGGAAAAATAAATAAATAAATAAATAAAATTAAAAAAAAAGACTGAAGATTCCATGTCTCCATGGTTTCTTGTATTTATTGAAATCCTATATTGATTTAGTTTTAATTCTTGAGAGACTCCATCAGTGTCTCCAATCACTCTGTTTCTTAGTTTCATTAACTGCTGGATATTTTCGTATACATTTTGCTAGATGGGGACCCTGTCCTCTCAGTTGTGTCAGGTAATGTTTGAGTAGTTTTCCATATCCTATTCCTTCTAATGGCAGGCCAACAGATGCTTGAGTTTGTTGAGGTGGCTCCCTATGCAATTATTGTCTCATGTTCTGCCTCAGTGTGTAATTACATTTGGGATACTAATGACAAATTTTGCATTCCTTGATAAACATACTTTTATTCGGCTAAACCATTACAATATTGAACAAATTATAATCTGTTTAATGGTATCATTAAACAAAATGGACACTGGTCCACTGAACTGTCTGAACTATCCATAATGGAGTTAAATATTTATCACATACAATTATGAATTGACTTAAAAATCACTTATAATTGAAAAAAATAAGAGTTTGGTAAGTCAGTGACATTGATGGAAATGGAACTTGGCTGTATTGGGAAACTGAATTTTGACAAATTTACTTTACTCAAATTGCTTATAAACCATGTATTGTGTTGAGAAGTTGCTCTTCCACCAGCTGTCGACCTCCTGGGACTCAAGAATTTTTCTAAATCACCTGACGGACTATGGATCCACTCCACCCTTGAGTAATGGCAGGGGAAGTCTTCACCTCCCACCAAAGCCTCCTAAATGTTTTCTAGTCCGTGTAGGTGTCTGGGAACTTCCCACAAAGTATGTGCATGGAACTCAGGGAATTTCAAAGATGCCCCTGTTGTACAAGGAAGGCTAGAGCTGTCCTGGAAGCACGAAGAGCACTGCCCACTCCCAGAAACCTAATGAAGGTCCACTTCCGACAAGGAGACCAGAGCCATGGTGCCCGCTCCTGGCTGGGGCATCATGTGGCAGAGGGGGAGATCAGATATCCGTATGTGAGAGTCATGAAGACCAGAGGTCCACATGTGGGAGTCTGGGAGACCAAAGGACAGGAGGGCAGCTGGGCTGTGAGGATTGATGGAGTCCTGGAAGACCCATGTTCCTGACAGTCAGGAGGACGGCGCCAACGGGAGACCCAGGAGTGGCTTTGAGGTCATGCCTTCCTGTAGGCAATTCATCCAACCAGTCACATGGCTGAACTTCTGAAAACTGGTGAGTGAACTGAAGAAGCCTGGATAGGAACTTCTGCCTGCTAAACCTCTGCTCTAGGAATCTGCACAGGATAGACCATGTGACACATGGTCTCTAGGGCCGTGATATGTTTCTTGATGCTTGTCTGCCATCAGGGAGCACATTTCGTGGAGCCATCCTAAGACAATGACTCCAAACTCCCTCAGAGGTGCCTTATTGGTCCATTGTCATTCACTTAGGGGTTTTTCTGTTCTGAATTTCATCTACTTGTTTGAATGTTAATATTATTATTAAAATTACTGAAGTCATAGTAGTCATTATTACTGTTTTTCATCATTATTTTTATTATATCTGTTCTCAGGAATCAATTTGTGGTGGTTGTAATAAAACACTGAAGTGATTTCCTTTGTGAAAGAAGAGTCTGATTTTCTGAGAATGATTATGGAGGGATCCCTGCAGGCTGATATTGGACTGACTTTTAAAAGCAGCTCCCTTCCTCCAGGGGCCCTACTTTGGGTTAATGGCTCTCTCTCTTCTCTGGAACAGCTTCTTCTCCCCTCTTCTCCCTCAGCATCTTCACACCCACAACCCTGGCCTCAGTTCCTCTGTGCTGATTTCCTGCACTGCCCTCAACACTTCATCCCCAACCCAAGGCTGGACTTAGATCTCCCCTGGCAATATGGAAAGTGACCTTCCTAGCAGTTACCCCCAGTTTCTCTCCTCCCCACCCATGCCCAGGTCCCCTCTCCCCTTCCTATGTCGCCTCCTCAACCATCATCTCAGGTCTGCCAAGGTTCCCTTGTAAGCTCCACATCCAATCCTTCCTCCAACCCCCTCCCATTTCCAGCTCTTCACTGACACACTTCCATTTTCCTGTCTGGTTCAAAGTCCCCAGGCTCCTGTCCCAGGTCACTTAAAATGGATTGGCCCCTCCAAAGCTTTGGACCCAACTATAGGTACCTGCATAATACCTTCCTCTCAGTCAAGAACATCCCCCTCCACAACTTGCACTAGCAGCCTTTAATGCTTCACCCACACAAACATATCCCTTCTTTCTGACACTTCAGCATCCTCAGTGCACCTCCCAGCATCCCTCAGGCCCTGCCCACCAGCTAGGGATAGCAGCAGTCCCTAATCAGTAGGTCTTAAGACCCTCTGAATGTTCCTGCCTTTTCCTCCATCATGACTTGAGACTGAGGACTATCCAGGGGCTCCAGAGAAATGGATCACAGAGGCTAATCCAACTGATACAAGACAAACCCAGTTTAAGATAACGTCCTTTAGAAACTATCATCCTTCAAAAGTCACAGGGAAATGTGACTTTTAAAATTATGGGTATAGGACAGTCTTCCCAAAATTGAGAATCATTAGTCAGGAGCTCACTTCAGTCAGTTAATTGCCCATTTGGGAAAAGAGGGATTAAACTCTGAATGGATCTGGCACAGGTGGCTGGAGATGAAGGAAATGTATAATGCAATCCTAATTAATAAATTATTTACCAAATCATTAATTATTCAATCGAAGTAAAAACAGTAGTGGATTTAAAATAACATCATCAAGATAATTTATAAGGAATCAGGAATGCTTTATTTAGTGCCTTATCCCTTAATTGACATACTTCCAAAATTAGAAAGTATCTTTCTTCAAAATTGTTGACAATATAATTGACAAATGAAATTGTATAGCTTGAATGTGTAGATATGATGATTTGATACACATTTACATTGGGAAATGCTCACCACAATCAAGTGAATTAACACCACAGTCCTCTCATACGATGTCCCATGATCTTTCTGTGTGTTCTGTGGTGATAGCACTTGCATCTACTCTGTGATGAAGTTTCAGCTATAAGAATCAAAAGTCTATTACTGTAATTGACAATATTCAAACTTTACAGGTGAAATATAATGAAATTAAGAGATGCAGAGGTTTGCATGTTGATGAAGTTCACCATGATTACTAAAAAAGGATTGGAAAAACAGAAAACTGAAACACTGTACATTCCTAGCCAAACAGGATGCTTGCAGGTAAACTTCATGCTATTAAAGACAGATAAACAGAGAAGGAGACTACAATGATTGCTTCTTCTCCACACTGCTTTGCCAACACTGCAAAGCCCTGACACTGTTCACTCTTGGAAATGAAACTACAACTTATTTGGGATTGAATAGTGATAAGAATGTTTACAAACAACAACCTAGAAATATCATAGACAAAGTTTTGAAAGTAATGGCTGCTTTCAAAAAGAAATCAACAATGCAATCGAACTTTCAAAATCTGTAGCATTCAAGTCTAATTGCAATAAACTAAAATACAGTGTAGAAAAAGAAGACTGACAATCTATCTACTCCCCAAAATGAAAAAGATCCAAATATTTAATCGAGGAAAACCTCTGTAGAGTTTTAGGAAAAAACATAAAATAGCCCTAATTGAATTAACCAGACATATAAATCAGTGGCAGTTAACACATATCGTAGTTGGAAAAAAGTCACCACAAAACATTTTCCCTTGTAATTTCTGATCCACCTAAGGGATTTTCTCTTCAAAGCTGAGGAGAGAATTGAAAAATTACGAATTAAAATAACAGAACCAAATAGAGTGTATGCAAATTGTTATAGTAAACGGTGTGAAAGGGAGACCTTTGTTTTGTAGAAAGTATCCAGTTTATTTTGCCTTGGGAGGGTGGCCCCAAGAGTGGCAGGTGCAACCCTGGTTTAGTGGAGGGAGGGCCGAGGGACAATTCAAGCCAATGATGTGAAAATCAGGGGCGCTTGCCATCCTTGGAAGGATAGGAGGCCACCAGGAGGTCTGAGGCTGCTGTTGGAGATCAAGGTGGGGCCCCTGCTGCCCAGGGTAGAGTGCAGGAGGATGAGACCAGGCCGTGGCTAAAGGGCCATGGACCCAGGCCAATTGAGCAGGTTCATAAATAATTACTGCAGGGCAATTTTAAAACTACATACAATTGCAAACGTCTACAAACTGCAATCTGTGGAAACTCCCCAGAGGACTGACGATATAGAACAAGGGAAACACTCAAACCACGTTACTGATGGTTGTACTTATTGACCCGCATTGGAGGTCTAGGTTGTCCCTTGGAATCAATGAGTAACTGCTGAGAGGAGATCCTCGGGAATGTGCACTCCCAACTGTCCCATCACCATAATGCAGACCTGTTCCTAACCGTCTCCGCGGACTGACCGCTAGATGAAGTTGTGAAAGTCACACAAATATCAACCAATGGGCAATGAGGCTAAAAAAAGAAAGTCCCATATCATTGACATAATATCAAGTAAAGGCTTAAGAGACTGAGCGGAGTGGAACTCCCTGGGTCAACCAAAGGGACCTGTCAGGAACAATTATTTGAGTCACAAGACAAAGTACAAAAGAAGCCCGTCTCAGCAGGACAGATACCACACAAAGCCTTCTCTGTGGATTCCTAGAGCAGTCCAATGCGTAGACATGGAAAGGACAATGGTAGAAGAAGGGTCTGCAGCGAGGGAAGAAGGAAGAGTTTGTGTTATACAGATACGGACTTTTAGTTGGAGAACATGAAAAGCTGGGGAGACAGATGATGGTGATGTTTGCAAGACAAGGTGAATGTATTCAAGGCGGTAGAAGACTACACTTCAATGCCTTCCAAGAATAACGACAACGTTAGACATACTTCTCCACAACAACAAAAGTGGAGAGAGAAACAGGCATTGGCACAAATGTTTCTTTTCCTTACGGAAAACAGATATTCTTCAAGGTATGCCCAGCAGTGTCTGACAGTTTATAATGTCTAAAAATGCTACACAACACCGGAAGGTTCATGGCTTCAAGACCTGCTTAGCTCAAAGGTGGGTAGATGAGGTAGATTGACTGAGATCCACTTAACAAGGTGATGTAACCTTGAAACAGTATAAAAGCCTGCCCAGAAAGGAAACTCCACATCTGATCCTTCCGAAGGCATCTTGGAAGCTGCATCCCATCCAGGGGAGGTGTTCCTGCACCCACCTGTGGGAAATCAGACTGAAGGAGCACAACTGGATTTCAGGTGGGTTTCCATTATGAATTTCCCTCTCAGAAAATCACTCTGAGAAGGAGGACAGTAGGAAAAAGAGGGAGTGATATGGCTTTAGGCACGGGGGTATAGAGCCTTTAATTTTAATAATTCTGAGAGAGACCGATAAGGTACATCATTTTGAATGTTCATTATCAGATGAAGTTCAAATTCCAGAGAAAATAGACCCCAGCCCCTGATGTGCATGGGGCAGTGAGTGAGCAGGAATGCACACATGCTGGGTTTGGCAATGGGCCTTTAAAGCCTATAGAATTGATTAGTTCTTACTTCGTTCAAAGATATTCAGTTCACATTCCTTGGACACTAGTGAAAAATGGGGCATGAAGATGACAAATAAAATAAAACAGTTCTGACCCTACTGAACTTGGGAGGCTCCAGGGCAGTAGAGGAGAAAAGACTTTTCCTATGTGAATTGAAATTTGAAAAGTGCCTCCTCTCGTGTCAAAGAGGATCTTCAAGCTTTGGAGAAGCTTACTTTGTTTTTGACTTTACAAGACCTGTGCCCCAGCATTCATTGCAGCATTCCCGTCGCATGGATTATTGTGTACCTGTGGAAATAATGTCTACCTTTGTCCACATAGAGTGCTTTGTGACAAAGCTCAGCAAAGTCTCTAAAATCACTCTTTCAAGGATGGAAATGCAAATTCACAGAGGATGCCTCCCATGTCTGGTCTTGAGCCATGTCCCATTGTGGGGAGAGGGAGTCAGGGAGAAGGACATAACCTCTGAGATGGAGACATCACCTTGTGATTAATGTGTTTTGACTGAGTGGTCATGAGGTCCCTTCATCCCCACTTGGGGAAGAAGGTACATGAGGGAATTAAGTCTTTGTCTCAATCTGAATGTTTTCTTCTGCTTTTGATTCAGGAAAGCTGAAGATCAAGTCCTCAGAAACACTGAGGTGACGCTCCATGGAGGTGAGGCAGATGGCGGGCTGTTCCACCCAGCACGGGCCCTCCAGACTCTCTAATGCCCAGAAATGGAAGAAGCAAGCGAAGGGACCAGCAGCAAAGAAGCCTCCCCCACCAGAGGAGAGTATCCCAGGGTAAGTGGGGAGATTTGGATCTGTGGGGAACCAGGGATGTGCATGGAATCCAGAGACAGGGTTTGGACATGGCCACTTCTGTGGCCATCACTCTGTTGTCCTTTCCCATGCAAGGATCTCCTGCCTTGAGACCCGATCACCAAGCACATAAGTCCATACATAGACATGGAGGAACAACCTCACTTCCCCCTTCCTGTCATGTCTGGCTTGGATTTTATCTTAATCTTCAAATCTCAATACTCTATTCACCTGGAGACCTCCAATTCTTCCTCCTCTGTGCTTCCCTACCACAGGCTGGAGGGCACCATAATATCCTCAGTGTACTGACAGCTACTTCCATATGACCTGCCCCTATACATAACAAACAT
This sequence comes from Diceros bicornis minor, assembly GCF_020826845.1. Taxonomy (NCBI): domain Eukaryota; kingdom Metazoa; phylum Chordata; class Mammalia; order Perissodactyla; family Rhinocerotidae; genus Diceros; species Diceros bicornis. The sequence goes on along the minus strand of NW_026690893.1, from coordinate 512,699 downwards.
TCCCCTCTCAAACTTGGAACCCTTTATTGACTGTGGAAATGTGCCTGTGCTTTCTGCTGACTCAGTGCCCACCTCCAGCTCCACCCACAGGTGAAGTGCAAGGAAAGCGGAGAATTTGGGAACAATAGAAGATGTATCAGGCGCTCAATGAAGCGTTGGCAAGGGGCCATAGCCCCCCTGACATTGGGCTCCAACAAGCGGAAGGAGAGGTAAAGCCAGGGAATCTGCAGGTCCCACCAAACCCAGGGCTCTTGCAGAAGCCTGAGAGAGAGAAGGAGCAAATACAAAAGTGAGGAACCTGGGAGCTTGTATCCAATCTTTCGGCTGAAATCCAAGGAGACTCAGGTGTCTCCCCAGCTCCACATGGTGTGCACAGCCACCTCCAGGCCAGGACAGAGGCATGGAGAGAGTGAGATAGGGGCTCACTCTCCTCCAGAGTCTACATTCAGGTGCTCACTCTACTCCTGTTGAGTCACTCAAGGGGTTGGGGAACATTTCGGAATTTTGCCCATGACAGGGAGAGAAGCAATGGAGTCCAAAGGAAAGGACTTCCTGAGAAAACCTGCAGGGCTCCCTGCAGTTGGGGTAAGAATCTGAGGTGGGGAAAAGGCCTAGGGCTTCATAGCTTGGCTCCCTGCTCAACACTGAGGGCACATGGTACACAGGAATGTTTGTTCCAACTGGGGACAAGAAAGTGTGTTCCTCCCATTACACATGGTTTGTCGTGCAGGCAACAGGAGCAGGAGAGCAAGGCTCTACTGAAGAGACATCCCGGGGGACCCCAAGAGAGTCAGCTGCCACATGGGAAAGAACTGACAGAATCCTGTGACTACCTGAGGGTGAGTGTCCCCTGGCCACCCTCTTGTTCTTTTCCGGGCAAGCCGGATCAGCCCTAACCCCCTTCTGTGAGAGGGAACTCTTCAATTCTATGCCAACCAATGTGATCAGTTAGTGTCTCTTTCAAATGTCATTTTTCTGGATTTCTTGGGGTTCACAGGACTCTCTTAATTCTCCCAACAATATGCAGGTGGGTGATGTGGAAGTGGTTTCACCATAACCTTCTACAAGGTGGAATCATTCATGAAAGAACAGACCTCTTTCCAGTGGCGGTATATGGCCCCAAATTTTTCCTCAAACCTCTTTAGTTGTCACTCTGCCTCCAAAAGAGCAGGAGCCATGCAAATTCCCTAGAAGACTCTTGGAGAGGTCGTTTACACAGCCTTTAGAATGAGACCATAGCAAGAACCTGTATTGTTTCCTACCTGAGGTAAACAGGCAGCAAGGTGATATTTGCAGTTTCTTATTTCCTGATCACCATGGAGGTTGAGTCCCTGATGATTTGTAAATTTAACACCTGTATAGCTCATACGATTCAATTTCATGTTATAAGTTCTGGTTTTTACATGTGTTATTGAGTTAATTTTAATTTCTCTCTGATGGTGAGGAAGTTCTAGTATGTAGTCTTTGTGTGTCTTTGTGTTGTCTTCCAGCTGGCAAACAGGCCAATGACCCTGGGCACAGGAAATCTGTCCTGGGCCCCAGTCTCACTTACAGGTGACCTGTGAGGACACCTGAATGAGGACCAGAGGTCCTGCAGTGTATGCCATCCAAAGACCTGAACAGAGCTTCTTCTCACCTCGTGGAATTCAGAATGGAGAGGAAGTGCCTCTCCCTGACTCGCCTCATGCAGCATCCAATCACGTGGCCCAGGATCCTAACCTCATTGTCCAGCTGAGGGACAAGAAGCCCCATTTTTCCTCCCTGGAAGATCCCCAGACTCTCTCCAAGACATATGGCCTGGGACACGTCCTCAACCCCCAGGCACAAGCCATATATCTGTATGTCAACTCCAATCCCAGCCTACAGGCTGCTGGACCTACTGTGGACCAGGGTACAAAAATAAGCATCAAGGCATCAGGTAAGAGACCGGCACAGGTCCCAATTCAGACTTTCCAGACCATCCAAAAGAAACCAAGACTCACTTCCTTCCAGACCCCACAGAAGAGCACTCAGAGTCCACATCTGGGGGTTTTCCAGACTCCCCAGCCTCCATCACGGACAATTGAACGTAGACCCACTGCGGCAAGCCAGACGACCAGAAAGATGCATGTCCGGGGCAAAAGCATTGACCTACAGCCTCCACACAACAGACGTCACCTGAATACCGCCCAGACCTGCCCTGTGGTGCATCGCCCAGCACTGAACCGAGTTCCGGGCCAGCCCCTCAGAATGGTCTTCAGGAGATTAGACAAGGGCTGGTGGAGCTCCAGATTCCTGACTGCTCCCTCCTGCCTTGCAGCTGAGAAGACAAGCCCTCCTGGGCATAGCCCACCCAATCTAGAGATGTCTGAGAGATGCTGTGCCCGAGTCGCACCGAGTGTCCTGGAAAATGACCTCCAGGTTTCCTTTTCCTCTGAAGTGAGTGATTGGGAGGGAGACACCTCCTGCCAAGGAAGACGTGTCCTCCCACTCCAGGAGACCTAAAGGTGACTGTTGATTGTGGAGAAGTCACAAGGAGCAAAGTTTTTCTCAGAAATCAGCTTTTCCCCATCCCTGTTCTGGGTACACATGTTGGAAGCCCAGACGATGCTTGTGGACACACACAGGCAAACACTGCCATCTTTCATGATGGAAGCAGAAATGACGGTTCAAAAGGCGCTAATCAAACTGGAATATGAAGTTGTTTTACACTGAAATCCATTTGATACTACTGAGTCCAATTGCAGGGGTAAGGTCTCAACTTAAAGATAATGGGAGATGCACGAACTCAAGATGGCTGCGTAGGCGGACTCTGAACTCACCTCTCCCCATGGACACAGCCAATTTACAACTACTCGTGGAAAAATTACCCCAGAGAGAGAACTGAAAACTGGATAAGAGGAACTCCTGCAACAAAGGAGAATCCTAATTGAGGTAGACCAGGGGGAGACTCGTTTCTGGAGAGGAGCAACGCCGCCTTCACAAACTGCAGCACCTCGCAGCTGCCTGGGAGCAGGCCAAAGGTATACAGCCCTCCCTGGAGGGGCAGCGCCCCAAGCTGTTGAGGACCACGCTGTGGGGATTTTGTGGACCCAGCACAATCGAGACAAGTGGCACAGTATCTGACTATTCCTGCCCCTAAAACATTGGCAAGTACCCCCAGAAAAGCTAGTTCACAAAGAAATCAAAACCGGCTCTTAAAGGGCCCACGCACAAACTCACCCATTTCAGAAAGCAACCTAAAATCACCAGAAAGAAAGGTGCACAGTGCTTTGGTGACCATAGATTCACTTAATAGGTCCTGAGTGCATCTCGGTGAGAGGTGTAACCACTCCAGGGACTGGGACATTGGCGGCGGTCATTGTTGTGGCCAGATGTGGGCGTGCTGACACAGACGCCACTGGAGTTCTCCCTGGGGAGTGCCAGCCCAGGGTCTGCCCCGCCCCTAGACCACTGATTTAATCCAGCTCAGACAGGACAGGAAGCCCACTATAGAGACTGGCCCCACACAACAACAAGCCCTCAGGCAACTTGTGGGCCTGCATCGATTGGTGAGTGGATTCTCTGCACCTGGCAACTGAACCCACTTCAGTGGTGCTGGGCGTGCACAAGGAGCGGGTGGAGAGTGTGGGGCCGTGATGGAGTGTGTGGGCCTCCCAGCGTGGAGAGATTGGGTCTGCTTTGGGAGGTCAGGGCACACCCACGGGGCAGGACTGTGTTGACTGTGTGTGTGGACCTGTGGGTGGGGGTCTTGTCAGCTGCAGAAAACTTGTGCTTCTCAAAGACCCACATAGGGGGTTTGCCCCACCTTCCAAAGCCTGAAACAATTGGGTGCTCCCGTGCCTTAGGCCAGCTCCACCTAGCTACAATCCTCAGAGAGCTGAATAGAGACCTAGAGACTGGAGGCTTACAGCAATTGTAAGGTCCTGAGCCTAACATCCTGCCATGTTGGGGGCCTATTCACTTAAAAGAAATACTGCAACACAGATGTGGTATTAGAACTTGCAGCCAACTGTGCTGCGGCTACCCACACCTGATAAAGAGACTGAAGGGCCCACAACAACTACAAGCAGCTGAGCATTACAACAGTTGGCAAGGAGCACAACTCGGCATCCCTGGTTGCCTACAGGGAGAGCAAACAGGCCACAACAGAAGGACACATGTAACCAACATACGGGTCACCCCTGGAACATTGAGAACTGAGGGAAGCACACAACAGGCCTCCTAAGGCACCACTTACATAAAGTCACCTATCCAAGAGCAGGGGAAATAGCTAACCTACCTAATACGTAGACACAAGCACAGGGAAAGAGGCAAAATAAGAAAGCAAAGGACTACATTCCAAGTAAGGGAACAGGACAAAAGCCCAGTAAAGGAAATAAGTGAAACAGAAATGAGCAATCTACCTGACAGAGAGTAAAAACAAAGAGTGTTAACGATGCTCACTGATCTGGGGAGAAGAATAGATGAACTCAGTGAGAATGTCAACAAAGAAATGGAAGATGTAAAAAAGAACCAATCAGAAATGAAGAATACAATGCTGGAAATGAAAAATTCACTAGAGGGACTCAAAAGCAGAGTAGAGGATACAGAAGAACGGATCTGCATCCTGGACGAAAGACTAGAAGAAATTACTCAATCACAACAGGTAAAAGAGAAAAGAATTAAAAAGAGTGAGGACAGTCTAAGGGACCCCTGGAACAACATCTAGCGCTCTAACATCCATGTTATGGGTGTCCTGGAAGGAGAAGAGTGAGACAAAGGGGCATATAATCTATTTCAAGAAATAATAGATGCAAAATGCCCTAACCTAAGGAAGGAAACAGACACCCAGGTACAGACAGGACAGAGATCCCCAAACAAGATAAACCCAAAGAGGCCCACAACAAGAGACGTCATAATCAAAATGCCCAGAATTAAAGATAAAGAGAGAATCCTAAAAGCCGCAAGACAATGTCAAGTTACATACAAAGGAAACCCCGTAAGGCTATCACCTGACATCTCAGCAGAAACCTGACAGGCTAGAAGAGAGTGGCACGATATATTTAACGTGCTGAAGGCAAAAAACTTACATCCAAGAATACTCTACCCAACGAGGTTATCATTCAAAATGGAAGGAGAGATCAAAAATTTAACAGACAAGCAAAAATTAAAGGAGTTTGAGACCAAGAAACCAGTGCTACAAGAAATGTTAAAGGGACTGATTTAAGGGGAAAAAAGAAAACCATAAATAGGAAAAATTATCTGTTTCCATGATAAGAGGGTAATGGATACAAATGCACAAAAAAATAGGTTAGATAGGTTATCAAAAACATAAAATGAGGGAGGAGGGGAGTTAAAGAGTAGAGCTTTCAGACACAGGTCAAACTAGAGAGACCATCAATTATGTATAGAAGAAGAAAGGAACAGAGAAGGACTACTAAAACACTGAGAAAAAAAAAGGTAAAAAATGGCTGTAAGTACCTACTTATCAATCGCTACTTTAAATGTCAATGGACTAAATGCCCCAATTAAAAGGCATAAGGTGGCTGATTGGATAAAAAAACAAGACCCATATATATGCTGCATACAAGAGACACACTTCAGACCTAAATACACAAACTGAAAGTGAAGGGATGGAAACAGATACTGCATGCAAATGGCAATGAAAAGAAAGCTGGGGTTGCAGTACTCACATCAGACAAAATAGACTTTAAAACAAAAACTGTAAAAAGAGACAAAGAAGGGCATTACATAATGATCAAGAGAAGAATCCAACAAGAGGATATGACACTTGTAAATATCTACGCACCCAATGTAGGTACACTTAAATATATAAAGAAATCATTAACAGATATAAAAAGAGAAATAGACAGTAACACAACAATAGTAGGGGACATTAACATTCCACTTACCCCAACAGATAGATAATCCAAACAGAAGATCAATAAGGATATATTGGCCTTAAATGACACACTAGAACAGATGGACCTAGTAGATATATACAGAGCATTCCATCCAAAAATCGAAGAATACATGTTCTTTTCAAATGCACATGGAACAGTCTCCAGGATTGATCACATATTAGGCCACAAAACAACTCTCCATAAATTTAAATGGATTCAAATAATACCAAGCATCTCTTCTGACCACAACGGTATGAAACTAGAAATGAACTATAGGAAGAAAATCAGAAAAGCCACAAATACATGGAGATTAAATAAAATTCTACCAATCAACAACTGGGTCAATGAAGAAATCAAAAAAGAAATCAAAAAATACCTGGAGACAAATGAAAATGAAAATACAACATGCCAGAATTTATGGGACATAGCAAAAGCAGTTCTAAGAGGGAAGTTTATAGCAACACAGGCCTATCTCAACAAACAGGAAAAATCTCAATTAAACAATCTAACCATGCACCTAAAGGAACTGGAAAAAGAAGAACAAACCAAGCCCAAAATCAGTAGAAGAAGGGCAATAATACAAATGAGAGCAGAAATAAATGAAATAGAGAAAAAAATAGCAAAAATTAATAAAACCAAGAGCTGGTTCTTTGAAAAGATCAACAAAATTGACAAACCTTTAGCTAGACTCACCAAGAAAAAAAGAGAGAAGGCACAAATAAGTAAAATCAGAAACAAAAGAGGAGAAATTATAGCAGACACCTCAAAAAATAGAAAAGATTATAAGAGAATAATAAGAAAAGCTATATGCCAACCAATTTGACAATCTGGAAGAAATCGATAAATTCTTAGAATCATACAACCTTCCAAAACTGGATCAAGAAGAAGTAGAGAATTTGAATAGACCAATCACCAGTAAGGAGATTGAAACAGTAATCAAAAACCTCCCCCAAAATAAAAGTCCAGGACCAGACGGCTTCCCTGGTGAATTATACCAAACATTCAAAGAAGACTTAATACCTATCCTTCTCAAACTCTTCCAAAAAATTGAGAAGGGGCGGAAGCTCCCTAACTCATTCTCTGAAGCCGACATTACCCTAATACCAAAACCAGACAAGGACAACACAAAAAAAGAAAATTACAGGCCAATATCAATTACAGGCCAAAAGCATTTGACAAGATACAGCATCCACTTATGATAAAATCTCTGAATTAAATGGGTATAGAAGGAAAGTACCTCAACATAATAAAGGCCATATATGAGAAACCCACATCGATGAACATTGATGCAAAAATCATCAACAAAATATTAGCAAATCGCATACAACAATACGTTAAAAACATTACACACCATGATCAAGTGGGATTTATTCCAGGTATTCAGGGATGGTTCAACATTCGCAAATCAATCAACGTAATATACAACATTAATAAAATGAAGAATAAAAATCACATGATCATCTCAATAGATGCAGAGAAAGCATTTGACAAGATACAGCATCCACTTATGATAAAAACTCTGAATTAAATGGGTATAGAACGAAAGTACCTCAACATAATAAAGGCCATATATGAGAAACCCACAGCTAATATCATCCTCACTGGCGAAAAACTGAATGCTATCCCTCTGAGAACAGGAACCAGACAAGGATGCCCACTGTCACCACTCCTATTTAACGTAGTACTGGAAGTCCTAGCCAGAGCAATCAGGCAAGAGAAAGAAATAAAAGGGATCCAAATTGGAAAGGAAGAAGTGAAACTGTCATTATTTGCAGATGACATGATGTTATAAATAGAAAACCCTTAAGATACCACCAGAATACTTTTAGAAGTAATAAACGAATATGGTAAAGTTGCAAGATAGAAAATCAACATACAAAAATCAATTGCATTTCTATACACAAACAATGAAGTAGCAGAAAGAGAACTTAAGAATACCATCCCACTTACAATTGCAGCAAAAAGAAGAAAATACCTAGGAATAAACTTAACCAATGAGATGAAAGAGCTGTACCTGGAAAACTATAAAACATTGCTGAAAGAAACTGAAGAAGACACAAAGAAATGGAAAGATATTCCGTGCTCTTATATTGGAAGAAGTAACATAGTTAAGATGTCTATACTTCCTAAAGCAATCTATAGATTCAATGCAATCCCTACCAAAGTTCCCACAACATTTTTCACAGAAATAGAACAAAGAATCTTTAAATTTATGTGGAACAACAAATGACCCTGAATTGCTAGAGGAATCCTGAGAAAAAAGAACAAAGCTGGAGTTATCACACTCCATGATTTAAAAATAGACTACAAAGATATAGTAACCAAAACAGCATGATACTGGCACAAAAGCAGACACAGAGATCAATGGAATAGAATCGAAAGCCCAGAAATAAACCCACACATTTATGGACAGCTAATCTTGGACAAAGGACCCAAGAACATACAATGGAGAAAAGAAAGTCTCTTCAACAAATGGTTTTGGGAAATCTGGATATCCACATGCAAAATAATGAAAGTAGACCCTTATCTTACACCATACACAAAAATTAACTCCAAATGGATTAAAGACTTGAATGTAAGACCTGAAACTATGAAACTTCTAGATGAAAATATAGGCAGTATGCTCTTCCACATCAGTCTTAGCAACATATTTTCAAGCACCATGTCTGACTGGGCAAGAGAAACAGTAGAAATAATAAACAAATGGGACTACATCAAACTAAAATCTGCACAGCAAAGGCAACCATCAACAAAACAAAAAGAGAACGTAACAATTGAGAGACGATATTTGCAAACCATACATCTGATAAGGGCTGAATTTCCAAAATATGTAAATAACTCATGCACCTCAACAGCAAAAAAACTAACAAGCCAATTAAAAAATGGGCAAAAGAATTGAACAGACATTTCTCCAAAGAACATATACAGATGGCCAAAAGACACATGATAAGATCTTCAAAATCCTTAACTATCAGGGAAATGCAAATCAAAACTACAATGAGATATCAATTCACGCCCGTCAGAATGGCTATAATTAACAAGACAGGAAACAACATGTGTTGGAGAGGATGCGGAGAGAAGGGAACTCTCATACACTGCTGGTGGGAGTGCAAACTGGTGCAGCCACTATGGAAAACAGTATGGAGATTCCTCAAAAAATCAACGATAGAACTACCATATGATGCAGCTATTCCACAGCTGGGTATTTATCCAAAGAACTTGAAAACCCCAAGGTGTAAAGATACATGCACCCCTGTGTTCATTGCAGCCTTATTCACAATGGCCAAGACTTGGAAGTAACCTAAGTGCCCATCAAGGGACGAATGGATAAAGAAGATGTGGTGTATATACACAATGGAATACTACTCAGCCATAAGAAACGATGAAATCCTCCAGCCATTTGTGACAACATGGATGAACATTGAGGGTATTATGCAAAGTAAAATAAGTCAGAGGGAGAAGGTCAAATACCGTATGATTTCCTTCATTAAGTAGTAGATAATAACAAAAATAAACAAACACATAGACAGAGACATTGGATTGGTGGTTACCAGATGAGAAGTGGGGAGGGAAGAGGGCGAAAGGGATAATTCGGCACATGTGTGTGGTGATGGGTTGTAATTAGTATTTGGGTGGTGAACAGGATATAATCTATGCAGAAATAGAAGTATAATGATGTACACCTGAAATTTATACAAGGTTATAAACCAATGTTACTGCAAAAAAGAAAAAATTAAAAAAAAAATAAAAGATAATTGGAAACTAGGAAATTAATCTGTATTTCTGCTCTGATTTACTTATGTGGGCAAAATGGGTAAAGGGCTCAAAGATGTCCTTGGAAAACTGTAAAAAGTTCTCTGAGCTGGGATGAGCTATTTTGACTCCGTGTGGTTATTTCCGTGGAAATCCAGAAGGGGGATATTCTCATGGCTTTTTCCTTTGGGTTTTTAAATGCCATTAGAAAGTTGTGTTTTAAACTGTTCTTTGATACTAATAAAATTCTCCCAAATGTGACCTATCGTAAGCAATTTTGATTTCTAAGCATGCAGACCATTTTAAAAATTAGTTCGACTCATCCAAGTTAATTTGACTAGGTGAAGCAATGGTTGGCAGTATGTAGGACTATTAGAAACACAGATTCTAAGGCACACTCAGCCCTATGGCACCATTATGCGCATTTTGACAGTGAGCTCCAGTGAAGCTTAGGCAGATTTCAGTGAGATAAGCGTGCCTGCAGACTTATTCTAACGGTGGCTCACATGGGTCTCAGGTGCAGGGTTGTAGTAAATACCTGTGCCTGAAGCCTACTGCAAGAGAAACCAATTGAGGTTGTCTTTATTGGGGCCTGGGCACTGGGAGCTTTTGAAATCTCCCCACTTGATTCCAGTGGGCAGCAAATTTTGAGATCCACTGGAGGTGGTGTGCAAAGATTTCACCTAAGTCACCTGTGATCTCCATTTTCTCATTCTGGAAAAGCTCTGAGTAGGATCCAGAAAAATCCCACGCCTCAGTAAGGAACATTTCCTTAGGAAGAACTAATGACTACTCCTACCGTCCTGTAGGACATCCATTGACGAGTGTTTCTTTCTGTCTGCATAATTCTGTGCCGCCCGAGCAGGGCAGCCTCTGGTAGAGCACACAAGGTCATGAAAAATAAGGGAAAAGTCAAGATGCCGCATTTGGGCCACAACCCAGCCTGCCATAGCTTGTGAAATGGTCCAGTCTCCTTGGGACCTGGGTCAGAGCTGCTTCCTTTTGGCACCTAGGCCCTGGTCTCATGTCCTCCATCCTGCCCCATAACTCTCTTAGAGATTCTGACAACCCCATTCAGGCCGGGGCACCATAGAACAACCACACACCATTGCTGAGATGACTGCATTCCCTAAATCGACCTCGGGGATTTCAATGGCAACCCGGTGTTCTGAACACTTTAGCTAACACTCCTTTTCACAGTCTCGTGCACACAGAAATTTCTTAGATGGACAGGGCTCAATACCAGGGAATTAGGAGTTTGGAAGACTGCGGAGGACGCATCCGTTTCTATTTCTCAAAACTTCACTGGGGATCCTGATGCTATCTCAAGACCCACTTCCACTGGCACTCAGCCTGGGAAAGCAAGCACAGGACACACAAGCCCTGACAGCCAACCATCACGTCTCGATACAAACACAGTGGGTGTCAGTGAAGAATACCCAAGATCTGACAGAAATCCTACATTATTAGCTTAACCTCAGGACATTGAGAGAATAATACAGGAGGAACAGGGTCTCAGCAGGACAGCCTTCAGGAAATAGCACGCCTTCCTACATTCAGCGATGTTGCTTGAGCATCTAGTGTGCAGTCACATGTTCCTTAGGGCTCCCTGGGTGCAAGGAATTGTTCCGGGAACCTCAGTACATTAGAGGAATTAACTCTGCTCTACCTTGGTAGTTGGGACTCTAAATCCCGCACCAGGAAGGAAGACGTGGAAAAGGGAGATGTGGGAGCAAAGACATTGCAGCCAGACAGGCGACTTGATGGGAGAACACTATTGTGACCTGGAAGAGTTTCAAGAGTTGAGGCACAGTTAGGAAGCCATCCTCGCACCATCGTTTTGGCCAATGGCAGTTCCTGGGCTCTTGAATGGAAAGATAGAATTCTGCACGAAGAGGATGCTTTCCTCTGCAGCCATTCCAGGCAGACCGGAGCAGTTCCGGTGGCCCCAGGGCATCTTGGAAAACATTCTGGGCGCTCCTGCCCACCATTCACTAGCCTTCTACGTCATCCAGAGCCATTCTTTGGTCCCTGAGCTGAAGTGAAAAACTGGTGCTGGCTCGGGCTGGCTAAGGATGCCCACACTGGGCTTTCTGACAGCTCAAAACCAATGCTGGTCCTCGGATGATGTTCTAGATTTGTCCAGAGACTCAAGCAGCCAAGGACACCCTTCTGATTCTCTGCTTCTGGCATGCAATGGCCTCAGCCTCCAAGATGAAGAACAAATATTTCAAGAATGTCTTCAGACAGATAGGTTCTTTGCCATAGAGGGAGAGTCTGGGAGCTGCACTCTCTATATCTGTCTCTTTGGGAACCTGCATGCACATCTTCAGTCAATGAGAAACTCTTCAGAAATAGAGAATCCCTACTCATTGTGGAATAAAGGTAACCAGAACTATAAGCCATAAAGACAACAGGTAAAATAATAAAAATAACGGTGAATAGCAATGATAACAATAAGGATCATCGACTCAATGATGCTAATCCCAATCATTATAATATTGGAAATCACGCTCAGCCTCTAAGGAGGGCAAATAAACATGCAGATTCTCTTGCAGAATTACAGTCGACTGAAACACTCCACATTGGTATACCCAACAGGATGCTTTCAGTCAACTTCTTGTCTCCAAAGCCATAGAAACTGAGAAGGAGCCCCCAGGGTTTGCTTCCTCTCCACACAGTGCTGCACACACTGCCAGGGTCATGACACATGAGAAATGACGGCATTGTGCACGCTTGGAAATGAAATCTGAACCTCTTTGTTATTGGCTGGTGATACGATGGTCTATGAGGCACATCCTAGCAAAATCTGAGAAAAAATCCTTGAATGAACAGCTGCTGTCAACAAACAATCCAAGTACGGCAATCGAACTTCCAAAATCGGTAGCATTCATGTCTAACTGCAATAAACTGAAATACTACGATGGAGGAGAAGGGTTACTGACAATATCCCTTCTTCCGAAAAGAAAGAGATCTAAATATGAAATCTCAGAAAACCTCTGTAGAGTATTATGAAAAAACCAAAAATACCCCTAATTGAAATAAACGGACATATAAATTAGGAGCAATTAACACACATCTTACTTGCAAAAATATCAACAGAAAACACTTTCCCTTACAATTTCTCATCCATTACATTATAAATGCCAAGGGATTTTCTCCTCAGTGCTGAGGGGACAATTGAAAAATTAAGAATTTTTCAGGAACACTTCACAAGCGATGTTTGGTCTTTCTCAGTGATTTACATTAGAAACCACATGATATCAATGTTTTTCATTACAATGTCAACTTTTTTCATTGATGGTGAAAACTTGAATTACATGCTTAAGGTAGTGTTTGCCTAATGTCTCTACTGTTGACCTTGTTCACTATGCTAGTTTCAAATGGTGACCTGTTTCCCTACCATTCCTTTTGCATTTTTAGTAGGCCTTCTACTGTCAAGGAGTGTGTCTCATTTCCCTCCTCATATGAAGGCATATATTCAGGTGTGTCTGAATATTACAATTTACTTACTTTGTATGATCTCTTGGATTATATTATTCAATGTCCTGAAATCCATTATTGTCAGTTTTCATTTGATGATATATTTGTCCCAAATGTGGCTACCAGAGTCCCTCCAATCTGCTTCCTTTTTCCTTTTCACCTGTGCACTTCCTTTTTTGTCTAATTCTTTACTTTCTAGCAAAATATACCTCAGGCTCATCTTGTACATTTCCTCCCCCAACACCAATTTTGCATGTGCCTGCCTCAATCAACCCTTTCTCCAAGGAAATTGGGTTCCTATTATTGAGGAATGAAAATTACAAATGAAGATTTGAGTGGTATTTGCCATTGTGACTGAGGTGTCATGGCTTCTAGGCCCTTTCAGTGGGCAGGGTTAGGATGAAGACACATGCACACACACACACATACACACATCGTGAATTCATGCTAATAAGTCTAATTCCAATGCAACACCCAAGACTTATCTTCTTGTTCCTCCTTAAGTATTTCTATCTCCATTTTCCATTACTGGGTAACTTAAGTCGAATAACCTAAATACATTTAATCATGAACTCAGTCACACAATTCGTAAAAAATACTTTCAAAATTGCTACACTCAATCACTGGGAAAAAAAGTCAAGTAGCCATAAGAATAATGTGCAGGTACTTTTATCTTTCACTTGAGTATGTATAGTAAAAACACTGTTAAAACTTACTTGAATTTTTTTTTTAATTTTTTGTTTATTGCAGTAATATTGGTTTATAACATTGTAAAAATTTCAGGTGTACATCATTGTACTTCTATTTCTGCATGGACTACATCATGTTCACCACCAAAATACTAATTACAACCCATCACCACACACATGTACCGAATTATCCCTTTCACCCTCCTCCCTCCCCCCTTCCCCTCTGGTAACCACCAATCCAATCTCTGTCCCTATGTGTTTGTTTATTGTTGTTATTATCTACTACTTAATGAAGGAAATCATACGGTATTTGACCTTCTCCCTCTGACTTATTTCACTTTGCATTGTACCCTCAATGTCCATCCATGTTGTCACAAATGGCTGGATTTCGTCGTTTCTTATGGCTGAGTAGTATTCCATTGTGTATATATACCACAGCTTCTTTATCCATTCGTCCCTTGATGGGCACTTAGGTTGCTTCCAAGTCTTGGCTATCGTGAATAAGGCTGCAATGAACACAGGGGTGCATGTACCTTTGCAAATTGGTGTTTTCAAGTTCTTTGGATAAATACCCAGCAGTGGAATAGCTGGATCATAAGGTAGTTCTATCGTTGATTTTTTGAGGAATCTCCATACTGTTTTCCATAGTGGCTGCACCAGTTTGCACTCCCACCAGCAGTGTATGAGAGTTCCCTTCTCTCCACATCCTCTCCAACACATGTTGTTTCCTGTCTTGTTAATTATAGCCATTCTGACGGGCGTGAGGTGATATCTCATTGTAGTTTTGATTTGCATTTCCCTGATAATTAGTGATTTTGAACATCTTTTCATGTGTCTGTTGGCCATCTGTATATCTTCTTTGGAGAAATGTCTGTTCAGGTCTTTTGCCCATTTTTTAATTGGGTTGGTAGTTTTTTTGTTGTTGAGATGCATGAGTTCTTTATATATTTTGGAGATTAAGCCCTTATCAGATGTATGGTTTGCAAATATCTTCTCCCAATTGTTAGGTTGTCTTTTCGTTTTGTTGATGGTTTCCTTTGCTGTGCAGAAGCTTTTTAGTTTGATGTAGTCCCATTTGTTTATTTTTTCTATTGTTTCTCTTGCCCGGTCAGATGTGGTGTTTGAAAAGATGTTGCTAAGACCGATGTTGAAGAGCGTACTGCCTATGTTTTCTTCTAGAACTTTGACAGTTTCAGGTCTTACATTCAAGTCTTTAATCCATTTGGAGTTAATTTTTGTGTATGGTGTAAGGTAAGGATCTACTTTCATTTTTTTGCATATGGCTATCCAGTTTTCCCAACACCATTTTTTGAAGAGACTTTCTTTTCCCCATTGTATGTTCTTGGCTCCTTTGTCAAAGATTAGCTGTCCATAGATGTGTGGGTTTATTTCTGGGCTTTCGATTCTATTCCATTGATCTGTGTGTCTGTTTTTGTGCCAGTACCATGCTGTTTTGGTTACTATAGCTTTGTAGTATATTTTGAAATCGGGGAGTGTGATACCTCCAGCTTTCTTCTTTTTTCTCAGGATTTCTTTAGCTATTCGGCGTCTTTTGTTGTTCCATATAAATTTTAGAATTCTTTGTTCTATTTCTGTGAAAAATGTTGTTGGAACTTTGATAGGGATTGCATTGAATCTATAGATGGCTTTAGGAAGTATGGACATCTTAAATATGTTAATTCTTCCAATCCAAGAGCACGGAATATCTTTCCATTTCTTTGTGTCTTCTTCAATTTCTTTCAGAAATGTTTTATAGTTTTCGGTGTACAGATCTTTCACCTCTTTGGTTAAGTTTATTCCTAGGAATTTAATTCTTTTTGTTGCAATTGTAAATGGGATGGTATTCTTAATTTCTCTTTCTGCTACTTCGTTGTTAGTGTACAGAAATGCAACTGATTTTTGTATGTTGATTTTGTATCCTGCAACTTTACCATATTTGTTTATTACTTCTAAAAGTTTTCTGGTGGATTCTTTAGGGTTTTCTATATATAAAATCATGTCATTTGCAAATAGTGACAGTTTCACTTCTTCCTTTCCAATTTGGATCCCTTTTATTTCTTTCTCTTGCCTGATTGCTCTTGCTAGGACTTCCAATACTATGTTAAATAGGAGTGGTGACAGTGGGCATCCTTGTCTGGTTCCTGTTCTTAGAGGGATAGCTTTCAGTTTTTCACCATTGAGGATGATATTAGCTGTGGGTTTCTCATATATAGTCTTTATTATGTTGAGGTACTTTCCTTCTATACCCATTTTATTCAGAGTTTTTATCATAAATGGATGCTGTATCTTGTCAAATGCTTTCTCTGCATCTATTGAGATGATCATGTGATTTTTGTTCTTCATTTTATTAATGTGGTGTATTACGTTGATTGATTTGCGAATGTTAAACCATCCCTGCATACCTGGAATAAATCCCACTTGATCATGGTGTATAATCTTTTTAACGTATTGTTGTATGCGATTTGTTAGTATTTTGTTGAGGATTTTCGCATCGATGTTCATCAGTGATATTGGCCTGTAATTTTCTTTTTTTGTGTTGTCCTTGTCTGGTTTTGGTATCAGGGTAATGTCAGCTTCGTAGAATGAGTTAAGGAGCTTCCCCCCCTCCTCAATTTTTTGGAAGAGTTTGAGAAGTATAGGTATTAAGTCTTCTTTGAATGTTTGGTACAATTCACCAGGGAAGCCGTCTGGTCCTGGACTTTTATTTTGGGGGAGGTTTTCGATTACTGTTTCGATCTCCTTACTGGTGATTGGTCTATTCAAATTCTCTACTTCTTCTTGATCCAGTTTTGGAAGGTTGTATGATTCTAAGAATTTATCCATTTCTTCCAGATTGTCGAATTGGTTGGCATATAGTTTTTCATAGTATTCTCTTATAATCTTTTGTATTTCTGAGGTGTCTGTTGTAACCTCTCCTCTTTCATTTCTGATTTTACTTATTTGTGCCTTCTCTCTCTTTTTCTTGGTGAGTCTAGCTAAAGGTTTGTCTATTTTGTTGATCTTTTCAAAGAACCAGCTCTTGGTTTTATTAATTTTTTCTATTTTTTTTTTGGTCTCCATTTCATTTATTTCTGCTCTGATTTGTATTATTTCCCTTCTTCTACTGATTTTGGGCTTTGTTTGTTCTTCTTTTTCCAGTTCCTTTAGGTGCATTGTTAGATTGTTTATTTGAGATTTTTCTTGTTTGTTGAGATAGACCTGTATTGCTATAAACTTCCCTCTTAGAACCGCTTTTGCTGTATCCCATAAATTCTGGCATGTCGTATTTTCATTTTCATTTGTCTCCAGGTATTTTTTGATTTCTTCTTTGATTTCTTCGTTAACCCAGTCGTTGTTCAGTAGCATTTTGTTTAATCTCCATGTATTTGTGGCTTTTCTGATTTTCTTCCTATAGTTGATTTCTAGTTTCATACTGTTGTGGTCAGAAAAGATGCTTGGTATTATTTCAATCTTCTTAAATTTATGGAGACCTGTTTTGTGGCCTAATATGTGATCAATCCTGGAGAATGTTCCATGTGCATTTGAAAAGAACGTGCATTCTTCGGTTTTTGGATGGAATGCTCTGTATATATCTACTAGGTCCATCTGTTCTCGTGTGTCGTTTAAGGCCAATGTTTCCTTGTTGATCTTCTGTTTGGATGATCTATCCGTTGGTGTAAGTGGAGTGTTAAAGTCCCCTACTATTATTGTGTTACTGTTTATTTCTGTTTTTATGTCTGTTAATAATTGCTTTATATATTTAGGTGCACCTACATTGGGTGCGTAGATATTTACAAGTGTCATATCCTCTTGTTGGATTGTTCCCTTGATCATTATGTAGTGCCCTTCTTTGTCCCTTTTTACAGTTTTTGTTTTAAAGTCTATTTTGTCTGATATGAATACTGCTACCCCAGCTTTCGTTTCATTGCCATTTGCGTGGAGTATCTTTTTCCATCCGTTCACTTTCAGTTTGTGAGTGTCTTTAGGTCTGAAGTTTGTCTCTTGTATGCAGCATATATATGGGTCTTGTTTTTTTATCCAGTCAGCCACCCTATGCCTTTTAATTGGAGCATTTAGTCCATTGACGTTTAAAGTAGCTATTGATAAGTATATACTTACTGCCATTTTTTAACTTTTTTTTTTCCCTCAGTGTTTTAGTAGTCCTTCTCTGTTCCTTACTTCTTCTATACAGAATTGATGGTCACTTTAGTTTGACCTCTGTCTGAAAGCTGTACTCTTTAATTACCCTCCTCTCTCCTTTTATGCTTTTTATATCATATCTAACCTCTTTTTTGTGTATTTGTATCCATTACGTTCTAATCGTGGAAATAGATAATTTTTCCTATTTGTGGTCTTCTCTTTTCCCCTTAAATCAGTCCCTTTAACATTTCTTGTAACACTGGTTTCTTGGTGACAAACTCCTTTAATTTTTGCTTATCTGGGAAAATTTTGATCTCTCCTTCCATTTTGAACGATAACCTTGCTGGGTAGAGTATTCTTGGCTGTAAGTTTTTTCCTTTTAGCACTTTAAATATATCGTGCCATTCTCTTCTAGCCTCTAAGGTTTCTGCTGAGAAGTCAGCTGATAGCCTTATGGGGTTTCCTTTGTATGTAACTTGACATTCTCTTGCGGCTTTTAGGATTCTCTCTTTATCTTTAATTCTGGACATTTTGATTATGATGTGTCTTGGTGTGGGCCTCTTTGGGTTTATCTTGTTTGGGGATCTCTGTGCCTCCTGTACCTGGATGTCTGTTTCCTTCCTTAGGTTAGGGAAGTTTTCATCTATTATTTCTTGAAATAGATTCTCTGCCCCCTTGTCTCGCTCTTCTCCTTCCGGGACACCTATAACACGGATGTTAGTGCGCTTGATGTTGTCCCAGAGGTCCCTTAGACTGTCCTCACTCTTTTTAATTCTTTTCTCTTTTACCTGTTCACCTTGGGTAATTTCTTCTAGTCTTTATTCCAGCTCATAGATCTGTTCTTCTGTATCCTCTACTCTGCTTTTGAGTCCCTCTATTGAATTTTCCATTTCCAGTATTGTATTCTTCATTTCTTATTGGTTCTTTTTTTATATCGTCCATTTCTTTGTTGCCATTCTCACTGAGTTCATCTATTCTTCTCCCCAGATCAGTGAGCATCGTTAACACTCTTTGTTTGTACTCTCTGTCAGGTAGATTGCTCATTTCTGTTTCACTTAGTTCCTTTACTGGGCTTTTGTCCTGTTCCCTTACTTGGAATGTATTCCTTTGCCTTCTTATTTTGCCTCTTTCCCTGTGCTTGTGTCTACGTATTAGGTAGGTTAGCTATTTCCCCTGTTCTTGGATAGGTGACTTTATGTAAGTGGTGCCTTAGGAGGCCTGTTGTGTGCTTCCCTCAGTTCTCAATGTTCCAGGGGTGGCCCCTATGTGGGCTACGTGTGTCCTTCTATTGTGGCCTATTAGCTCTCCCTATAGGCGCCCAGGGAGGCTGAGTTATGCTCCTTGCCAGTTGTAATGCTCAGCTGCTTGTAGTTGTTGTGGGCCCTTCTGTCTCTTTATCAGGTGTGGGTAGCCCCAGCACAGTTGGCTGTAAGTTCTAATACCACATCTGTGTTGCAGTATTTCTTTTAAGTGAGTAGACCCCCAGTGTGGCAGGTTGTTAGGCTCAGGGCCTTACAATTTCTGTAAACCTCTAGCCTATTAGGTCTCTTGTCAGCTCTCTGAGGATTGCAGCTGGGTGGGGCTGCCCTCAGGCACAGGAGCACCCAATTGTTTCAGGCTTTGGAAGGTGGGGCAAACCTCCTATGTGGGTCTTTGAGAAGCACAAGTCTTCTGCAGCTGACAAGCCCTGTTGCCCACAGGTCCACACACACAGTCAACACAGTCCTGCCCCGTGTGAGCGCCCCGACCTCCCCAAGCGGACCCAGTCTCTCCACGGCGGGAGCCCCACACACTCCGCCACCACCCCACACTCTCCACCCGCTCCTTGTGCACACCCTGCCCCCCTCAAGTCAGCTCAGTTACAAGGCTGCAGAGAATCCAGTCACCAATCTATGCAGGCCCACAAGTTGCCTGAGGGCTTGTTGTTGGGTGGCGCCAGTCTCTAGGGTGGGCTGCCTGCCCTGGCTGAGCTGGATTAAATCGGTGCTCTAGCAGGTGGAGCAGACCCTGGGCTAGCAGGTCTCAGGGAGAACTCCAATGGCGTCTGTGTCAGCACGCTCACACCAGGCCACAACAATGGCCGCCGACAATGTCCCAGTCCCTGGAGAGGTCTCACCCCTCACGGAGATGCACTCAGGGCCTATTAGGTGAGTCTCTTGTCACTGAAGCACTGTGCACCTTTCTTTCTGGTGATTTTAGGATGCTTTCTGGAACGGGTGAGTTTGTGCGCGGGCCCTTTAAGAGCCAGTTTTAGTTTCTTTGTGAACCAGGTTTTCTGGGGGTGCTCCCCAATGCTTTAGTAGCAGGTAAAGTCAGATATTATGCCGCTGGTCTCGATTGCGCTGGGTCCACAAAATGCCCATAGCGGGGGCGCTCCCCGGCTCAGGGCCCCGCGCCTCCAGGGAGGGCTGCGTACCTGTGAGCTCTTCCTGGCGGCCGTGAAGCTGGCGGCTTGTGAAGGCGGTGTTTTTCCTCTCTAGAAGGGAGTCTCTGCCTCTTCTACCCCAGTTAGGATTGTCCGTTGTTGCAGGAGTTCCTCTCATCCAGTTTTCAGTTCTGTCTCAGGGGTAATTTTTCCACGAGTAGTTGTAAATTGGCTGTGTCCACGGGAGGAGGTGAGTTCAGAGTCTGCCTACGCCACCATCTTGACTCCGCCTCCTGAATTTGTTTTTTTTAATTTTATTTGTGAGATTATGATTGTCATTTGATATAAAATTAAGTTCATTTATGTTTTCATTTTCAATATGTTTCTGCCCATCCTTGTTTATTTAATTTCATTTTTGAGTACAAAAATTCCAAAAGAAAAACCTTATAAACAGGTGTCTTCAGAAATGTCCTCCTCCTCCTGTCACTTCCTCAATGTTACTCCCCACCCCCTACAGATCAATGCTTTTACTTGGTGTCCTTTCTGTGATTGTGTTTTCCAGGCAGCAGACTGTCTCTGGCGTCACATCTCTGACATCCTGTTTCTGACCTGTGGGCCCTCTTTAAAATTGCTCACTCAATTAGGTTATACTCAGCCACGAAAAACTCCCAGGTGATTGTCTCACAAACAGCTGACTAGGGACCTTAATGACACCTGTGAATCCCTTCACCATTGCCATATAGTGTCAGGATTGGAGCGGGCAGTTACAGACAAGGGAGGGGCGAGGGCTAGGATGACCCAGGAGGTAACGGATTACAGATGGAGACATTGATGTGAGCCATTAAGCAATGTTTACCTTCATATCAATGATGATTATTACTTAGAGAAATGCACCTGTGTCTATATCTATGCATTGGAAGAACTGTTTAACCGGTACAGGTTTTCAGGTGTAGAAAATGAAAAGCTCTGGAGATGAATGATGGTGATAGTTGCACAACAGTGTGAATGTACTTAATGCCACAGAATGTACAATTAACTATGGTTAAAATGGTAAATTTTATGTTATTTATATTTTACCAAAAAATGCAAGGTGAAGAAACAGACATATCCACAAATTTTTTTAAATCTTAGAGAAAATAGACGTTTTTAAAAGTATGCATATGTGTACACATATTTTTTAAAATGTATGGAAATGGTAAACAACAAATTATGGTGCATGGCCTCAAAAAGGGATCAGATCAAATGTGACTTGATTAAGTTGGTTGGATTAGATCACCTGAACAGTCAGAAGAACCTGAAACATTATAAGAGTCAGGCTGGAAAGCAAACTTCCTCACGACCCCTCCTCAGCCATCCTAGAAACCGCATCCCGTCTAAAGGAGTTTGTCCAGCATCCACCTTTCTGAGGATCCACTGACAGAGGGGGAAAGGACAGCTGGATTTCAGGCTGCTTTTCTATACAGATTTGGTCCTCAGATCATCCCTCAGAGAAATAGTACAGTGGCAAAAGTATGATGTGATGTGGCTTTAAGTGATTGTGGAAAGACTCTTTCATTTTAATAGTATTTCTTAGGAAAGAGACTGAGAAAAATGCATCATTGTAAATGCTGATTATTACATGAAAGTTCAAGTTTCGAAGGCAATATACACCCTGAACTGAATGAGACAGTGTGTGAGCAGTTATGGAAACCTGGCAGTTTTGGTTACGGAAATTTAAAGACTAATTTATTTGTTCATCCTTACATGAAATATATTCATTTCACCTTTATTAGAACTTAGCTTAAAATTAAAGCAGTGAAGATAAAAGAGTCAATAAACAGCCCAGACTCTCAGCTGTGAAGCTGTCATTCTAGTAGAGTGGAAAATAATTTTTCTATATTTAATTTGGAATTTATATTTTGGAATTTCCTCATCTCATGTCAAATATGGCATTCAAGTTTTGAAGAGGAAAGCAGACTTTGTTCTGAATTTTTGAATATGTGTGCCACAGGATTAAATGTAGCATTCCCATAACCTTGATTATTTTGTAACTCCAAGCAAATGATTTCTTTCTTTCTCTTAAAGCAATGAAATGTAATATGTCTAAACAAGTTCTGTAAAATCAGTCATTCAAGTGTGCAAAACTAAATTCACCATTTACAAGTCACATGTCTTGTTTAAGTCAGAGTCTTCTACTGAGGTTAGGTAATCAGGAAAGAGGATGGAAAAAGTCTGGGAATGATACATCTCTTTGTGAGAAATGTGTCTGACTTAGTGGTCATGATGCCTCCTCATCCCTCACTGAATAAGGTGCACGAGGGACTTCTGTCTCTGTGAATCTGAAAGTTTTCTTTTTCTTTTGACTCAGGAAATCCAAAAATCAAGTCCCAAGGAAGACTGAGGTGACTCTCCAAGGAGGTGAGGCAAATGGTGGGACGTTTCACCGAGGACAGGCCCTCCAGACTCTTTAATACTCAGAAAGGGAAGAAGCAACAGAAGGGACCAGTGGCGCAGAGGGCTTCCCTACCAGAGGAGGAGGATCCCAGGGTAAGTGGAGGCTTATGTCTATCGGGAACCAGGGGATGGCATGAAATCCAGAGACAGGGTTCAGACATGCACAATTCTGTGTCCACAACTTCCTTGTCATTTCTCATCCAAGGATTGCCTACCTTGGGACCTCATCATCAGGCACATGGGTCCATTCCGAGACTTGGATGAACAACCTCACTCCTACTTAGTGTCATGTCCAGGCTGGAGTTTATCCAAATCTTTAAATCTGGCTCAGTCTCCTCACGTTTAGACCATCTAATCCATCCTCCTAGGACCCCTAATCAACACAGGCTTTGGGCAGGACAATATTGTTAACATGTTGGCACATAAAGGGTCACGTGACAATGTCTCCTTTCTGAAACCAATATTCATCTCTCAAACTACAACAGTATATTCACCTTTAAATCTGCCTGTGATTTCTGCTGACTCAGTGACCACCTCCTCCTCCACCCACAGGTGAAGTGCAAGGACTGCAGAGCCTTTGGGCACAAGGCAAGAAGCAGGAGGCACCCTCTGAAGTGCTGGGACAGGGCCATAGTCCTCAACCCTTGGGGTCAAACAAGGTGAAGGAGAACCTGAAACCATGGAAGCCTGAGGCACCAAGGAACCCCGGGCCCTTTAACATAATTCAAAGTGAGATGGAACAAGGACAAACGTGACGAACGTGGGAGTTTTAAGCAATCTTTCAGCGTTGGAACCTATGGATCCTGTGTCTCTTCCTCTTACACTGTGTGCAAAGACATCTCTAGGCAAAGACACGAACATGGAGAGAAATAGAGAAGAGTTCCATATCCTCCAAGGGTCCAAACTCAGGAGCCCATTCTACTCCTGGATAATTACTGAGAGGCTGGGACCAGGGCACATCTTGGAACTTTGCAAATGACACGAAGAAAAGCAATGAAGCCTAGATGAAAGTATATTATGGAAGAACCTGGAGGGTTACCTGGAGTTGGGGGAAGAATCTGAGATGAGGGAAAGGGCAGTCTTGTCCAGGGCTTCACTACCTGTCTCACATTGAAACACTGAATAGGCCTGGGTCCCAGTAATTTTTCTCCCATTTGGGGACTTGAAATTGGGGTACACCCATTTGTCATGGTTTGTTCTATAGGTAGTTAGAGCAGCAGAGGATGGTTGAACTCCACAAATGTCCCAGGACAGCTCAAAATTTTAAGGAACTGACAGAGTCCTGTGATGATCTGTGGGTGAGTCTCCCCTGGTCCCAGCTCTTTTACTCTTCTGGGTAACCACAATATGCTTCAAGACTATGCCCCTTCTGTGAGAGGGAGTTGTTAAAATTCCATTCTGGCCGATGGGATTCAAGTCTGTGAACTTTTAGGATGCCAATTTTCATTTGTCTCTAAATTTTTGTACTGTTACTTGTGTGTCTGCCAGCATGCTGTTGAGGACATGTGGAATTTATTTTTTCAGATGCCTCCAAAAGGTAGAATCCTCCATGCATCTTTTAAATTGCTAAAAATACTCTGAAATTGTCCATCAAAATTTATTAGTCATTAATCTGCCTCTAAAAGCTCATTAGCTGTGTTAATGCTTAGAACAGTGTATGAAAGAGCTTGTTTCCACTTAGAGACAATATTAATAATATCCATACTATGAAATCTGAAGTAAAATGTTTTTCACTTTGATAATTTAATTGATTTTATCCTACCACTCAGTACTTCATATTTAAAATGACTGCTAATGATTCTTTAACTGCTAAATTAAGTGTTACATGTTCCATGTCTTTTATTTGGTTGATTTAAATTTTCACTTGATGAAGAAAATCTTAATATATATTCTATGCATGGTGTCTTCTCCTACAGGATACAAGCAGGCCAATCAATTCCTGTCCTCACAGCCAAGAAGAGACCTGTCCTGAGCCTGTTCTCACAAGTCAGCACCTATCAGGAAACCAAATATGACATCCACGTGCCCTGCAGTGTCTCCCATCAATAGACCTGAGCTGAGCTCCTTCTCATCTCATGGAAAAAAATAAGTACAAGAAGTGGATATCCCTGACGCCTCTCAGCCAACATCCAAGCACCTTGGCCAGGACTGACCCTCATTCTCCAGCTCACAGACAATAGGTCTGATGTTTGCTCCCATGATGTTCCCCAGGCTGCCTCCAAATCTCGTGGTCTGGGCCATGCTGTAAACTCCCATGCACAAGGAGGCTGATGTAAACTTTCATCCCACCCCACATGCTGCACATAGATTGGGCCAGAACCCCAAACTCAGCATGACGGCACCAGGTGAGCGATCTGCCCAGATCCCATCCAGTGAAGTCCCTAAACTGAGCCCAGCGCTGAGTCTCTGCCTCCCAGGTGAATGGGGAACAGAGACTGAAACTACATTCTGTGTTCTTTAGTGTGAAATTGCACATTCCGACCACACCGAGTGTGGCGAGTCACGTTCCAGTTCCCCTTGTAAATGACCTATTCTGCGTGCTGGAGGCACAGATGAACCCAGTGCAACGAGCGCGCACATCCGCCCGCACCGCGGGCGCTGCGCCGCTGCAGCCGAGTCGCATCTGCTGGACTCACGACACGCTCACTGTGCAGGTTTTTGACTTAAACACATTTCAGGTTGCTGAGAAAGAAACATCTCCGCATTCAGTGTGCGCGGCCCCTTAACTCTAAGCTTTTACCGAGAAGTATCCGAATCATTTAACTTGCTGCAGGGGGCGCAGCGCAGCCCCACTGACACCCAGCACCTCGCGTGGATTCAGACGCACAGACTACTTCCGCAGGCGGAAGTACAGGCAGACCGGAAACGCACGGGGCGGAGGCGCGCAGGCCTCGCCCACACACGCCCCTCCTCCCAGGCCCCGCCCACAGCCCCCTCCTTCCAAGCCCCGCCTCCCAGAGCTCCCAGTTTCCTGCAGACCCGGAAGTAGATTTCCCAAATCAAAGGTCAGCCCCCAGGGCGTGAGTTTCCCTATTTCTGTGTCACAGCAGCGATTCAGGGCCCCATCGCCCCGCCCTCCACATGCTTAGTCAGGACGCCGGGGCGTAACAATCCGCGCACGCGCGGCCCCGCGAGGAGCTCCGTCGGGCCGCGAGAGGCCCCGGGTAGTTCTGCTGCCGGTTCTGTGGGCGCGTCCGTTTCTGCTTAAAGTCGGTCCGAGCTGGTTTGCTCTCCGTTCTTTGTCTTCCTGTCTCCACGGGGTCTCCCCTGTACACCATGCTTGGGGTCAAGTCCCCATGGGAGGGGGATTCTGCCCCTCTTGCCCCCTGGAGGGCGGCTCCGGGTCGCCGCGCCCTCCCCCTGGCCCAGGGCCCTGCAGACCGCGGTCACTCCCGAGACCCTCCCTCCGTCCCTGACCCCGCGGTCCGCAAGCCCGCCCTTCCCTCGCCCTCAGGGAGGCCATGTCCGTGCGGGGATTCCACCAGGGGCTCCCGTGACGCCAGGTCCTTTGTCCACATCCCGTCCCGGGGGTTCACATCGCGATGCCGCGCGGGAAGGTGTGTTCCTCCCGGGGGGGGGGGGGGGGGGGGGGCGTCCTCACTCTGTTCCCTGACTGTGGAGGGAGGGGCGGGGGAGAAGGGGGAGGGAGGGTAAAACTGGGGACAGAAGGGGTTCCACTGTTTGCCCAGACTTACGTTTAGTGCAAAGGCTTCCACTGCAAACCATTCCAGTGCAAACCATTCACTGTTAAATATGTTTCCTGTAATTTTCTGGATTAAAAACACTCTCCCCATCATTTGGCATGATTTTTAAATGTTTTCGAAGGTCAAACTATCGTATAAAACGAAAAAGGTTCAGGTGTTGAATCACCTTTTCATTATTGGATTAAGTTCCAATTTATGATGATTTATTATTATGTAACCATACCACTGATGGCCAAATGGCTTAAATAGCTAACTTGGTAAAACTGTATATGCTGTAAAGCATTCTTCCATTCCTTACAAATTATGTTGATAATGCTGTTTTGCACCCATTGCTGTTTTCATTTTGATGGAATAGTTAATGCTTTGGTACCTACATTCCTAAGTAAGGCTGGTTATACATTGTCCTTTAGCTCCACCCACCTCTTCCAGATCCGTTTCAGAGTTTCATCCCTCTTTTCCGAAAGGGGCAATTAAGTGGCTGAAGTCTGCTCCTGAGTAATGGCTCTCAATTCTGGGATGACTGTAATCTACACTTACATATAAAAGTTAAATTTCCCTCGACCTTATTTTAGGCATGGTATTTTCTAAAGGAAGTTCTCTTAAAGGGGATTTGTTTTGCATCAGTTGGATTAGCCTCTGTGATGTTCTTTTTCCTCCCAAATGGAGCCCTTGAAGAGGCTTCACTCTCATGTCATGATGGAGGAAAAGGCAGGAACCCTGGCAGGCTCTTAAGACCTACTGATTAGGGACAGCTTCTGGGAGAGCAGGGCCTCAGGGGGACATGGAGGGGCACTGAGACTCCTGAAGGGTCAGAAAGAAGGGACATGTTTGTGAGGGAGAAGCGTTGAAGGCTGCTTGTGCAACTTGGGGAGGGGGATGTCCTTGTCTGAGAGGAAGTTAACATGCAGGTACTTGCAGTTGAGGACAAAGCTTTAGGGTGGCCAACACATCCTAGGTGACCTGGGGCAGGAGCCACAGGTCTTTGACCTGGGAAGGCAACAGGAAGTGAGTCAGGGAAGGGACAGAAATGGGAAGAGAGTGGGAGAAGGAGTGGATGCTGGGCTTACAAGGGGACCTGGGTCAGGGTGATTGGTGGGTCGGGGAAGGGGGAAGGCCAGATGGGACCTGGGCCTGGATGGGGAGCAGGGAAACTGGGGGTTACTGGTAGGAAGTTGACCTTCCCAGTTGCCCATGGGAGATCTAAGTACAGCATTAGATTGAGGAGGAGATGAGGGGAGCTGTGGGGAAAACCAGTGCAGAGGAACTGAGGCCAAGGACATGGGGATGAAGAGGCTTAGGGGGATGACGGGACAGAAGCTGGTCAGAGGAGAGAGACCAACTGAGGCATAAGTAGGGCCCCTGGAGTTAGCCTCCTGCTTTTAAAGGGCAGCAGGCAGTCCAGTGTCAGCCTGAGACCAGTGAGTGTATATCTACTTGCAGGGACCCCCTTAATGATCCTCAGAAAATCAGACCCTTCTTTCACAAAGAAAATCCCTTTAACATTTCATAATAACAAACACAAAAATGATTCCTAGGAACAGTATAATAAAAATAAATATGAGTAACCATGATAATGACCATCAAGACATAAATAATGCTAATAATGATGTTAATATTGAACAGAGTAGATGGAATTTAGCTTATCAGAGTCTAGAGGGCAGAGGTATAGGGACCCTCATCCTGTCCTGCCTTCCATAGGTCACTCAACAGTTTTCAGCAGTTCAGTAGGTGACTGGTTGGGCAGGTTCCCTACAGGAAGCCAGGACCCAAGAGCTACACCATGGCCTCCCCCTGGAGCTCAGTGTTCTGTACTGCAGGGAACAGGGCTCCTCCTGGACTCCATCAGCCCTCACAGCAGAGTTGCCTGGCTGCCCTCTTGTCTCCCATATTCCTGCATGGAGACATCTGTCTCCAAGACTCTCAAGTGGGGACATCTGGTCTCCCATACTCCCAAATGGGGACATCTGGTCTCCACAACTCGCCTGTGCTGCCCATGCATGCAGGAGCCACCTGGGCTCCCGCCTCCTTGGAGGAAGTGAACCTTCAAAGGTTATTGGAGGCCAGCTGTGCTCTCCGTGCTTTCAGGAAAGCTGCAGACATCCCTGGACACCAGAGGGATCTTTGAAATTCCTGGAGTTCCTTGCACATATTTTGTGGGCCGTTCCCAGACACCTAAATGGACTAGAAAAACCTTAGGAGACTCTGGCGGGAGGTGAATCCTTCTCCTGCCGTTAAATGAAGGCTGGAGTAGATCCATAGTCTCCCAGGTGATTTAGAATAATTCTGGAGTATCAGGAGGATCACAGCTGCCCCAAGGTTGTCTGGGCCCCTCCTTTCACATAGGAAATCTTGTGGAGGAATCTGGTTCTTGCAGAGGCACTCCTTGGCTTTGTGGGGCTCCACACATGCTTGTTAGGAACTCATGGGTGCTTGTCACCATTTCTGGAGGATCAGGGAGGGACTAGTATGCCCTCCCCAGTGTCCAATGCAGGCAGGAGGTGACCCCTGGCTCTCAGGGGACAGATAATCTATTAGGAATCTCTTTCTTTGAATGGGCACTACATGGTACAGGGGCAGCCCTGGACATGCTGTGTGTATGCTGTCAGTAAGGGACCGTCCCAATAGTCCTCAGGAATTGTACACACCTCTGAAATAAAGAAAAATCTTTTCAGCACTGTGCAATAATAAACCCAAAAGTGATTGGTGTAAAAGTAAAGAAAAACACTTATAATGACAACGTAGTGAAGCACCACAAGATAACCGTGAGAGTTATACTGACGTAAATAGGAAAATTTTTAAGAACGTGAAAATGGGGATGGAGATTAGCATACAGGTTCTGCTAAGCATGTGAGGTATGACAGTGTACAGAGATGGAGACTCCTGGGCTAGTTAGGAGAGTCCCGGCACTGCATCATGGTTGTGCTTCATGATGGATTAGAGGAACAGCAGGAGGGGAAAATATCACAAGCCCCAGGAGGGCATGGGTCGTATGGGGGGGGTCTGCAAAACCTTCTTGGAGAGGACCCCTGGGTGGAGGTGGAGGCACCAAGGTTTGTGGCCTGCCTTCCCCACGACACTCAACAGGTGTCAGTAGTTTGACCAGATGGCTTCTTGGGCAGGGCTAGCAACAAGACAGGCGGATCTCCAAAGTGACAGCAGAACCTCCCCCCTGGCTCAGAGCTCCACCTGCCCAGCACATTATTCACACAGCAACACATCATCACTCACTGTACAGCTGCCCTTCCGCCATCAAATCATGCTGGGCTCCTGACTGGCCCCACTTCTTACTTCCCACACCTCCACCCAGGGCCCTTGGAGGGCATCATCACCCCAGGCTGAGTGAAGGGATCGCGGGGCCCCAGAGTTGACATAGATAACATCGTATTGGATAGGTTTGTCCTAGGAGTTCCTTTCTTTGGCTCACAGACCTGCACATATGGTTTCTAGGACCATCAAAGTGCTTCTAATTTTTTCCAGCTGCTCAAGATAGGAGAAGACACTTTCCTGAAGCCTCTGTAGCAAGCATGGCATGGTCCCTGCCCCACAGGGTACATGGAAATATCAGAAGATCAACTTCCAAAAGGACCCCATGTGGTGCAGCATCACCCTGGGATTGGCTGCGTGTGTTTGTGTCTGTAGGTGAATCCTCCTCATCTTCATTGAATCAGACACCCTTCTTAACAGAGAATCTCTATAGACTGCTGTATGCCAACAACCACAAAAATTATCAATGACAAGAATGATCATAATAAAAATAATGATGGATAGTAACGATCAAAATGACCATCATAATGATGTGAATACTAATCGTTATACTTTTGATATATTATCCTAAAAGATTTAAATTATATGTAGATTCCTCTGAGTCTATGACAAAGTACCCAGATGGACTTTCATGGCGAAGCTTGAGTTGGCACCCTAGGATTGCACCATGAAATGTTTCCATGAGACAAACACCAGTATCAGGAAGGGAAAAGGCAAACAACCCGCAGGAGATGATAGGATCGTATGGGAACTCAAGTGTGTACCCCTCTTGAAGAAGAATGCCTGGTAGAGGAGGAAGGACTCTGGGTGGAGCCCTCCCTTCCGCAAGATGCCAAACAGCATTCTGTGGTTCAGCCAGGTGGCTGCTTCGGTTGAGATCCCTGCAAATGGGCAAGACTCTGAAACCACACATGGCCCTCTCTCCTGGGACTCAGAATCCTTGGTTGTGTGTAACATTAAGCTCCAGGCACTACATCAGCCCTTAGAGCCCAGAAGCTCTTTTGATGTGTGGTGTTCCAGGATCCATCAAGGTCAGGGATTCTTGGTTCCCTTATCTCCACCCAGGACTATGGGAGGGCTTAGTCTTCCTTGCTTCCCAGCAAGAATTGGTCAAAATGGGACCAAGACAAGCAGATGCCCTACAATATCTCAGTTCCAATCTATAGGACCAAGATGTCTGATCCTTGTGGCATCTGGGACGGGCAGATGACAGAAGGGCAGCCAGACACTTTGAAGTAACATAAAGCTGGGTATTTTGTGTTCCTAATCAGCTGGGTTGGTGCACACCATTCATGAAGCAGGATGCCTGACTTCAAGTCAGTAAGCCCTACAACATCCGTGAGTGGTCCTAGCTCCTGAAAACTCATGTGTCTGATGAAATGCATGACTGCAACCAGAGTCCTTTTATTCTTAGACCTAATGCCAAGGCACCCATAGTTCATGCAGGAGTCCCCATGTTTGCACATACCAACATCTAGTTTGTATTTCTCATCTCTTCTGCTATGGGTCTTTGGCTTCAGGGAACAAGTGTGTTGCATCATGTGAAGCTGGCACTCTGACTCAAAACGACCTCGATCACTCCCAGGATGTGTACTTGTCATTGATGAGACTCTTTGCTTTCTTTAACTTCTTCATAGAGTGAATATTATTTTGAATATTATAATTATTAGGATTAGCATCATTGTGTTGATTATCATCATTATTATCGTTGATATGCACCAATATTTTTATTATTACATCCATTGTCTGTGTGGCTTATATTTGTGGGTATCGTTATTCAACAATGAATAGAGTTTCTCTATTTCTGAAGAGTGTCTGATTTACCGAAGATGTGTATGTAGGTTACCCAAGAGACAGACATAGACACTGCAGCTCAAAGACTCTCCCTCTATGGAAAAGAACCTATTAATCTGATGAGGTTTCTGAAAAGTTTCTTATCTCCTTGGATTCAGACGCCATTCCATGCAGTTTTCAAATTCAAATTCATGTGGAAAAACTGTTTTCTCCTCCACTAGACAGGAAGCCTCACAGGTTCAGCAGGGTCAGAGCTGTTTTATTTCGTTTGTCATCTTCATGACCCGTTTTTAACTAGCTTCCAAGAAATGAGAAGTGAATATGTTTGAACTAAGTATGAACAAATCACTTATTTAGGCTTTCAGTTCCCATAGCCAAACCCACCAAGTTTCCTTAGCTACTCACTGCCCCACACACATCAGGGACTGGGTTCTGCTGCCTCTGGGATTTGCACCTCATGTAATAATTAACATTGGAAATGATATATTTTATCCATCTCTTTCTCAGAATTCCTATGAAAATTAAAGAATCTGTACCCCACTGCCTAAAGTCACATCACTCTCTGTTATTGCTAATGTCCCCTTTCTCAGAGGGATAATCTGAGATGTCAACTTGGAGTGGAGACTCACCTGAAATCCAGCTCTGCTCCTCCAGTCTCATTATTGACAAGCGGGTACAGGAACAGCTCCCCTGGACATAATGCAGCTTCTAAGGTGCCTGCAGAAGGGTCAGAGTGGCAGTTTCCTTTTCTGTCACACTTTTCTACTGTTTGAAGGTTATGTGACCTTGTTAAGGGGATCTCAATCAATCCATGTAGCACAGTATGGAGAAGAAGTGAACACTGTGGGCTCCTTATCAGTTTCTCTGTCTTTAGAGGCATGAAGTTGACCTGACAGCAACCTCTCTGGTATACGAATGCAGAGCGTTTCAGTTAACTGTAATTCTTGAAGAGAATCTGCACGTTATTTGCCCTCCTCAGAGGCTGAGCATTATTTTCAATATTATAATGATTGGGATTAGCATCATTGGGTTGATGATCCTCATTGTTCTCAAAGATATTCACCATTATTTTTGTTATTTTACCTGTTGTCTTGATGGCTTATATGTCTGATTATGTTTTTTCCACAATGAATAGAGTTACTCTATTTCCGAACAGTGTTTGATTGACTGAAGATGTGTATGCAGGTTCCCTAAGAGACGACGAAGACACTGCAGCTCCCAGACTGTCCCTCTAGGGAAAAGAACCTGTTGGTCTGATGACGTTCCTGAAATATTGTTGTCGATCTGGCAGGCAGAGGCCATTGCGTGCCAGAAGGAAAGAACCAGGAAGTGTGTCCTTGGCTGCTTGAGCCTCTGGACAAATCTAGAGCTATGTCAGAGGCCCAGCAGTGGCTTGCAGCTGCGAGAAAGCCCCAGTGTGGGCGTCCTTAGCCAGGAGGAGCCACCACAAAGTTTTCGACTTCAGCTCAGGGACCCAAGAATGGCTCTTGATGACATAGAAAGCTAGCAAATGGTGGGCAGGTGCCCACAGAATTGTTTCCAGTGTATCCTGGGGGCATTGGAACTGCTCCTGCCTGCCTGGAAAGGCTGCAGAGGAACCCATCCTCCCTTTGCAGAATGTTCTATTTCCGTTCAAGTGCCCAGGAACTGCCATTGGCCAACATAATGGTGCAAGGATGGCTTCCTAATTGTTCCTGAGCAGCTGAAAATATACTAGGACACAATACCATTCTCCCACCAATTCGCGTATCTCCCTTCAATGTCCTTACTCCCTCATCTCCTATATCCACCTCTTCCTTTCTGGCACAGGATTTAGAGTCCATAACTACCAAGGTAGAGCAGAGATAATTCCAGTAATGTGTTAAGCTTCCCAGCTCAATGCCTCGCACTCAGGGCACTCTAACAAACGTGGGAGCACACAGTAGATGCTGAATCCATGTTGTTCGAAGGTAGGAACACAGGATATTTCCTGAAGGCTGCCCTGCTGAGACCCTGTTGCCTCCTCTACACTTCTCTCAATGTCTTGAGTGTAAGGGAAAAATTTAGGCTTTCAGGGAGACCATGGGTGAACTTCCCTGAAACCCACTGTGCTTGTTTTGAGAGCAAAACATGTCTATGGTTTCCTGTCAGGGAATGTGTGTCCTGTGCTTGCTTTATCAGGCTTAGTGCTACTAGAAGAGGGTCTGGAGGGATCAGCATCCAAGTCCCCAGGGACCATGTGAGAAAGGGAACTGATGGGTCCTTCCTAGAATATGAAACTCATAATTTCCTAAAGTTGAGCACTGTACATCCATGAAAAATCAATGTGTATGAAATTGTGAGAAGGATTACTAGCTAAAGTGTTCTCAACTCTGGGTTTCCAGTGAAATGACCTAGGCCAAAAGGAGGGAACGCTGTCCTGGGTCCCATGAGACTAGAGCACTTCAGAAGCTATGGCAGGCTGAGGTATTGTCCAAATGTGCCATCTTGACTTTTCTCTTCTTTTTCATGACCTTATGCGTTCAACCAGGGGCTGCCCTCCTTGGAAGGCACAGAATCCAGCAAACAGAAAGAAGCACTCGCCAATGGATGTCCTACAGGGAGGTAGGAGCAGTCATTTGTTCTTCCTAAGGAAATGTTCCTGACCAAGGCAGGGGAATTTTCTGGATCCTACTCAGAGCTTTTCCCGAATGAGAAAATGGAGATCACAGGTGACTTAGGTGAAATCTTTGCTCACCACCTCCAGTGGATCTCAAACTTTGCTGCCCTAGGTCCTGCCAAACAATGCTTCACCCAGTCACTTTAACTGGGATGAGTCAAAGAAATTTTTAAAATGGTCTGCATGCCTAGAAATCAAAAGTGCATACCACAGGTCACACTTGGGAGAATTTTATTAATAACAAAAGAAGATTTTAAAACACAACTTTCTAATGACATTTAATAACACAAAGGAACAAAGCCATGAGAATATCCCGCATCAGGATTTCCACAGAAATAACCCCACAGAGTCAACATATTTCATCCCAGGTCAAGGAACTCTTTAAAATTTGCCACCGACTATTTTGAACCCTTTACCAATTTTCCCCAAATTCTGAAATCGGAGGAGAGATACAGATACATTTCCTATTATCTTTTAGTTGAGACCTTACCCCTGCAATCGAACTCAGTAGTATCAAATGGATTTCAATGTAAAACAACTTCCTATTCCAGTTTGATTAGTGATCTTTGAATCGTCACTACTGCTTCCATCATGAAAGAGGGCAGTATTTGCCTGTGTGTGTCCACACGCATCGTCTGGGCTTCCAGCATGTGGACCCAGAGCAGAGATGGGGAATGGCTGATTCCCGAGAAAAAGCTTCCTCCTTGTGACTTCTCCTCCTCACTGGACAGTCAGTTCCAGGTGTCCTAGGG
This sequence comes from Diceros bicornis minor, assembly GCF_020826845.1. Lineage (NCBI taxonomy): Eukaryota > Metazoa > Chordata > Mammalia > Perissodactyla > Rhinocerotidae > Diceros > Diceros bicornis. The sequence goes on along the minus strand of NW_026690893.1, from coordinate 477,841 downwards.
CGGGAGGACGTGTTTTCCTTGGCAGGAAGTGTCTCCCTCCCAGTCACTCTCTTCAGAGGAAGAGCAAACCTGGAGGTCATTCTCCAGGACACTCAGTGGGAGTCGGGCACAGTGCCCCTCAGACGTCTCTATTGTGGGAGGGCTCTGCCCGAGAGGGCTTGGCTTCTCAGCTGGAAGGCAGGAGGGAGCAGTCAGGAGTCTGGAGCTCCACCAGCCATTGTCTAATCTCCTGAAGAGCATTCTGAGTGGCTAGCCCGGGACACGCTTCAGTGCTGGGCGATGGGCCACAGTGCAGGGCTGAGCGGTATTCAGGTGAGGTGTGTTGTGTGGAAGCCGGAGGTCAATGCTTTTCCCCTGGGCATGCATCTTTCTGGTGAACTGGCGTCCCGCAGTGGGTTTACATCCAGATGTCCGTGGTGGAGGCTGGGGAGTCTGGAAAACCCCCAGATGTGGTCTCTGAGTGCTCTTCTTAGGGGCCTGGAAGGGAGTGAGTTTCGGCTTGTTTGGGAGGATCTGGAAAGTCTGCACTGGGACCTGGGCAGGTCTCTTGCCTGGTACCTTGATGCTGATTTTGGCATCCCGGTCCACAGTAGGTCCAGCAGCCTGTGGGCTGGGTTAGGAGTTGACATCCAGATACATGGCTTGTACCTGGGGCTTGAGTGCGTGCCCAGGGCCATGTGTCTTGGAGGGAGCCTAGGGATCTTCCAGGGAGGAAAAATGGGGCTTCTTGTCCCTCATCTGGACAATGGGTGTAGGATCCGGGGCAAAGTGCTTGAATGCTGTGTGAGGCGTGTCAGGGACAGGCACTTCCTGACTATTCTGAATTCCACGTGGTGAGAAGAGGCTCAGTTCAGGTCTGCGGAGGGCAGACACTGTGGGTCCGCCGGACCTCATGTCAGGTGTCTTCGAAGGTAGCCTACATGTGAGACTGAGGCCCAGGGCAGATTTCCTCTCGCCTCTGTAGAGGGGTCTTGGCCTGTTTGCATGCTGGAAGACAACACAAAGACACACAAAGATTACATATTAGAACGTCCTCACCAAGGGAGAGAAATTAAAACTAACCCAATAAAATATGTGAAAACCAAACTTGTAACATGAAATTGAATAGTATGAGATATACAGGTGTTGAGTTTAAAAATGATGAAGGACTCACCCTCAGTTGCAGCAAGGATAAAACCAACTGCACCGTCACATTGCTACATGTAGGTTTGCGTCAGGTAGGAGAATCGAAAGGTTCTTCCTAGTGTCTCTCATGAAGGAAGTGGAAACGAGCTCTTTCCTAGATTATTCTAGTGAGTGTGCACAGCTCCTGCTGTTTTGGAGGTGGAATCATGAGTAAGGAGTGTTGAGGACCAATTCGGGGGTGTGCACCACCATTGCAAAGCTATCTCTTACATCAAGGATTCCACCTTGTGGAGACTTGTGATGAAACCGCTTCCACAGCCCCCACCTGCATCTTGGTGACAGACATGCATGGAGTAGTGCCAAATCCTAAACAGCAAGAAAAATGAGATCTGGCAAGTACACGAACTGATCACATTGGTTGGCATGGAATTGAAGAATTCTCTCACACAGAAGGGGGTTGAGGCAGATTGGGCTTCCCCCGAAGAGAACAAGAGGGGGGCCCAGGGGAGACTCACCCTCACGTAGTCACAAGACCCTGTCAAAACCTTCCAATTCGTCTGCGGACTCCCTTGAGCTCTCCTGGGAAATCTCTGCAGTAGACCTTTGCTGTGCTGCTCTTGTTGCCTGCAAACAAAAGCTTGTCAAGGGGAAGGCACTCCATTTCCTGTAGCCAGTTGGGACAGATATTCCTGTGTCCCAGGCTCCTTCAGTGTTGTGTTTTGAGACAGGTCGTGAAGCCCTGGGCCTTTGCCTCACCTCAAATTATTCCCCCAACTGCAGAGAACCCTGCAGGTTTTCTCATGAAGTCCTTTCCTTTTCCTCCATTGCTTCTCTCCCTGTCGTGGGCAGAATTCTGTAATGTTCCCCACCCACTTGAGTGACTCCCGAGGAGTTGAGTGAGCACCTGAGTGTGGACCCTGGAGGAGAGTGAGCTCCTATCTCGTTCTCTCCACCCCACTGTCCTGGCCTGGAGGTGGCTGTGCACATGGTGTGGAGCTGGGGAGACACGTGAGTCCTCTTGGATTTCAGCCCAAAGATTGGTTACAAGCTCCCAGGTTCCTCACCTTTGTCTTTGCTGCTTCTCTGTCTCTGGCTTCTGCAGGAGCCCTGGGTTTGGCTGCACCTGCAGATTCCCCGGTTTCACGTTCTCCTTGCAAATACTGGAGCCCAAGAGCAGTGGGGCTATGGCCCCTTGCCAACGCTTCATGGGGCACCTGATGCTTCTTCTGTTGTGCCCAAAGGCTCTGCAGTCCTTGCACTTCACCTGTGGGTGGAGGAGGAAATGGTCTCTGAGTCAGCGGGAATCACAAGCACTTTTCCACAGTGAATAGAAGGACAGAGTTTGAGAGGTGAATATTGGTTTTGGAGAGGGGACAGGACATATGGCAGTAGCTGTGAGGAACTGAGCATATTAGGGTGACTTCCAAAAGATTCTGCTAGGGATGGACAGTGGAGGAAGGATTGGGGCTCTCAAGGTGAGCAGCTGAGTCATAAGTGAAGAGTGAGGCAAAATCCAAGCTAGGCACGACAGCAAGGAAGAAGTAATGTTGTTCCTCCGGGTCTGTGAATGGGCCTGTGCCTGGTGATGTGGTCTCAAGGCAAGAAATCATCACATGGGAAAGGCCAAGGGAGTGCTGGCCACAGAAGTGGCCATGTTCAAACCCTGTCTCTGGATTCCATGCACATCCCTGGTGCCCCACAGACCCAAGCCTCCACGCTTACCCTGAGATCCTCCTCCTCTGGTTGGGGAGGCTTCTTTGCCGCCGGTCCCTTCACTTGCTTCTTGCCGTTCTGGGCATTAGAGAGTCTGGAGGGCCCGTGCTGGGTGGAACGGCCCGCCGTCTTCCTTACCTCCTTGGTTTGTCACCTCTGTTTCTGGGGACTTGATGTTCGGATTTCCTGAATCAAAAGCAGAAGAAAACTTTCGGATTGACACAGAGACTAAAGTCCTCATGCACCTTCTTCTCCAAGTGGGGATGAAGGGACCTCATGACCACTCAGTCAAAAGACATTTCTCACAAGGTGATGTCTCCCTCCCAGAGATTTTGTCCTTCTCCCTGACTCCTTCACCCGACAAAAGCACGCTGCTCAAGACCAGACACGGAAGGAAGTCTTTGTCAATTTGCATTTCCATCCATCAAAGAGTGATTTGAGCGACTTTGGTAAAGTCTATCACAATGCACTCTATTTGGACAAAGAAAGGCAAAATTTCCCCAGGTGTACACAATAATCCATGTCCCGGGAATGATGCAATGAATGCCGGGGCACACGTCTTGGAATGTCAAAAGCAAAGTAAGCATTCCTATCGAAAACTGGAAGTTCCTCTTTGACACGAGAGGAGGCACTTTTCACATTCCAATTCAGACAGGAAAAATGTTTTCTCCTCTACTGGCCTGGAGACCTGCCAGGGTCAGCATGGTCAGAACTGTATTGTTTTATTTGTCATCTTCATGACCCTATTTTAACGACTTTCCAAGAAATCTGAACTGAATATGTTTGAACTAAGTGTGAACTAATCTATTGTCTAGGCTTTAAGGCCCATAGCCAAAGCCAGCGAGTTTCCATTCCTGCTCACTCACTGCCCCATGCACATCAGGGACTGGGGTCTATTTCCTCTGGAATTTGAACTTTGTCTGATAATGAGCATTGAAAAGGATGTATCTCATGGATCTCTTTCTCAAAATTCCTGTGAAAATTAAAGAATCAATACCCCTGTGCCTCAAGACACATCGCTCCCTCTTTTTCCTACTGTCCTCCCTCTCAGAGGGATCGTCAGAGGGGGCAGTTTGTAATGGAAACCCACCTGAAATCCAGTAGTGATCCTCCGGTCTGATTCTCTACAGCTGGGTTCAAGAACAGCTGCCCTGGATGGGATGCAGCTTCCAAGGTGCCTGCGGAAGGGTCAGAGGGGGAGTTTCCCTTCCGGGCAGGCTTTTATACTGATTCAAGGTCACGTGACCTCGTTAAGGGGATCTCAGTCAATCCATCTCATCTACCCACCTTTGACGTAAGCAGGTCTTGAAGCCATAAACCGTCCTGTGTCGCTTAGCATTTTCAGGCATTTTAAAATGCCAGGCACTCCTGGGCATACTTTGAAGAATATCTGTTTTCTGTAAGGAAAAGAAACCTCTGTGCTAATGCCTCTATCTTTCTCCACTTTGCACTTTTGTTCTTGTGGCGAATTATGTGTAACGTGGTAGTTCTTCTTGGAAGGCATTGAAGTGTAGACTTCTACCGCCCTCAGTACATTCACCTCGTTGTGCAAACATCACCATCGTCCGTCTCCCCAGCTTTTCATATTCTGCAACTGAAAGTCCCTATCTATTAAACACCCACTCTTCATTCTTCCCTCCCTGCAGACCCCTCTTCCACCATTCTCCTTTCGATGTCTATGCATGGGACTGCTCTAGGAATCCACAGAGAAGGCATTGTGCGATCTGCGTCCTGCTGGGACTGGCTTCTTTTGCACTGTGTCTTGTGACTCAAGTAATTGTTCCTGCCAGGTCCCTTTGGTTGAGCCAGGCAGCTCCACTCGGCTCAGTCTCTTAGTCCTGTACTCGGTAGTATGTAGATGACGTGGGACTTTCTTTTTCTAGCCTCATCTCCCTTTGGTTGATATTTGTGTGACTTTCACAACTTCCCGCTAGTGGTCAGGCCCAGGAGACGGTTAGGCACAGGTCTGTGTTTTGATGATGGGACGGTTGGGAATGAAAATGCCCTGTGATCTCGTCTGGGTAGTTGCTCATTGATTCAAAGGGACTAGCTTGACCTCCAAAGCGGGTGACTATGTACAACCGCCAGTAACGTGGGTGGAGTGTCTCCGTTGTTCCAGATTATTGGTACCCTGGGGAGTTTCCGCAGTTTGTGGTTTGCAGAGGTTTGCAACCGTATGGACTTTGAAAATTGCATTACATTAATAATTTATGAACTTGGCAAAATGCCCTAGGTCCTGGCTCCGTAGCCACGGCTTGATCCCATCCTCCTGCCCTGGAACCTGGGCAGCAGGGGCCCCTCCCTGATCTCCCACCGCAGCCTTGGGCCTCCTGGTGGCCTCTCCCCGCTCCAAGGATCGCGTGCCCCCCGTGATTCTCACACCACTGGCCTGAATTGCCCCTTACCCACCCTCCACGTAATTGGAGTAGCACTTGCCACTCTCACGACTGGCTTCCCAAGGCAGAATAAACTGCGTACTTTCGGAAAAATAAAGGTATCCCTTTCACACCAGGAATTATTCCAATTTGCATAGACTCTTTTTGGTTCTGTTCTTTTAATTCTTAATTTGTCAATTGCCTCCTCAGCATTGCAGAGAAAATCCCTTGGGATTTAGAGCGGAATCGATGAGAACTTATACGAGAAAGTGTTTTGTGTTGAATTTCCCCAACTAAGATATGTGTTAACTGCTCCTAATTTATACGGCCGTTTATTTCAATTAGGGGTATTTTATATTTTTCCTAAAACTCTACAGTTTTTCCTAGATTTCATATTTATAGCTCTTTCTTTGCAGAAGGAAGGATATTGTCAGTAACTCTTCTCCTCCATTGTAGTATTTTAGTTTATTGCTGTTAGACGTGAATGCTACCAATTTGGGAAGTTGGATTGCCGTAGTTGGAGTGTTGGTTGAAAGCAGCTGTTCGTTTCCAGACTTTTTCTCTGATTTTGCTAGGATGTGCCTCGTGGAGCATCGTATCACCAGCCAATACCAAAAAAGATTCAGGTGTAATTTCCAAGATTACACAGTGCCCTCATTTCTCATGTGTCATGGCCCTGGCAGTGTGTGCAGCACAGTGTGGAGAGGAAGCCAACCCTGGGGGCTCCTTCTCAGTTTCTCTGGCTTTGGAGGCAGGAAGTTGACCTGAAAGCCTCCTGTTGGCTAGACCAATGTGGAATGTTTCAGTCGACTGTAATTCTTGAAGAGAATCTGCACATAATTTGCCCTCCTCAGAGGCTGTGCATGATCTCCAATACTATAATGATTGGGAGTAGCATCATCGTTGGGTCGATGAAACCCATTGTTATCATTACTATTCACTGTTATTTTTATTATTTTACCTGTTGTCTTTATGGCTTATAGATCTGGTTATCTTTAGTTGACAATGACTAGCGTTTCTATGTTTCTCAAGTGGTTCCGATTGACTGAAGATATGCATGCAGGTTCCCAAAGATACCGCTATAGAGAGTGCAGCTCCCAGACTCTCCCTCTATGGCAAAGAACCTGTCTGTCTGAGGACGTTCCTGAAAAATTTGTTGTTCATCTGGCGGGCGGAGGCCATTGCGTGCCAGAAGCAGAGAATCAGGACGGGTGTCCTTGTCTGCCTGAGTCTCTGGACAAATCTCGAACTACGTCCGAGGCCCAGCAGTGGCTTGCAGCTGCCAGAAAGACCAGTGTGGGCGTCCTTAGCGAGCCAGCGCCACCATCAATTTTTCACTTGAGCTCAGGGACCCCAGAATGCCTCTCGATGACGTTGAAGGCTAGTGAATGTTGGGCAGGAGCCCCCAGAATTTTTTCCATGATGCACTGGGGGCACTGGAACTGCTCCTGCCAGCCTGGAAAGGCTGCAGAGGAAACCGTCGTCCTCGTGCAGAATTTTCTATTTCCCTTCAAGTGCCCAGGAACTGCCATTGGCCAAAATGATGGTGCGAGGATGGCTTCCTAACTGTGCCTGAGCTGTTGAAAGTCTTCCAGGTCCCAATAGCGGTCTGCCACCAATTCGCCTGTCTCCCCTCAATGTCCTTGCTCCCTCTTCTCGCTTTTCCACGTCTTCCTTCCTGGCGTGGGCTTTAGAGTACTAACTACCAAGGTAGAGCAGAGTTAAATTTTCTAATGAATTGAGGTTCCCAGCTCAATTCCTTGTACCCAGGGAGCCCTAAGGAACATGTGACTGCACACTAGATGCTCAAGCAAGGTCTTCTGAATGTAGTATGGCGTGCTGTTTCCTGAAGGTGGTCCTGCTGAGACCCTATCGCCTCCTGTATACTTCTCTCAATGTCCTGAGAATACGCGAGTACTGTAGGCTTTCTGCGAGACCATGGGTGATCTTCACGGAAACCCACTGTGTTTGTAGCGAGATGATGGTTGGCTGTCAGGGCTTGTGTGTCCTGTGCTTTCTTTCCCAGGCTGAGTGCTAGTGGAAGTGGGTCTTGAAAGAGCAGCATCAGCGTCCCCAGGGAACTTGTGAGAAATAGAAACAGATGGATCCTTCCTAGACATCCAAACTCCTAATTCCCTGGTGTTGAGTCCTGTACATTGAAGAAATTTCTGTGTGCACGAGACTGTGAAAAGGAGTATTAGCTAAAGTGTTCTCCACTCTGGGCTGCCATTTGAAATCCCCTACGTCGATCTAGGGAATGCAGTCATCTCAGCACTGGCGTGTGGTTGTTCAGTGGTGGGCCTGCGTGAATGGGGTTGTCAGAATCTCTAAGAGAGTTATGGGGCAGGACGGAGGCCGTGAGACCAGACCAGGGCCTATGCCGAAAGGAGGGAAGTCTGTCCCGGGTCCCAAGGAGACTGGAGCACTTCAGTAGCTATGGCAGGCTGGGGTATTGCCGAAATGTGCCATCTTGACTTTTCCCTTCTTTTTGGTGACCTTGTGCGTTCACCCAGGGGCTGCCCTCCTTGGAAGGCACAGAAGGCTGCAGACTGAAAGAAGCACTCGCCAACGGATGTCCTACAAGGAGGTAGGAGCAGTCATTTGTTCTTCCTATGGAAATGTTCCTTACCGAGGCATGGGAGTTTTCTGGATCCTACTCAGAGCTTTTCCCGAAGGAGAAAATGGAGATCACAGGTGACTCAGGTGAAATCTTTGCTCACCACCTCCAGTGGATCTCAAACTTTGCTGCCCACTGTTATCACGTCGGGAGATTTCCAAAGCTCCCAGTGCCCAGGCCGCAATAAACACACCCTCAATTTGCATCTCTTGCAGTAGGCTTCAGGCACAGGTATTTGCTAACCACCCCGCCCTGAGTCCCATGTGGGCCACCGTGCGAATAAGTCTGCAGGCACGCTTGTCTCACTGAAATCTGCCTAAGATTCCCTGGGGCTCACTGTCAAAATGCATGTAATGATGCCGTGGGGCTGAGTGTGCCTGAGAATCTGTGTTTCTAAAAAGCCCTAGGTCCTGCCAAACAGTGCTTCACCCAGTCACTTTAACTTGGATGAGTCAAAGAAATTTTTAAAATGGTCTGCATGCCTAGAAATCAAAAGTGCGTACCACAGGTCACCTTTGGGAGAATTTTATTAATAACAAAAGAACATTTTAAAACACAACTTTCTAATGACGTTTAGTAACCCAAAGGAACAAAGCCATGAGAATATCCCGCATCAGGATTTCCACAGAAATAACCCCACAGAGTCAAAATATCTCATCCCAGGTCAGGGAAGTCTTTACAATTTGCCACGGACTCTTTTGAGCCCTTTACCCATTTTCCCCAAATTCTGAAATCGGAGGAGAGATACAGATCCATTTCCTACTATCTTTTAGTTGAGACCTTACCCCTGCAATCGAACTCACTAGTATCCAATGGATTTCAGTGTCAAACAACTTCCTATTCCAGTTTGATTACCGCCCTTTGAATCGTCACTTCTGCTTCCATCATGAAAGAGGGCAGTGTTTGCCTGTGTGTTTCCACAAGCATCGCCTGGGCTTCCACCATGTGTAGCCAGAGCAGAGATGGGGAATGGCTGATTCGCGAGAAAAACCTTGCTCCTTGTGACTTCTCCTCCTCACTGGACAGTCAGTTCCAGGTGTCCTGGGGTGGGAGGACGTGTCTTCCTTGGCAGGAGGTGTCTCCCTCCGAGTCACTCTCTTCCGAGGAAGAGGAAACCTGGAGGTCATTCTCCAGGACACTCAGTGGGACTTGGGCACAGTGTCCCTCAGACGTCTCTTGTGTGAGAGGGCTCTGCCCGGAAGGGCTTGGCTTCTCAGCTGGAAGGCAGGAGGGAGCAGTCAGGAGTCTGGAGCTCCACCAGCCATTGTCTAATCTCCTGAAGAGCATTCTGAGGGGCTGGCCTGGGTCACGGTTCAGTGCTGGGCGATGGGCCACAGTGCAGGGCTGAGCGGTATTCAGGTGAGGTCTGTGGTGTGGAGGCGGGAGGTCAATGCTTTTCCCCTGGGCATGCATCTTTCTGGTCACCTGGCATCCCGCAGTGGGTCTCCGTCCAGTTGTCCGTGGTGGAGGCTGGGGAGTCTGGAAAACCCCCAGATGTGGTCTCTGAGTGCTCTTCTTAGGTGCTTGGAAGGGAGTGAGTCTCGGTTTCTTTGGGAGCGTCTGGAAAGCCTGCACTGGCACCTGGGCAGGTCTCTTGCCTGGTGCCTTGATGCTGATTTTGGCATCCCGGTCCACAGTAGGTCCAGCAGCCTGTGGGCTGGGATAGGAGTTGACATCCAGATACATGGCTTGTGCCTGGGGCTGGTGAGCGTGGCCCAGGCCATGTGTCTTAGAGGGAGCCTGGGGATCTTCCAGGGAGGAAAAATGGGGCTTCTTGTCCCTCAGCTGGACAATGAGGGTAGGATCCGGGGCAAAGTGCTTGAATGCTGCGTGAGGCGTGTCAGGGACAGGCACTTCCTGACCATTCTGAATTCCACGAGGTGAGAAGAGGCTCAGTTCAGGTCTTTGGATGGCAGACACTGAGGGTCCGCTGGACCTCACGTCAGGTGTCTTCGAAGGTGGCCTACATGTGAGACTGAGGCCCAGGGCAGATTTCCTCTCGCCTCTGTAGAGGGGTCTTGGCCTGTTTGCATGCTGGAAGACAAGACAAAGACACACAAAGACTACATATTAGAACGTCCTCACCAAGGGAGAGAAATTACAACTAACCCAATAAAATAGGTGAAAACCAGAACTTGTACCATGAAATTGAATATTATGAGATATAAAGGTGTTGAGTTTAAAAATGATGAGGGACTCAACCTCAGTGGTGGCCAGGATAAAACAAACTGCACCGTCACCTTGCTACGTGTTTGCGGCAGGTAGGAGAATCGAAAGGTTCTTCCCAGTGTCTCTCTTGAAGGAAGTGTACATGAGCACTCTCCAAAATTTTTCTAGGGAATGTGCACAGCTCCTGCTGTTTTGGAGGCGGTTTCATGAGTAAGGAGTGTTGAGGAACAATTTGGGGGTGTGCACCACCATTGCAATGCTATCTCTTACATCAAGGATTCCACCTTGTGGAGACCTGTGATGAAAGCGCTTCCACAGCCCCCACCTGCATCTTGGTGACAGACATGCAAGGAGTAGTGCCAAACCCTAAACAGCAAGAAAAATGAGATCTGGCAAGTACACGAACTGATCACATTGGCTGGCATGGAATTGAAGAGTTCCCTCACAGAGAAGGGGGTTGAGGCAGATTGGGCTTCCCCCGAAGAGAACAAGAGGGGGCCCCAGGGGAGACTCACCCTCATGTAGTCACAGGACCCTGTCAATTCCTTCCAATTCGTCTGCGGACTCCCTTGAGCTCTCCTGGGAAATCTCTGCAGTAGAGCATTGCTGTGCTGCTCTTGTTGCCTGCAAACAAAAGCATGTCAAGTGCAGGGCACACAATTTCCTGGAGCCAGTTGGGACAGATATTCCTGTGTCCCAGGCTCCTTCAGTGTTGGGTTTTGAGACAGGTCGTGAAGCCCTGGGCCTTTGCCTCACCTCAGATTATTCCCCCAACTGCAGAGAACCCTGCGGGTTTTCTCATGCAGTCCTTTCCTTTTTCTCCATTGCTTCTCTCCCTGTCGTGGGCAGAATTCTGAAATGTTCCCCACCCCCTTGACTGACTCCCGAGTTGTTGAGTGAGCACCTGAGTGTGGACCCTGGAGGAGAGTGAGCTCCTATCTCGTTGTCTCCACCCCCCTGTCCTGGCCTGGAGGTGGCTGTGCACACCATGTGGAGCTGGGGAGACACGTGAGTCTCCTTGGATTTCAGCCCAAAGATTGGTTACAAGCTCCCAGGTTCCTCACCTTTGTCTTTGCTGCTTCTCTCTCTCTGGCTTCTGCAAGAGCCGTGGGTTTGGCTGCACCTGCAGATTTCCCGGTTTCACATTCTCCTTGCAAATACTGGAGCCCAAGGGCAGGGGGGCTATGGCCCCTTGCCAACGCTTCATGGGGCACCTGGTACTACTTCTGTTGTGCCCAAAGGCTCCGCAGTCCTTGCACTTCACCTGTGGGTGGAGGAGGAAATGGTCTCTGAGTCAGCGGGAATCACAAGCACTTTTCCACAGTGAATAGAAGGACAGAGTTTGAGAGGTGAATATTGGTTTTGGAGAGGGGACAGGACATATGGCAGTAGCTGTGAGGACACTGAGCATATTAGGGTGCTTTCCAAAAGCTTCTGCTATGGATAGACAGTGGAGGAAGGATTGGAGCTCTCAAGGTGAGCAGATGAGTCATAAGTGAAGATTGAGGCAAAATCCAAGCTAGACAGGACAGCAAAGAGGAAGTGAGGTTGTTCCTCCGGGTCTGTGAATGGGCCTGTGCCTGGTGATGTGGTCTCAAGGCAAGAAATCGTCTCATGGGAAAGGACAAGGGAGTGCTGGCCACAGAAGTGGCCATGTTCAAACCCTGTCTCTGGATTCCATGCACATCCCTGGTGCCCCACAGACCCAAGCCTCCACGCTTACCCTGGGATCCTCCTCCTCTGGTAGGGGAGCCTTCTTTGCCGCCGGCCCCTTCACTTGCTTCTTGCCGTTCTGGACATTAGAGAGTCTGGAGGGCCCGTGCTGGGTGGAACGGCCCGCCATCTTCCTCACCTCCTTGGTTTGTCACCTCAGTGTTTCTGGGGACTTGATATTCGGATTTCCTGAATCAAAAGCAGAAGAAAACTTTCAGATTGACACAGAGACTAAAGTCCTCATGCACCTTCTTCTCCAAGTGGGGATGAAGGGACCTCATGAGCACTCAGTCAAAACACATTTCTCACACGGTGATGTCTCCCTCCCAGAGATTTTGTCCTTCTCCCTGACTCCCTCGCCCGACAAAAGCTGGCTGCCCAAGACCAGACACGGGAGGCAGCCTTTGTCAATTTGCATTTCCATCCTTCAAAGAGTGATTTGAGAGACTTTGGTGAAGTCTATCACAATGCACTCTATTTGGACAAAGAAAGGTAAAATTTCCCCAGGTGTACACAATAATCCATGCCCCGGGAATGATGCAATGAATGCCGGGGCACACGTCTTGGAATGTCAAAAGCAAAGTAAGCTTTCCTATCGAAAACTGGAAGTTCCTCTTGGACACGAGAGGAGGCACTTTTCACATTCCAATTCAGATAGGAAAAATGTTTTCTCCTCTACTGGCCTGGAGACCTGCCAGGGTCAGCATGGTCAGAACTGTATTGTTTTATTTGTCATCTTCATGACCCTATTTTAACGACTTTCCAAGAAATCTGAACTGAATATGTTTGAACTAAGTGTGAACTAATCTATTGTCTAGGCTTTAAGGCCCATAGCCAAAGCCAGCGAGTTTCCATTCCTGCTCACTCACTGCCCCATGCACATCAGGGACTGGGGTCTATTTCCTCTGGAATTTGATCTTTGTCTGATAATGAGCATTGAAAAGGATGTATCTCATGGATCTCTTTCTCAAAATTCCTGTGAAAATTAAAGAATCAATACCCCTGTGCCTCAAGACACATCGCTCCCTCTTTTTCCTACTGTCCTCCCTCTCAGAGGGATCGTCAGAGGGGGCAGTTTGTAATGGAAACCCACCTGAAATCCAGTAGTGATCCTCCGGTCTGATTCTCTACAGCTGGGTTCAAGAACAGCTGCCCTGGATGGGATGCAGCTTCCAAGGTGCCTGCTGAAGGGTCAGAGGGGGAGTTTCCCTTCCAGGCACGCTTTTATACTGATTCAAGGTCACGTGACCTCGTTAAGGGGATCTCAGTCAATCCATCTCATCTACCCACCTTTGACGTAAGCAGGTCTTGAAGCCATAAACCGTCCTGTGTCGCTTAGCTTTTTAAGGCATTTTAAAATGCCAGGCACTCCTGGGCATACTTTGAAGAATATCTGTTTTCTGTAAGGAAAAGAAACCTCTGTGCTAATGCCTCTATCTTTCTCCACTTTGCACTTTTGTTCTTGTGGCGAATTATGTGTAACGTGGTAGTTCTTCTTGGAAGGCATTGAAGTGTAGACTTCTACCGCCCTCAGTACATTCACCTCGTTGTGCAAACATCACCATCGTCCGTCTCCCCAGCTTTTCATATTCTGCAACTGAAAGTCCCTATCTATTAAACACCCACTCTTCATTCTTCCCTCCCTGCAGACCCCTCTTCCACCATTCTCCTTTCGATGTCTATGCATGGGACTGCTCTAGGAATCCACAGAGAAGGCATTGTGCGATCTGCGTCCTGCTGGGACTGGCTTCTTTTGCACTGTGTCTTGTGACTCAAGTAATTGTTCCTGCCAGGTCCCTTTGGTTGAGCCAGGCAGCTCCACTCGGCTCAGTCTCTTAGTCCCGTGCTCGGTAGTATGTAGATGTCGTGGGACTTTCTTTTTCTAGCCTCATCTCCCTTTGGTTGATATTTGTGTGACTTTCACAACTTCCCGCTAGTGGTCAGGCCCAGGAGACGGTTAGGCACAGGTCTGTGTTTTGATGATGGGACGGTTGGTAATGAAAATGCCCTGTGATCTCGTCTGGGTAGTTGCTCATTGATTCAAAGGGACCAGCTTGACCTCCAAAGCGGGTGACTATGTACAACCGCCAGTAACGTGGGTGGAGTGTCTCCGTTGTTCCAGATTATTGGTACCCTGGGGAGTTTCCGCAGTTTGTGGTTTGCAGAGGTTTGCAACCGTATGGACTTTGAAAATTGCATTACATTAATAATTTATGAACTTGGCAAAATGCCCTAGGTCCTGGCTCCGTAGCCACGGCTTGATCCCATCCTCCTGCCCTGGAACCTGGGCAGCAGGGGCCCCTCCCTGATCTCCCACCGCAGCCTTGGGCCTCCTGGTGGCCTCTCCCCACTCCAAGGATCGCGTGCCCCCCGTGATTCTCACACCACTGGCCTGAATTGCCCCTTACCCACCCTCCACGTAATTGGAGTAGCACTTGCCACTCTCACGACTGGCTTCCCAAGGCAGAATAAACTGCGTACTTTCGGAAAAATAAAGGTATCCCTTTCACACCAGGAATTATTCCAATTTGCATAGACTCTTTTTGGTTCTGTTCTTTTAATTCTTAATTTGTCAATTGCCTCCTCAGCATTGCAGAGAAAATCCCTTGGGATTTAGAGCGGAATCGATGAGAACTTATACGAGAAATTGATTTGTGTTGAATTTCCCCAACTAAGATATGTGTTAACTGCTCCTAATTTATACGGCCGTTTATTTCAATTAGGGGTATTTTATAGTTTTCCTAAAACTCTACAGAGTTTTTCCTAGATTTCATATTTATAGCTCTTTCTTTGCAGAAGGAAGGATATTGTCAGTAACTCTTCTCCTCCATTGTAGTATTTTAGTTTATTGCTGTCAGACGTGAATGCTACCAATTTGGGAAGTTGGATTGCCGTAGTTGGAGTGTTGGTTGAAAGCAGCTGTTCGTTTCCAGACTTTTTCTCTGATTTTGCTAGGATGTGCCTCGTGGAGCATCGTATCACCAGCCAATACCAAAAAAGATTCAGGTGTAATTTCCAAGATTACACAGTGCCCTCATTTCTCATGTGTCATGGCCCTGGCAGTGTGTGCAGCACAGTGTGGAGAGGAAGCCAACCCTGGGGGCTCCTTCTCAGTTTCTCTGGCTTTGGAGGCAGGAAGTTGACCTGAAAGCCTCCTGTTGGCTAGACCAATGTGGAATGTTTCAGTCGACTGTAATTCTTGAAGAGAATCTGCACATTATTTGCCCTCCTCAGAGGCTGAGCATGATCTCCAATACTATAATGATGGGGAGTAGCATCATCGTTGGGTCGATGAAACCCATTGTTATCATTACTATTCACTGTTATTTTTATTATTTTACCTGTTGTCTTTATGGCTTATAGATCTGGTTATCTTTAGTCGACAATGACTAGCGTTTCTCTGTTTCTCAAGTGGTTCCGATTGACTGAAGATATGCATGCAGGTTCCCAAAGAGACCGCTATAGAGAGTGCAGCTCCCAGACTCTCCCTCTATGGCAAAGAACCTGTCTGTCTGAGGACGTTCCTGAAAAATTTGTTGTTCATCTGGCGGGCGGAGGCCATTGCGTGCCAGAAGCAGAGAATCAGGACGGGTGTCCTTGGCTGCCTGAGTCTCTGGACAAATCTCGAACTACGTCCGAGGCCCAGCAGTGGCTTGCAGCTGCCAGAAAGACCAGTGTGGGCGTCCTTAGCGAGCCAGCGCCACCATCAATTTTTCACTTGAGCTCAGGGACCCCAGAATGCCTCTCGATGACGTTGAAGGCTAGTGAATGTTGGGCAGGAGCCCCCAGAATTTTTTCCATGATGCACTGGGGGCACCGGAACTGCTCCTGCCAGCCTGGAAAGGCTGCAGAGGAAACCGTCGTCCTCGTGCAGAATTTTCTATTTCCCTTCAAGTGCCCAGGAACTGCCATTGGCCAAAATGATGGTGCGAGGATGGCTTCCTAACTGTGCCTGAGCTGTTGAAAGTCTTCCAGGTCCCAATAGCGGTCTGCCACCAATTCGCCTGTCTCCCCTCAATGTCCTTGCTCCCTCTTCTCGCTTTTCCACGTCTTCCTTCCTGGCGTGGGCTTTAGAGTACTAACTACCAAGGTAGAGCAGAGTTAAATTTTCTAATGAATTGAGGTTCCCAGCTCAATTCCTTGTACCCAGGGAGCCCTAAGGAACATGTGACTGCACACTAGATGCTCAAGCAAGGTCGTCTGAATGTAGTATGGCGTGCTGTTTCCTGAGGGTGGTCCTGCTGAGACCCTATCGCCTCCTGTATACTTCTCTCAATGTCCTGAGAATACGCGAGTACTGTAGGCTTTCTGCGAGACCATGGGTGATCTTCACGGAAACCCACTGTGTTTGTAGCGAGATGATGGTTGGCTGTCAGGGCTTGTGTGTCCTGTGCTTTCTTTCCCAGGCTGAGTGCTAGTGGAAGTGGGTCTTGAAAGAGCAGCATCAGCGTCCCCAGGGAACTTGTGAGAAATAGAAACAGATGGATCCTTCCTAGACATCCAAACTCCTAATTCCCTGGTGTTGAGTCTTGTACACTGAAGAAATTTCTGTGTGCACGAGACTGTGAAAAGGAATATTAGCTAAAGTGTTCTCCACTCTGGGCTGCCATTTGAAATCTCCTACGTCGATCTAGGGAATGCAGTCATCTCAGCACTGGCGTGTGGTTGTTCGGTGGTGGGCCTGCGTGAATGGGGTTGTCAGAATCTCTAAGAGAGTTATGGGGCAGGACGGAGGCCGTGAGACCAGACCAGGGCCTATGCCGAAAGGAGGGAAGTCTGTCCCGGGTCCCAAGGAGACTGGAGCACTTCAGTAGCTATGGCAGGCTGGGGTATTGCCGAAATGTGCCATCTTGACTTTTCCCTTCTTTTTGGTGACATTGTGCGTTCACCCAGGGGCTGCCCTCCTTGGAAGGCACAGAAGGCTGCAGACTGAAAGAAGCGCTCGCCAACGGATGTCCTACAAGGAGGTAGGAGCAGTCATTTGTTCTTCCTATGGAAATGTTCCTTACCGAGGCATGGGAATTTTCTGGATCCTACTCAGAGCTTTTCCCGAAGGAGAAAATGGAGATCACAGGTGACTCAGGTGAAATCTTTGCTCACCACCTCCAGTGGATCTCAAACTTTGCTGCCCACTGTTATCACGTCGGGAGATTTCCAAAGCTCCCAGTGCCCAGGCCGCAATAAACACACCCTCAATTTGCATCTCTTGCAGTAGGCTTCAGGCACAGGTATTTGCTAACCACCCCGCCCTGAGTCCCATGTGGGCCACCGTGCGAATCAATCTGCAGGCACGCTTGTCTCACTGAAATCTGCCTAAGATTCCCTGGGGCTCACTGTCAAAATGCATGTAATGATGCCGTGGGGCTGAGTGTGCCTGAGAATCTGTGTTTCTAAAAAGCCCTAGGTCCTGCCAAACAGTGCTTCACCCAGTCACTTTAACTTGGATGAGTCAAAGAAATTTTTAAAATGGTCTGCATGCCTAGAAATCAAAAGTGCGTACCACAGGTCACCTTTGGGAGAATTTTATTAATAACAAAAGAACATTTTAAAACACAACTTTCTAATGACGTTTAGTAACCCAAAGGAACAAAGCCATGAGAATATCCCGCATCAGGATTTCCACAGAAATAACCCCACAGAGTCAAAATATCTCATCCCAGGTCAGGGAAGTCTTTACAATTTGCCACGGACTCTTTTGAGCCCTTTACCCATTTTCCCCAAATTCTGAAATCGGAGGAGAGATACAGATCCATTTCCTATTATCTTTTAGTTGAGACCTTACCCCTGCAATCGAACTCACTAGTATCCAATGGATTTCAGTGTCAAACAACTTCCTATTCCAGTTTGATTACCGCCCTTTGAATCGTCACTTCTGCTTCCATCATGAAAGAGGGCAGTGTTTGCCTGTGTGTTTCCACAAGCATCGCCTGGGCTTCCACCATGTGTAGCCAGAGCAGAGATGGGGAATGGCTGATTCGCGAGAAAAACCTTGCTCCTTGTGACTTCTCCTCCTCACTGGACAGTCAGTTCCAGGTGTCCTGGGGTGGGAGGACGTGTCTTCCTTGGCAGGAGGTGTCTCCCTCCGAGTCACTCTCTTCCGAGGAAGAGGAAACCTGGAGGTCATTCTCCAGGGCACTCAGTGGGACTTGGGCACAGTGTCCCTCAGACGTCTCTTGTGTGAGAGGGCTCTGCCCGGGAGGGCTTGGCTTCTCAGCTGGAAGGCAGGAGGGAGCAGTCAGGAGTCTGGAGCTCCACCAGCCATTGTCTAATCTCCTGAAGAGCATTCTGAGGGGCTGGCCTGGGTCACGGTTCAGTGCTGGGCGATGGGCCACAGTGCAGGGCTGAGCGGTATTCAGGTGAGGTCTGTGGTGTGGAGGCGGGAGGTCAATGCTTTTCCCCTGGGCATGCATCTTTCTGGTCACCTGGCATCCCGCAGTGGGTCTCCGTCCAGTTGTCCGTGGTGGAGGCTGGGGAGTCTGGAAAACCCCCAGATGTGGTCTCTGAGTGCTCTTCTTAGGTGCTTGGAAGGGAGTGAGTCTCGGTTTCTTTGGGAGCGTCTGGAAAGCCTGCACTGGCACCTGGGCAGGTCTCTTGCCTGGTGCCTTGATGCTGATTTTGGCATCCCGGTCCACAGTAGGTCCAGCAGCCTGTGGGCTGGGATAGGAGTTGACATCCAGATACATGGCTTGTGCCTGGGGCTGGTGAGCGTGGCCCAGGCCATGTGTCTTAGAGGGAGCCTGGGGATCTTCCAGGGAGGAAAAATGGGGCTTCTTGTCCCTCAGCTGGACAATGAGGGTCGGATCCGGGGCAAAGTGCTTGAATGCTGCGTGAGGCGTGTCAGGGACAGGCACTTCCTGACCATTCTGAATTCCACGAGGTGAGAAGAGGCTCAGTTCAGGTCTTTGGATGGCAGACACTGCGGGTCCGCTGGACCTCACGTCAGGTGTCTTCGAAGGTGGCCTACATGTGAGACTGAGGCCCAGGGCAGATTTCCTCTCGCCTCTGTAGAGGGGTCTTGGCCTGTTTGCATGCTGGAAGACAAGACAAAGACACACAAAGACTACATATTAGAACGTCCTCACCAAGGGAGAGAAATTACAACTAACCCAATAAAATAGGTGAAAACCAGAACTTGTACCATGAAATTGAATATTATGAGATATAAAGGTGTTGAGTTTAAAAATGATGAGGGACTCAACCTCAGTGGTGGCCAGGATAAAACAAACTGCACCGTCACCTTGCTACGTGTTTGCGGCAGGTAGGAGAATCGAAAGGTTCTTCCCAGTGTCTCTCTTGAAGGAAGTGTACATGAGCACTCTCCAAAATTTTTCTAGGGAATGTGCACAGCTCCTGCTGTTTTGGAGGCGGTTTCATGAGTAAGGAGTGTTGAGGAACAATTTGGGGGTGTGCACCACCATTGCAATGCTATCTCTTACATCAAGGATTCCACCTTGTGGAGACCTGTGATGAAAGCGCTTCCACAGCCCCCACCTGCATCTTGGTGACAGACATGCAAGGAGTAGTGCCAAACCCTAAACAGCAAGAAAAATGAGATCTGGCAAGTACACGAACTGATCACATTGGCTGGCATGGAATTGAAGAGTTCCCTCACAGAGAAGGGGGTTGAGGCAGATTGGGCTTCCCCCGAAGAGAACAAGAGGGGGCCCCAGGGGAGACTCACCCTCATGTAGTCACAGGACCCTGTCAATTCCTTCCAATTCGTCTGCGGACTCCCTTGAGCTCTCCTGGGAAATCTCTGCAGTAGAGCATTGCTGTGCTGCTCTTGTTGCCTGCAAACAAAAGCATGTCAAGTGCAGGGCACACAATTTCCTGGAGCCAGTTGGGACAGATATTCCTGTGTCCCAGGCTCCTTCAGTGTTGGGTTTTGAGACAGGTCGTGAAGCCCTGGGCCTTTGCCTCACCTCAGATTATTCCCCCAACTGCAGAGAACCCTGCGGGTTTTCTCATGCAGTCCTTTCCTTTTTCTCCATTGCTTCTCTCCCTGTCGTGGGCAGAATTCTGAAATGTTCCCCACCCCCTTGACTGACTCCCGAGTTGTTGAGTGAGCACCTGAGTGTGGACCCTGGAGGAGAGTGAGCTCCTATCTCGTTGTCTCCACCCCCCTGTCCTGGCCTGGAGGTGGCTGTGCACACCATGTGGAGCTGGGGAGACACGTGAGTCTCCTTGGATTTCAGCCCAAAGATTGGTTACAAGCTCCCAGGTTCCTCACCTTTGTCTTTGCTGCTTCTCTCTCTCTGGCTTCTGCAAGAGCCGTGGGTTTGGCTGCACCTGCAGATTCCCCGGTTTCACATTCTCCTTGCAAATACTGGAGCCCAAGGGCAGGGGGGCTATGGCCCCTTGCCAACGCTTCATGGGGCACCTGGTACTACTTCTGTTGTGCCCAAAGGCTCCGCAGTCCTTGCACTTCACCTGTGGGTGGAGGAGGAAATGGTCTCTGAGTCAGCGGGAATCACAAGCACTTTTCCACAGTGAATAGAAGGACAGAGTTTGAGAGGTGAATATTGGTTTTGGAGAGGGGACAGGACATATGGCAGTAGCTGTGAGGACACTGAGCATATTAGGGTGCTTTCCAAAAGCTTCTGCTATGGATAGACAGTGGAGGAAGGATTGGAGCTCTCAAGGTGAGCAGATGAGTCATAAGTGAAGATTGAGGCAAAATCCAAGCTAGACAGGACAGCAAAGAGGAAGTGAGGTTGTTCCTCCGGGTCTGTGAATGGGCCTGTGCCTGGTGATGTGGTCTCAAGGCAAGAAATCGTCTCATGGGAAAGGACAAGGGAGTGCTGGCCACAAAAGTGGCCATGTTCAAACCCTGTCTCTGGATTCCATGCACATCCCTGGTGCCCCACAGACCCAAGCCTCCACGCTTACCCTGGGATCCTCCTCCTCTGGTAGGGGAGCCTTCTTTGCCGCCGGTCCCTTCACTTGCTTCTTGCCGTTCTGGACATTAGAGAGTCTGGAGGGCCCGTGCTGGGTGGAACGGCCCGCCATCTTCCTCACCTCCTTGGTTTGTCACCTCAGTGTTTCTGGGGACTTGATATTCGGATTTCCTGAATCAAAAGCAGAAGAAAACTTTCAGATTGACACAGAGACTAAAGTCCTCATGCACCTTCTTCTCCAAGTGGGGATGAAGGGACCTCATGAGCACTCAGTCAAAACACATTTCTCACACGGTGATGTCTCCCTCCCAGAGATTTTGTCCTTCTCCCTGACTCCCTCGCCCGACAAAAGCTCGCTGCCCAAGACCAGACACGGGAGGCAGCCTTTGTCAATTTGCATTTCCATCCTTCAAAGAGTGATTTGAGAGACTTTGGTGAAGTCTATCACAATGCACTCTATTTGGACAAAGAAAGGTAAAATTTCCCCAGGTGTACACAATAATCCATGCCCCGGGAATGATGCAATGAATGCCGGGGCACACGTCTTGGAATGTCAAAAGCAAAGTAAGCTTTCCTATCGAAAACTGGAAGTTCCTCTTGGACACGAGAGGAGGCACTTTTCACATTCCAATTCAGATAGGAAAAATGTTTTCTCCTCTACTGGCCTGGAGACCTGCCAGGGTCAGCATGGTCAGAACTGTATTGTTTTATTTGTCATCTTCATGACCCTATTTTAACGACTTTCCAAGAAATCTGAACTGAATATGTTTGAACTAAGTGTGAACTAATCTATTGTCTAGGCTTTAAGGCCCATAGCCAAAGCCAGCGAGTTTCCATTCCTGCTCACTCACTGCCCCATGCACATCAGGGACTGGGGTCTATTTCCTCTGGAATTTGAACTTTGTCTGATAATGAGCATTGAAAAGGATGTATCTCATGGATCTCTTTCTCAAAATTCCTGTGAAAATTAAAGAATCAATACCCCTGTGCCTCAAGACACATCGCTCCCTCTTTTTCCTACTGTCCTCCCTCTCAGAGGGATCGTCAGAGGGGGCAGTTTGTAATGGAAACCCACCTGAAATCCAGTAGTGATCCTCCGGTCTGATTCTCTACAGCTGGGTTCAAGAACAGCTGCCCTGGATGGGATGCAGCTTCCAAGGTGCCTGCTGAAGGGTCAGAGGGGGAGTTTCCCTTCCAGGCACGCTTTTATACTGATTCAAGGTCACGTGACCTCGTTAAGGGGATCTCAGTCAATCCATCTCATCTACCCACCTTTGACGTAAGCAGGTCTTGAAGCCATAAACCGTCCTGTGTCGCTTAGCTTTTTAAGGCATTTTAAAATGCCAGGCACTCCTGGGCATACTTTGAAGAATATCTGTTTTCTGTAAGGAAAAGAAACCTCTGTGCTAATGCCTCTATCTTTCTCCACTTTGCACTTTTGTTCTTGTGGCGAATTATGTGTAACGTGGTAGTTCTTCTTGGAAGGCATTGAAGTGTAGACTTCTACCGCCCTCAGTACATTCACCTCGTTGTGCAAACATCACCATCGTCCGTCTCCCCAGCTTTTCATATTCTGCAACTGAAAGTCCCTATCTATTAAACACCCACTCTTCATTCTTCCCTCCCTGCAGACCCCTCTTCCACCATTCTCCTTTCGATGTCTATGCATGGGACTGCTCTAGGAATCCACAGAGAAGGCATTGTGCGATCTGCGTCCTGCTGGGACTGGCTTCTTTTGCACTGTGTCTTGTGACTCAAGTAATTGTTCCTGCCAGGTCCCTTTGGTTGAGCCAGGCAGCTCCACTCGGCTCAGTCTCTTAGTCCCGTGCTCGGTAGTATGTAGATGTCGTGGGACTTTCTTTTTCTAGCCTCATCTCCCTTTGGTTGATATTTGTGTGACTTTCACAACTTCCCGCTAGTGGTCAGGCCCAGGAGACGGTTAGGCCCAGGTCTGTGTTTTGATGATGGGACGGTTGGTAATGAAAATGCCCTGTGATCTCGTCTGGGTAGTTGCTCATTGATTCAAAGGGACCAGCTTGACCTCCAAAGCGGGTGACTATGTACAACCGCCAGTAACGTGGGTGGAGTGTCTCCGTTGTTCCAGATTATTGGTACCCTGGGGAGTTTCCGCAGTTTGTGGTTTGCAGAGGTTTGCAACCGTATGGACTTTGAAAATTGCATTACATTAATAATTTATGAACTTGGCAAAATGCCCTAGGTCCTGGCTCCGTAGCCACGGCTTGATCCCATCCTCCTGCCCTGGAACCTGGGCAGCAGGGGCCCCTCCCTGATCTCCCACCGCAGCCTTGGGCCTCCTGGTGGCCTCTCCCCACTCCAAGGATCGCGTGCCCCCCGTGATACTCACACCACTGGCCTGAATTGCCCCTTACCCACCCTCCACGTAATTGGAGTAGCACTTGCCACTCTCACGACTGGCTTCCCAAGGCAGAATAAACTGCGTACTTTCGGAAAAATAAAGGTATCCCTTTCACACCAGGAATTATTCCAATTTGCATAGACTCTTTTTGGTTCTGTTCTTTTAATTCTTAATTTGTCAATTGCCTCCTCAGCATTGCAGAGAAAATCCCTTGGGATTTAGAGCGGAATCGATGAGAACTTATACGAGAAATTGATTTGTGTTGAATTTCCCCAACTAAGATATGTGTTAACTGCTCCTAATTTATACGGCCGTTTATTTCAATTAGGGGTATTTTATAGTTTTCCTAAAACTCTACAGAGTTTTTCCTAGATTTCATATTTATAGCTCTTTCTTTGCAGAAGGAAGGATATTGTCAGTAACTCTTCTCCTCCATTGTAGTATTTTAGTTTATTGCTGTCAGACGTGAATGCTACCAATTTGGGAAGTTGGATTGCCGTAGTTGGAGTGTTGGTTGAAAGCAGCTGTTCGTTTCCAGACTTTTTCTCTGATTTTGCTAGGATGTGCCTCGTGGAGCATCGTATCACCAGCCAATACCAAAAAAGATTCAGGTGTAATTTCCAAGATTACACAGTGCCCTCATTTCTCATGTGTCATGGCCCTGGCAGTGTGTGCAGCACAGTGTGGAGAGGAAGCCAACCCTGGGGGCTCCTTCTCAGTTTCTCTGGCTTTGGAGGCAGGAAGTTGACCTGAAAGCCTCCTGTTGGCTAGACCAATGTGGAATGTTTCAGTCGACTGTAATTCTTGAAGAGAATCTGCACATTATTTGCCCTCCTCAGAGGCTGAGCATGATCTCCAATACTATAATGATGGGGAGTAGCATCATCGTTGGGTCGATGAAACCCATTGTTATCATTACTATTCACTGTTATTTTTATTATTTTACCTGTTGTCTTTATGGCTTATAGATCTGGTTATCTTTAGTCGACAATGACTAGCGTTTCTCTGTTTCTCAAGTGGTTCCGATTGACTGAAGATATGCATGCAGGTTCCCAAAGAGACCGCTATAGAGAGTGCAGCTCCCAGACTCTCCCTCTATGGCAAAGAACCTGTCTGTCTGAGGACGTTCCTGAAAAATTTGTTGTTCATCTGGCGGGCGGAGGCCATTGCGTGCCAGAAGCAGAGAATCAGGACGGGTGTCCTTGGCTGCCTGAGTCTCTGGACAAATCTCGAACTACGTCCGAGGCCCAGCAGTGGCTTGCAGCTGCCAGAAAGACCAGTGTGGGCGTCCTTAGCGAGCCAGCGCCACCATCAATTTTTCACTTGAGCTCAGGGACCCCAGAATGCCTCTCGATGACGTTGAAGGCTAGTGAATGTTGGGCAGGAGCCCCCAGAATTTTTTCCATGATGCACTGGGGGCACCGGAACTGCTCCTGCCAGCCTGGAAAGGCTGCAGAGGAAACCGTCGTCCTCGTGCAGAATTTTCTATTTCCCTTCAAGTGCCCAGGAACTGCCATTGGCCAAAATGATGGTGCGAGGATGGCTTCCTAACTGTGCCTGAGCTGTTGAAAGTCTTCCAGGTCCCAATAGCGGTCTGCCACCAATTCGCCTGTCTCCCCTCAATGTCCTTGCTCCCTCTTCTCGCTTTTCCACGTCTTCCTTCCTGGCGTGGGCTTTAGAGTACTAACTACCAAGGTAGAGCAGAGTTAAATTTTCTAATGAATTGAGGTTCCCAGCTCAATTCCTTGTACCCAGGGAGCCCTAAGGAACATGTGACTGCACACTAGATGCTCAAGCAAGGTCGTCTGAATGTAGTATGGCGTGCTGTTTCCTGAAGGTGGTCCTGCTGAGACCCTATCGCCTCCTGTATACTTCTCTCAATGTCCTGAGAATACGCGAGTACTGTAGGCTTTCTGCGAGACCATGGGTGATCTTCACGGAAACCCACTGTGTTTGTAGCGAGATGATGGTTGGCTGTCAGGGCTTGTGTGTCCTGTGCTTTCTTTCCCAGGCTGAGTGCTAGTGGAAGTGGGTCTTGAAAGAGCAGCATCAGCGTCCCCAGGGAACTTGTGAGAAATAGAAACAGATGGATCCTTCCTAGACATCCAAACTCCTAATTCCCTGGTGTTGAGTCTTGTACACTGAAGAAATTTCTGTGTGCACGAGACTGTGAAAAGGAGTGTTAGCTAAAGTGTTCTCCACTCTGGGCTGCCATTTGAAATCTCCTACGTCGATCTAGGGAATGCAGTCATCTCAGCACTGGCGTGTGGTTGTTCGGTGGTGGGCCTGCGTGAATGGGGTTGTCAGAATCTCTAAGAGAGTTATGGGGCAGGACGGAGGCCGTGAGACCAGACCAGGGCCTATGCCGAAAGGAGGGAAGTCTGTCCCGGGTCCCAAGGAGACTGGAGCACTTCAGTAGCTATGGCAGGCTGGGGTATTGCCGAAATGTGCCATCTTGACTTTTCCCTTCTTTTTGGTGACATTGTGCGTTCACCCAGGGGCTGCCCTCCTTGGAAGGCACAGAAGGCTGCAGACTGAAAGAAGCGCTCGCCAACGGATGTCCTACAAGGAGGTAGGAGCAGTCATTTGTTCTTCCTATGGAAATGTTCCTTACCGAGGCATGGGAATTTTCTGGATCCTACTCAGAGCTTTTCCCGAAGGAGAAAATGGAGATCACAGGTGACTCAGGTGAAATCTTTGCTCACCACCTCCAGTGGATCTCAAACTTTGCTGCCCACTGTTATCACGTCGGGAGATTTCCAAAGCTCCCAGTGCCCAGGCCGCAATAAACACACCCTCAATTTGCATCTCTTGCAGTAGGCTTCAGGCACAGGTATTTGCTAACCACCCCGCCCTGAGTCCCATGTGGGCCACCGTGCGAATCAGTCTGCAGGCACGCTTGTCTCACTGAAATCTGCCTAAGATTCCCTGGGGCTCACTGTCAAAATGCATGTAATGATGCCGTGGGGCTGAGTGTGCCTGAGAATCTGTGTTTCTAAAAAGCCCTAGGTCCTGCCAAACAGTGCTTCACCCAGTCACTTTAACTTGGATGAGTCAAAGAAATTTTTAAAATGGTCTGCATGCCTAGAAATCAAAAGTGCGTACCACAGGTCACCTTTGGGAGAATTTTATTAATAACAAAAGAACATTTTAAAACACAACTTTCTAATGACGTTTAGTAACCCAAAGGAACAAAGCCATGAGAATATCCCGCATCAGGATTTCCACAGAAATAACCCCACAGAGTCAAAATATCTCATCCCAGGTCAGGGAAGTCTTTACAATTTGCCACGGACTCTTTTGAGCCCTTTACCCATTTTCCCCAAATTCTGAAATCGGAGGAGAGATACAGATCCATTTCCTATTATCTTTTAGTTGAGACCTTACCCCTGCAATCGAACTCACTAGTATCCAATGGATTTCAGTGTCAAACAACTTCCTATTCCAGTTTGATTACCGCCCTTTGAATCGTCACTTCTGCTTCCATCATGAAAGAGGGCAGTGTTTGCCTGTGTGTTTCCACAAGCATCGCCTGGGCTTCCACCATGTGTAGCCAGAGCAGAGATGGGGAATGGCTGATTCGCGAGAAAAACCTTGCTCCTTGTGACTTCTCCTCCTCACTGGACAGTCAGTTCCAGGTGTCCTGGGGTGGGAGGACGTGTCTTCCTTGGCAGGAGGTGTCTCCCTCCGAGTCACTCTCTTCCGAGGAAGAGGAAACCTGGAGGTCATTCTCCAGGGCACTCAGTGGGACTTGGGCACAGTGTCCCTCAGACGTCTCTTGTGTGAGAGGGCTCTGCCCGGGAGGGCTTGGCTTCTCAGCTGGAAGGCAGGAGGGAGCAGTCAGGAGTCTGGAGCTCCACCAGCCATTGTCTAATCTCCTGAAGAGCATTCTGAGGGGCTGGCCTGGGTCACGCTTCAGTGCTGGGCGATGGGCCACAGTGCAGGGCTGAGCGGTATTCAGGTGAGGTCTGTGGTGTGGAGGCGGGAGGTCAATGCTTTTCCCCTGGGCATGCATCTTTCTGGTCACCTGGCATCCCGCAGTGGGTCTCCGTCCAGTTGTCCGTGGTGGAGGCTGGGGAGTCTGGAAAACCCCCAGATGTGGTCTCTGAGTGCTCTTCTTAGGTGCTTGGAAGGGAGTGAGTCTCGGTTTCTTTGGGAGCGTCTGGAAAGCCTGCACTGGCACCTGGGCAGGTCTCTTGCCTGGTGCCTTGATGCTGATTTTGGCATCCCGGTCCACAGTAGGTCCAGCAGCCTGTGGGCTGGGATAGGAGTTGACATCCAGATACATGGCTTGTGCCTGGGGCTGGTGAGCGTGGCCCAGGCCATGTGTCTTAGAGGGAGCCTGGGGATCTTCCAGGGAGGAAAAATGGGGCTTCTTGTCCCTCAGCTGGACAATGAGGGTAGGATCCGGGGCAAAGTGCTTGAATGCTGCGTGAGGCGTGTCAGGGACAGGCACTTCCTGACCATTCTGAATTCCACGAGGTGAGAAGAGGCTCAGTTCAGGTCTTTGGATGGCAGACACTGCGGGTCCGCTGGACCTCACGTCAGGTGTCTTCGAAGGTGGCCTACATGTGAGACTGAGGCCCAGGGCAGATTTCCTCTCGCCTCTGTAGAGGGGTCTTGGCCTGTTTGCATGCTGGAAGACAAGACAAAGACACACAAAGACTACATATTAGAACGTCCTCACCAAGGGAGAGAAATTACAACTAACCCAATAAAATAGGTGAAAACCAGAACTTGTACCATGAAATTGAATATTATGAGATATAAAGGTGTTGAGTTTAAAAATGATGAGGGACTCAACCTCAGTGGTGGCCAGGATAAAACAAACTGCACCGTCACCTTGCTACGTGTTTGCGGCAGGTAGGAGAATCGAAAGGTTCTTCCCAGTGTCTCTCTTGAAGGAAGTGTACATGAGCACTCTCCAAAATTTTTCTAGGGAATGTGCACAGCTCCTGCTGTTTTGGAGGCGGTTTCATGAGTAAGGAGTGTTGAGGAACAATTTGGGGGTGTGCACCACCATTGCAATGCTATCTCTTACATCAAGGATTCCACCTTGTGGAGACCTGTGATGAAAGCGCTTCCACAGCCCCCACCTGCATCTTGGTGACAGACATGCAAGGAGTAGTGCCAAACCCTAAACAGCAAGAAAAATGAGATCTGGCAAGTACACGAACTGATCACATTGGCTGGCATGGAATTGAAGAGTTCCCTCACAGAGAAGGGGGTTGAGGCAGATTGGGCTTCCCCCGAAGAGAACAAGAGGGGGCCCCAGGGGAGACTCACCCTCATGTAGTCACAGGACCCTGTCAATTCCTTCCAATTCGTCTGCGGACTCCCTTGAGCTCTCCTGGGAAATCTCTGCAGTAGAGCATTGCTGTGCTGCTCTTGTTGCCTGCAAACAAAAGCATGTCAAGTGCAGGGCACACAATTTCCTGGAGCCAGTTGGGACAGATATTCCTGTGTCCCAGGCTCCTTCAGTGTTGGGTTTTGAGACAGGTCGTGAAGCCCTGGGCCTTTGCCTCACCTCAGATTATTCCCCCAACTGCAGAGAACCCTGCGGGTTTTCTCATGCAGTCCTTTCCTTTTTCTCCATTGCTTCTCTCCCTGTCGTGGGCAGAATTCTGAAATGTTCCCCACCCCCTTGACTGACTCCCGAGTTGTTGAGTGAGCACCTGAGTGTGGACCCTGGAGGAGAGTGAGCTCCTATCTCGTTGTCTCCACCCCCCTGTCCTGGCCTGGAGGTGGCTGTGCACACCATGTGGAGCTGGGGAGACACGTGAGTCTCCTTGGATTTCAGCCCAAAGATTGGTTACAAGCTCCCAGGTTCCTCACCTTTGTCTTTGCTGCTTCTCTCTCTCTGGCTTCTGCAAGAGCCGTGGGTTTGGCTGCACCTGCAGATTCCCCGGTTTCACATTCTCCTTGCAAATACTGGAGCCCAAGGGCAGGGGGGCTATGGCCCCTTGCCAACGCTTCATGGGGCACCTGGTACTACTTCTGTTGTGCCCAAAGGCTCCGCAGTCCTTGCACTTCACCTGTGGGTGGAGGAGGAAATGGTCTCTGAGTCAGCGGGAATCACAAGCACTTTTCCACAGTGAATAGAAGGACAGAGTTTGAGAGGTGAATATTGGTTTTGGAGAGGGGACAGGACATATGGCAGTAGCTGTGAGGACACTGAGCATATTAGGGTGCTTTCCAAAAGCTTCTGCTATGGATAGACAGTGGAGGAAGGATTGGAGCTCTCAAGGTGAGCAGATGAGTCATAAGTGAAGATTGAGGCAAAATCCAAGCTAGACAGGACAGCAAAGAGGAAGTGAGGTTGTTCCTCCGGGTCTGTGAATGGGCCTGTGCCTGGTGATGTGGTCTCAAGGCAAGAAATCGTCTCATGGGAAAGGACAAGGGAGTGCTGGCCACAGAAGTGGCCATGTTCAAACCCTGTCTCTGGATTCCATGCACATCCCTGGTGCCCCACAGACCCAAGCCTCCACGCTTACCCTGGGATCCTCCTCCTCTGGTAGGGGAGCCTTCTTTGCCGCCGGTCCCTTCACTTGCTTCTTGCCGTTCTGGACATTAGAGAGTCTGGAGGGCCCGTGCTGGGTGGAACGGCCCGCCATCTTCCTCACCTCCTTGGTTTGTCACCTCAGTGTTTCTGGGGACTTGATATTCGGATTTCCTGA
The DNA here is from genome assembly GCF_020826845.1 of Diceros bicornis minor. Lineage (NCBI taxonomy): Eukaryota > Metazoa > Chordata > Mammalia > Perissodactyla > Rhinocerotidae > Diceros > Diceros bicornis. Next base: position 448,178 of record NW_026690893.1, on the reverse strand, counting down.
ATCAAAAGCAGAAGAAAACTTTCAGATTGACACAGAGACTAAAGTCCTCATGCACCTTCTTCTCCAAGTGGGGATGAAGGGACCTCATGAGCACTCAGTCAAAACACATTTCTCACACGGTGATGTCTCCCTCCCAGAGATTTTGTCCTTCTCCCTGACTCCCTCGCCCGACAAAAGCTGGCTGCCCAAGACCAGACACGGGAGGCAGCCTTTGTCAATTTGCATTTCCATCCTTCAAAGAGTGATTTGAGAGACTTTGGTGAAGTCTATCACAATGCACTCTATTTGGACAAAGAAAGGTAAAATTTCCCCAGGTGTACACAATAATCCATGCCCCGGGAATGATGCAATGAATGCCGGGGCACACGTCTTGGAATGTCAAAAGCAAAGTAAGCTTTCCTATCGAAAACTGGAAGTTCCTCTTGGACACGAGAGGAGGCACTTTTCACATTCCAATTCAGATAGGAAAAATGTTTTCTCCTCTACTGGCCTGGAGACCTGCCAGGGTCAGCATGGTCAGAACTGTATTGTTTTATTTGTCATCTTCATGACCCTATTTTAACGACTTTCCAAGAAATCTGAACTGAATATGTTTGAACTAAGTGTGAACTAATCTATTGTCTAGGCTTTAAGGCCCATAGCCAAAGCCAGCGAGTTTCCATTCCTGCTCACTCACTGCCCCATGCACATCAGGGACTGGGGTCTATTTCCTCTGGAATTTGATCTTTGTCTGATAATGAGCATTGAAAAGGATGTATCTCATGGATCTCTTTCTCAAAATTCCTGTGAAAATTAAAGAATCAATACCCCTGTGCCTCAAGACACATCGCTCCCTCTTTTTCCTACTGTCCTCCCTCTCAGAGGGATCGTCAGAGGGGGCAGTTTGTAACGGAAACCCACCTGAAATCCAGTAGTGATCCTCCGGTCTGATTCTCTACAGCTGGGTTCAAGAACAGCTGCCCTGGATGGGATGCAGCTTCCAAGGTGCCTGCTGAAGGGTCAGAGGGGGAGTTTCCCTTCCAGGCACGCTTTTATACTGATTCAAGGTCACGTGACCTCGTTAAGGGGATCTCAGTCAATCCATCTCATCTACCCACCTTTGACGTAAGCAGGTCTTGAAGCCATAAACCGTCCTGTGTCGCTTAGCTTTTTAAGGCATTTTAAAATGCCAGGCACTCCTGGGCATACTTTGAAGAATATCTGTTTTCTGTAAGGAAAAGAAACCTCTGTGCTAATGCCTCTATCTTTCTCCACTTTGCACTTTTGTTCTTGTGGCGAATTATGTGTAACGTGGTAGTTCTTCTTGGAAGGCATTGAAGTGTAGACTTCTACCGCCCTCAGTACATTCACCTCGTTGTGCAAACATCACCATCGTCCGTCTCCCCAGCTTTTCATATTCTGCAACTGAAAGTCCCTATCTATTAAACACCCACTCTTCATTCTTCCCTCCCTGCAGACCCCTCTTCCACCATTCTCCTTTCGATGTCTATGCATGGGACTGCTCTAGGAATCCACAGAGAAGGCATTGTGCGATCTGCGTCCTGCTGGGACTGGCTTCTTTTGCACTGTGTCTTGTGACTCAAGTAATTGTTCCTGCCAGGTCCCTTTGGTTGAGCCAGGCAGCTCCACTCGGCTCAGTCTCTTAGTCCCGTGCTCGGTAGTATGTAGATGTCGTGGGACTTTCTTTTTCTAGCCTCATCTCCCTTTGGTTGATATTTGTGTGACTTTCACAACTTCCCGCTAGTGGTCAGGCCCAGGAGACGGTTAGGCACAGGTCTGTGTTTTGATGATGGGACGGTTGGTAATGAAAATGCCCTGTGATCTCGTCTGGGTAGTTGCTCATTGATTCAAAGGGACCAGCTTGACCTCCAAAGCGGGTGACTATGTACAACCGCCAGTAACGTGGGTGGAGTGTCTCCGTTGTTCCAGATTATTGGTACCCTGGGGAGTTTCCGCAGTTTGTGGTTTGCAGAGGTTTGCAACCGTATGGACTTTGAAAATTGCATTACATTAATAATTTATGAACTTGGCAAAATGCCCTAGGTCCTGGCTCCGTAGCCACGGCTTGATCCCATCCTCCTGCCCTGGAACCTGGGCAGCAGGGGCCCCTCCCTGATCTCCCACCGCAGCCTTGGGCCTCCTGGTGGCCTCTCCCCACTCCAAGGATCGCGTGCCCCCCGTGATTCTCACACCACTGGCCTGAATTGCCCCTTACCCACCCTCCACGTAATTGGAGTAGCACTTGCCACTCTCACGACTGGCTTCCCAAGGCAGAATAAACTGCGTACTTTCGGAAAAATAAAGGTATCCCTTTCACACCAGGAATTATTCCAATTTGCATAGACTCTTTTTGGTTCTGTTCTTTTAATTCTTAATTTGTCAATTGCCTCCTCAGCATTGCAGAGAAAATCCCTTGGGATTTAGAGCGGAATCGATGAGAACTTATACGAGAAATTGATTTGTGTTGAATTTCCCCAACTAAGATATGTGTTAACTGCTCCTAATTTATACGGCCGTTTATTTCAATTAGGGGTATTTTATAGTTTTCCTAAAACTCTACAGAGTTTTTCCTAGATTTCATATTTATAGCTCTTTCTTTGCAGAAGGAAGGATATTGTCAGTAACTCTTCTCCTCCATTGTAGTATTTTAGTTTATTGCTGTCAGACGTGAATGCTACCAATTTGGGAAGTTGGATTGCCGTAGTTGGAGTGTTGGTTGAAAGCAGCTGTTCGTTTCCAGACTTTTTCTCTGATTTTGCTAGGATGTGCCTCGTGGAGCATCGTATCACCAGCCAATACCAAAAAAGATTCAGGTGTAATTTCCAAGATTACACAGTGCCCTCATTTCTCATGTGTCATGGCCCTGGCAGTGTGTGCAGCACAGTGTGGAGAGGAAGCCAACCCTGGGGGCTCCTTCTCAGTTTCTCTGGCTTTGGAGGCAGGAAGTTGACCTGAAAGCCTCCTGTTGGCTAGACCAATGTGGAATGTTTCAGTCGACTGTAATTCTTGAAGAGAATCTGCACATTATTTGCCCTCCTCAGAGGCTGAGCATGATCTCCAATACTATAATGATGGGGAGTAGCATCATCGTTGGGTCGATGAAACCCATTGTTATCATTACTATTCACTGTTATTTTTATTATTTTACCTGTTGTCTTTATGGCTTATAGATCTGGTTATCTTTAGTCGACAATGACTAGCGTTTCTCTGTTTCTCAAGTGGTTCCGATTGACTGAAGATATGCATGCAGGTTCCCAAAGAGACCGCTATAGAGAGTGCAGCTCCCAGACTCTCCCTCTATGGCAAAGAACCTGTCTGTCTGAGGACGTTCCTGAAAAATTTGTTGTTCATCTGGCGGGCGGAGGCCATTGCGTGCCAGAAGCAGAGAATCAGGACGGGTGTCCTTGGCTGCCTGAGTCTCTGGACAAATCTCGAACTACGTCCGAGGCCCAGCAGTGGCTTGCAGCTGCCAGAAAGACCAGTGTGGGCGTCCTTAGCGAGCCAGCGCCACCATCAATTTTTCACTTGAGCTCAGGGACCCCAGAATGCCTCTCGATGACGTTGAAGGCTAGTGAATGTTGGGCAGGAGCCCCCAGAATTTTTTCCATGATGCACTGGGGGCACCGGAACTGCTCCTGCCAGCCTGGAAAGGCTGCAGAGGAAACCGTCGTCCTCGTGCAGAATTTTCTATTTCCCTTCAAGTGCCCAGGAACTGCCATTGGCCAAAATGATGGTGCGAGGATGGCTTCCTAACTGTGCCTGAGCTGTTGAAAGTCTTCCAGGTCCCAATAGCGGTCTGCCACCAATTCGCCTGTCTCCCCTCAATGTCCTTGCTCCCTCTTCTCGCTTTTCCACGTCTTCCTTCCTGGCGTGGGCTTTAGAGTACTAACTACCAAGGTAGAGCAGAGTTAAATTTTCTAATGAATTGAGGTTCCCAGCTCAATTCCTTGTACCCAGGGAGCCCTAAGGAACATGTGACTGCACACTAGATGCTCAAGCAAGGTCGTCTGAATGTAGTATGGCGTGCTGTTTCCTGAAGGTGGTCCTGCTGAGACCCTATCGCCTCCTGTATACTTCTCTCAATGTCCTGAGAATACGCGAGTACTGTAGGCTTTCTGCGAGACCATGGGTGATCTTCAGGGAAACCCACTGTGTTTGTAGCGAGATGATGGTTGGCTGTCAGGGCTTGTGTGTCCTGTGCTTTCTTTCCCAGGCTGAGTGCTAGTGGAAGTGGGTCTTGAAAGAGCAGCATCAGCGTCCCCAGGGAACTTGTGAGAAATAGAAACAGATGGATCCTTCCAGGACATCCAAACTCCTAATTCCCTGGTGTTGAGTCCTGTACATTGAAGAAATTTCTGTGTGCACGAGACTGTGAAAAGGAGTATTAGCTAAAGTGTTCTCCACTCTGGGCTGCCATTTAAAATCCGCTACGTCGATCTAGGGAATGCAGTCATCTCAGCACTGGCGTGTGGTTGTTCAGTGGTGGGCCTGCGTGAATGGGGTTGTCAGAATCTCTAAGAGAGTTATGGGGCAGGACGGAGGCCGTGAGACCAGACCAGGGCCTATGCCGAAAGGAGGGAAGTCTGTCCCGGGTCCCAAGGAGACTGGAGCACTTCAGTAGCTATGGCAGGCAGGGGTATTGCCGAAATGTGCCATCTTGACTTTTCCCTTCTTTTTGGTGACCTTGTGCGTTCACCCAGGGGCTGCCCTCCTTGGAAGGCACAGAAGGCTGCAGACTGAAAGAAGCACTCGCCAACGGATGTCCTACAAGGAGGTAGGAGCAGTCATTTGTTCTTCCTATGGAAATGTTCCTTACCGAGGCATGGGAGTTTTCTGGATCCTACTCAGAGCTTTTCCCGAAGGAGAAAATGGAGATCACAGGTGACTCAGGTGAAATCTTTGCTCACCACCTCCAGTGGATCTCAAACTTTGCTGCCCACTGTTATCACGTCGGGAGATTTCCAAAGCTCCCAGTGCCCAGGCCGCAATAAACACACCCTCAATTTGCATCTCTTGCAGTAGGCTTCAGGCACAGGTATTTGCTAACCACCCCGCCCTGAGTCCCATGTGGGCCACCGTGCGAATCAGTCTGCAGGCACGCTTGTCTCACTGAAATCTGCCTAAGATTCCCTGGGGCTCACTGTCAAAATGCATGTAATGATGCCGTGGGGCTGAGTGTGCCTGAGAATCTGTGTTTCTAAAAAGCCCTAGGTCCTGCCAAACAGTGCTTCACCCAGTCACTTTAACTTGGATGAGTCAAAGAAATTTTTAAAATGGTCTGCATGCCTAGAAATCAAAAGTGCGTACCACAGGTCACCTTTGGGAGAATTTTATTAATAACAAAAGAACATTTTAAAACACAACTTTCTAATGACGTTTAGTAACCCAAAGGAACAAAGGCATGAGAATATCCCGCATCAGGATTTCCACAGAAATAACCCCACAGAGTCAAAATATCTCATCCCAGGTCAGGGAAGTCTTTACAATTTGCCACGGACTCTTTTGAGCCCTTTACCCATTTTCCCCAAATTCTGAAATCGGAGGAGAGATACAGATCCATTTCCTATTATCTTTTAGTTGAGACCTTACCCCTGCAATCGAACTCACTAGTATCCAATGGATTTCAGTGTCAAACAACTTCCTATTCCAGTTTGATTACCGCCCTTTGAATCGTCACTTCTGCTTCCATCATGAAAGAGGGCAGTGTTTGCCTGTGTGTTTCCACAAGCATCGCCTGGGCTTCCACCATGTGTAGCCAGAGCAGAGATGGGGAATGGCTGATTCGCGAGAAAAACCTTGCTCCTTGTGACTTCTCCTCCTCACTGGACAGTCAGTTCCAGGTGTCCTGGGGTGGGAGGACGTGTCTTCCTTGGCAGGAGGTGTCTCCCTCCGAGTCACTCTCTTCCGAGGAAGAGGAAACCTGGAGGTCATTCTACAGGACACTCAGTGGGACTTGGGCACAGTGTCCCTCAGACGTCTCTTGTGTGAGAGGGCTCTGCCCGGGAGGGCTTGGCTTCTCAGCTGGAAGGCAGGAGGGAGCAGTCAGGAGTCTGGAGCTCCACCAGCCATTGTCTAATCTCCTGAAGAGCATTCTGAGGGGCTGGCCTGGGTCACGGTTCAGTGCTGGGCGATGGGCCACAGTGCAGGGCTGAGCGGTATTCAGGTGAGGTCTGTGGTGTGGAGGCGGGAGGTCAATGCTTTTCCCCTGGGCATGCATCTTTCTGGTCACCTGGCATCCCGCAGTGGGTCTCCGTCCAGTTGTCCGTGGTGGAGGCTGGGGAGTCTGGAAAACCCCCAGATGTGGTCTCTGAGTGCTCTTCTTAGGTGCTTGGAAGGGAGTGAGTCTCGGTTTCTTTGGGAGCGTCTGGAAAGCCTGCACTGGCACCTGGGCAGGTCTCTTGCCTGGTGCCTTGATGCTGATTTTGGCATCCCGGTCCACAGTAGGTCCAGCAGCCTGTGGGCTGGGATAGGAGTTGACATCCAGATACATGGCCTGTTCCTGGGGCTGGTGAGCGTGGCCCAGGCCATGTGTCTTAGAGGGAGCCTGGGGATCTTCCAGGGAGGAAAAATGGGGCTTCTTGTCCCTCAGCTGGACAATGAGGGTAGGATCCGGGGCAAAGTGCTTGAATGCTGCGTGAGGCGTGTCAGGGACAGGCACTTCCTGACCATTCTGAATTCCACGAGGTGAGAAGAGGCTCAGTTCAGGTCTTTGGATGGCAGACACTGCGGGTCCGCTGGACCTCACGTCAGGTGTCTTCGAAGGTGGCCTACATGTGAGACTGAGGCCCAGGGCAGATTTCCTCTCGCCTCTGTAGAGGGGTCTTGGCCTGTTTGCATGCTGGAAGACAAGACAAAGACACACAAAGACTGCATATTAGAACGTCCTCACCAAGGGAGAGAAATTACAACTAACCCAATAAAATAGGTGAAAACCAGAACTTGTACCATGAAATTGAATATTATGAGATATAAAGGTGTTGAGTTTAAAAATGATGAGGGACTCAACCTCAGTGGTGGCCAGGATAAAACAAACTGCACCGTCACCTTGCTACGTGTTTGGGGCAGGTAGGAGAATCGAAAGGTTCTTCCCAGTGTCTCTCTTGAAGGAAGTGTACATGAGCACTCTCCAAAATTTTTCTAGGGAATGTGCACAGCTCCTGCTGTTGTGGAGGCGGTTTCATGAGTAAGGAGTGTTGAGGAACAATTTGGGGGTGTGCACCACCATTGCAATGCTATCTCTTACATCAAGGATTCCACCTTGTGGAGACCTGTGATGAAACCGCTTCCACAGCCCCCACCTGCATCTTGGTGACAGACATGCAAGGAGTAGTGCCAAACCCTAAACAGCAAGAAAAATGAGATCTGGCAAGTACACGAACTGATCACATTGGCTGGCATGGAATTGAAGAGTTCCCTCACAGAGAAGGGGGTTGAGGCAGATTGGGCTTCCCCCGAAGAGAACAAGAGGGGGCCCCAGGGGAGACTCACCCTCATGTAGTCACAGGACCCTGTCAATTCCTTCCAATTCGTCTGCGGACTCCCTTGAGCTCTCCTGGGAAATCTCTGCAGTAGAGCATTGCTGTGCTGCTCTTGTTGCCTGCAAACAAAAGCATGTCAAGTGCAGGGCACACAATTTCCTGGAGCCAGTTGGGACAGATATTCCTGTGTCCCAGGCTCCTTCAGTGTGGGGTTTTGAGACAGGTCGTGAAGCCCTGGGCCTTTGCCTCACCTCAGATTATTCCCCCAACTGCAGAGAACCCTGCGGGTTTTCTCATGCAGTCCTTTCCTTTTTCTCCATTGCTTCTCTCCCTGTCGTGGGGAGAATTCTGAAGTGTTCCCCACCCCCTTGACTGACTCCCGAGGAGTTGAGTGAGCACCTGAGTGTGGACCCTGGAGGAGAGTGAGCTCCTATCTCGTTGTCTCCACCCCCCTGTCCTGGCCTGGAGGTGGCTGTGCACACCATGTGGAGCTGGGGAGACACGTGAGTCTCCTTGGATTTCAGCCCAAAGATTGGTTACAAGCTCCCAGGTTCCTCACCTTTGTCTTTGCTGCTTCTCTCTCTCTGGCTTCTGCAAGAGCCGTGGGTTTGGCTGCACCTGCAGATTCCCCGGTTTCACATTCTCCTTGCAAATGCTGGAGCCCAAGGGCAGGGGGGCTATGGCCCCTTGCCAACGCTTCATGGGGCACCTGGTACTTCTTCTGTTGTGCCCAAAGGCTCCGCAGTCCTTGCACTTCACCTGTGGGTGGAGGAGGAAATGGTCTCTGAGTCAGCGGGAATCACAAGCACTTTTCCACAGTGAATAGAAGGACAGAGTTTGAGAGGTGAGTATTGGTTTTGGAGAGGGGACAGGACATATGGCAGTAGCTGTGAGGACACTGAGCATATTAGGGTGCCTTCCAAAAGCTTCTGCTATGGATAGACAGTGGAGGAAGGATTGGAGCTCTCAAGGTGAGCAGATGAGTCATAAGTGAAGATTGAGGCAAAATCCAAGCTAGACAGGACAGCAAAGAGGAAGTGAGGTTGTTCCTCCGGGTCTGTGAATGGGCCTGTGCCTGGTGATGTGGTCTCAAGGCAAGAAATCGTCTCATGGGAAAGGACAAGGGAGTGCTGGCCACAGAAGTGGCCATGTTCAAACCCTGTCTCTGGATTCCATGCACATCCCTGGTGCCCCACAGACCCAAGCCTCCACGCTTACCCTGGGATCCTCCTCCTCTGGTAGGGGAGCCTTCTTTGCCGCCGGTCCCTTCACTTGCTTCTTGCCGTTCTGGACATTAGAGAGTCTGGAGGGCCCGTGCTGGGTGGAACGGCCCGCCATCTTCCTCACCTCCTTGGTTTGTCACCTCAGTGTTTCTGGGGACTTGATATTCGGATTTCCTGAATCAAAAGCAGAAGAAAACTTTCAGATTGACACAGAGACTAAAGTCCTCATGCACCTTCTTCTCCAAGTGGGGATGAAGGGACCTCATGAGCACTCAGTCAAAACACATTTCTCACAAGGTGATGTCTCCCTCCCAGAGATTTTGTTCTTCTCCCTGACTCCCTCGCCCGACAAAAGCTCGCTGCCCAAGACCAGACACGGGAGGCAGCCTTTGTCAATTTGCATTTCCATCCTTCAAAGAGTGATTTGAGAGACTTTGGTGAAGTCTATCACAACGCACTCTATTTGGACAAAGAAAGGCAAAATTTTCCCAGGTGTACACAATAATCCATGCCCCGGGAATGATGCAATGAATGCCGGGGCACACGTCTTGGAATGTCAAAAGCAAAGTAAGCTTTCCTATCGAAAACTGGAAGTTCCTCTTTGACACGAGAGGAGGCACTTTTCACATTCCAATTCAGATAGGAAAAATGTTTTCTCCTCTACTGGCCTGGAGACCTGCCAGGGTCAGCATGGTCAGAACTGTATTGTTTTATTTGTCATCTTCATGACCCTATTTTAACGACTTTCCAAGAAATCTGAACTGAATATGTTTGAACTAAGTGTGAACTAATCTATTGTCTAGGCTTTAAGGCCCATAGCCAAAGCCAGCGAGTTTCCATTCCTGCTCACTCACTGCCCCATGCACATCAGGGACTGGGGTCTATTTCCTCTGGAATTTGAACTTTGTCTGATAATGAGCATTGAAAAGGATGTATCTCATGGATCTCTTTCTCAAAATTCCTGTGAAAATTAAAGAATCAATACCCCTGTGCCTCAAGACACATCGCTCCCTCTTTTTCCTACTGTCCTCCCTCTCAGAGGGATCGTCAGAGGGGGCAGTTTGTAATGGAAACCCACCTGAAATCCAGTAGTGATCCTCCGGTCTGATTCTCTACAGCTGGGTTCAAGAACAGCTGCCCTGGATGGGATGCAGCTTCCAAGGTGCCTGCGGAAGGGTCAGAGGGGGAGTTTCCCTTCCGGGCAGGCTTTTATACTGATTCAAGGTCACGTGACCTCGTTAAGGGGATCTCAGTCAATCCATCTCATCTACCCACCTTTGACGTAAGCAGGTCTTGAAGCCATAAACCGTCCTGTGTCGCTTAGCATTTTCAGGCATTTTAAAATGCCAGGCACTCCTGGGCATACTTTGAAGAATATCTGTTTTCTGTAAGGAAAAGAAACCTCTGTGCTAATGCCTCTATCTTTCTCCACTTTGCACTTTTGTTCTTGTGGCGAATTATGTGTAACGTGGTAGTTCTTCTTGGAAGGCATTGAAGTGTAGACTTCTACCGCCCTCAGTACATTCACCTCGTTGTGCAAACATCACCATCGTCCGTCTCGCCAGCTTTTCATATTCTGCAACTGAAAGTCCCTATCTATTAAACACCCACTCTTCATTCTTCCCTCCCTGCAGACCCCTCTTCCACCATTCTCCTTTCGATGTCTATGCATGGGACTGCTCTAGGAATCCACAGAGAAGGCATTGTGCGATCTGCGTCCTGCTGGGACTGGCTTCTTTTGCACTGTGTCTTGTGACTCAAGTAATTGTTCCTGCCAGGTCCCTTTGGTTGAGCCAGGCAGCTCCACTCGGCTCAGTCTCTTAGTCCTGTACTCGGTAGTATGTAGATGACGTGGGACTTTCTTTTTCTAGCCTCATCTCCCTTTGGTTGATATTTGTGTGACTTTCACAACTTCCCGCTAGTGGTCAGGCCCAGGAGACGGTTAGGCCCAGGTCTGTGTTTTGATGATGGGACGGTTGGGAATGAAAATGCCCTGTGATCTCGTCTGGGTAGTTGCTCATTGATTCAAAGGGACCAGCTTGACCTCCAAAGCGGGTGACTATGTACAACCGCCAGTAACGTGGGTGGAGTGTCTCCGTTGTTCCAGATTATTGGTACCCTGGGGAGTTTCCGCAGTTTGTGGTTTGCAGAGGTTTGCAACCGTATGGACTTTGAAAATTGCATTACATTAATAATTTATGAACTTGGCAAAATGCCCTAGGTCCTGGCTCCGTAGCCACGGCTTGATCCCATCCTCCTGCCCTGGAACCTGGGCAGCAGGGGCCCCTCCCTGATCTCCCACCGCAGCCTTGGGCCTCCTGGTGGCCTCTCCCCACTCCAAGGATCGCGTGCCCCCCGTGATTCTCACACCACTGGCCTGAATTGCCCCTTACCCACCCTCCACGTAATTGGAGTAGCACTTGCCACTCTCACGACTGGCTTCCCAAGGCAGAATAAACTGCGTACTTTCGGAAAAATAAAGGTATCCCTTTCACACCAGGAATTATTCCAATTTGCATAGACTCTTTTTGGTTCTGTTCTTTTAATTCTTAATTTGTCAATTGCCTCCTCAGCATTGCAGAGAAAATCCCTTGGGATTTAGAGCGGAATCGATGAGAACTTATACGAGAAAGTGTTTTGTGTTGAATTTCCCCAACTAAGATATGTGTTAACTGCTCCTAATTTATACGGCCGTTTATTTCAATTAGGGGTATTTTATAGTTTTCCTAAAACTCTACAGAGTTTTTCCTAGATTTCATATTTATAGCTCTTTCTTTGCAGAAGGAAGGATATTGTCAGTAACTCTTCTCCTCCATTGTAGTATTTTAGTTTATTGATGTTAGACGTGAATGCTACCAATTTGGGAAGTTGGATTGCCGTAGTTGGAGTGTTGGTTGAAAGCAGCTGTTCGTTTCCAGACTTTTTCTCTGATTTTGCTAGGATGTGCCTCGTGGAGCATCGTATCACCAGCCAATACCAAAAAAGATTCAGGTGTAATTTCCAAGAGTACACAGTGCCCTCATTTCTCATGTGTCATGGCCCTGGCAGTGTGTGCAGCACAGTGTGGAGAGGAAGCCAACCCTGGGGGCTCCTTCTCAGTTTCTCTGGCTTTGGAGGCAGGAAGTTGACCTGAAAGCCTCCTGTTGGCTAGACCAATGTGGAATGTTTCAGTCGACTGTAATTCTTGAAGAGAATCTGCACATTATTTGCCCTCCTCAGAGGCTGAGCATGATCTCCAATACTATAATGATTGGGAGTAGCATCATCGTTGGGTCGATGAAACCCATTGTTATCATTACTATTCACTGTTATTTTTATTATTTTACCTGTTGTCTTTATGGCTTATAGATCTGGTTATCTTTAGTCGACAATGACTCGCGTTTCTCTGTTTCTCAAGTGGTTCCGATTGACTGAAGATATGCATGCAGGTTCCCAAAGAGACCGCTATAGAGAGTGCAGCTCCCAGACTCTCCCTCTATGGCAAAGAACCTGTCTGTCTGAGGACGTTCCTGAAAAATTTGTTGTTCATCTGGCGGGCGGAGGCCATTGCGTGCCAGAAGCAGAGAATCAGGACGGGTGTCCTTGGCTGCCTGAGTCTCTGGACAAATCTCGAACTACGTCCGAGGCCCAGCAGTGGCTTGCAGCTGCCAGAAAGACCAGTGTGGGCGTCCTTAGCGAGCCAGCGCCACCATCAATTTTTCACTTGAGCTCAGGGACCCCAGAATGCCTCTCGATGACGTTGAAGGCTAGTGAATGTTGGGCAGGAGCCCCCAGAATTTTTTCCATGATGCACTGGGGGCACCGGAACTGCTCCTGCCAGCCTGGAAAGGCTGCAGAGGAAACCGTCGTCCTCGTGCAGAATTTTCTATTTCCCTTCAAGTGCCCAGGAACTGCCATTGGCCAAAATGATGGTGCGAGGATGGCTTCCTAACTGTGCCTGAGCTGTTGAAAGTCTTCCAGGTCCCAATAGCGGTCTGCCACCAATTCGCCTGTCTCCCCTCAATGTCCTTGCTCCCTCTTCTCGCTTTTCCACGTCTTCCTTCCTGGCGTGGGCTTTAGAGTACTAACTACCAAGGTAGAGCAGAGTTAAATTTTCTAATGAATTGAGGTTCCCAGCTCAATTCCTTGTACCCAGGGAGCCCTAAGGAACATGTGACTGCACACTAGATGCTCAAGCAAGGTCGTCTGAATGTAGTATGGCGTGCTGTTTCCTGAAGGTGGTCCTGCTGAGACCCTATCGCCTCCTGTATACTTCTCTCAACGTCCTGAGAATACGCGAGTACTGTAGGCTTTCTGCGAGACCATGGGTGATCTTCAGGGAAACCCACTGTGTTTGTAGCGAGATGATGGTTGGCTGTCAGGGCTTGTGTGTCCTGTGCTTTCTTTCCCAGGCTGAGTGCTAGTGGAAGTGGGTCTTGAAAGAGCAGCATCAGCGTCCCCAAGGAACTTGTGAGAAATAGAAACAGATTGATCCTTCCAGGACATCCAAACTCCTAATTCCCTGGTGTTGAGTCTTGTACATTGAAGAAATTTCTGTGTGCACGAGACTGTGAAAAGGAGTATTAGCTAAAGTGTTCTCCACTCTGGGCTGCCATTTGAAATCCCCTTGGTCGATCTAGGGAATGCAGTCATCTCAGCACTGGCGTGTGGTTGTTCAGTGGTGGGCCTGCGTGAATGGGGTTGTCAGAATCTCTAAGAGAGTTATGGGGCAGGACGGAGGCCGTGAGAGCAGACCAGGGCCTATGCCGAAAGGAGGGAAGTCTGTCCCGGGTCCCAAGGAGACTGGAGCACTTCAGTAGCTATGGCAGGCTGGGGTATTGCCGAAATGTGCCATCTTGACTTTTCCCTTCTTTTTGGTGACCTTGTGCGTTCACCCAGGGGCTGCCCTCCTTGGAAGGCACAGAAGGCTGCAGACTGAAAGAAGCACTCGCCAACGGATGTCCTACAAGGAGGTAGGAGCAGTCATTTGTTCTTCCTATGGAAATGTTCCTTACCGAGGCATGGGAGTTTTCTGGATCCTACTCAGAGCTTTCCCCGAAGGAGAAAATGGAGATCACAGGTGACTCAGGTGAAATCTTTGCTCACCACCTCCAGTGGATCTCAAACTTTGCTGCCCACTGTTATCACGTCGGGAGATTTCCAAAGCTCCCAGTGCCCAGGCCGCAATAAACACACCCTCAATTTGCATCTCTTGCAGTAGGCTTCAGGCACAGGTATTTGCTAACCACCCCGCCCTGAGTCCCATGTGGGCCACCGTGCGAATAAGTCTGCAGGCACGCTTGTCTCACTGAAATCTGCCTAAGATTCCCTGGGGCTCACTGTCAAAATGCATGTAATGATGCCGTGGGGCTGAGTGTGCCTGAGAATCTGTGTTTCTAAAAAGCCCTAGGTCCTGCCAAACAGTGCTTCACCCAGTCACTTTAACTTGGATGAGTCAAAGAAATTTTTAAAATGGTCTGCATGCCTAGAAATCAAAAGTGCGTACCACAGGTCACCTTTGGGAGAATTTTATTAATAACAAAAGAACATTGTAAAACACAACTTTCTAATGACGTTTAATAACCCAAAGGAACAGAGCCATGAGAATATCCCGCATCAGGATTTCCACAGAAATAACCCCACAGAGTCAAAATATCTCATCCCAGGTCAGGGAAGTCTTTACAATTTGCCACGGACTCTTTTGAGCCCTTTACCCATTTTCCCCAAATTCTGAAATCGGAGGAGAGATACAGATCCATTTCCTATTATCTTTTAGTTGAGACCTTACCCCTGCAATCGAACTCACTAGTATCCAATGGATTTCAGTGTCAAACAACTTCCTATTCCAGTTTGATTACCGCCCTTTGAATCGTCACTTCTGCTTCCATCATGAAAGAGGGCAGTGTTTGCCTGTGTGTTTCCACAAGCATCGCCTGGGCTTCCACCATGTGTAGCCAGAGCAGAGATGGGGAATGGCTGATTCGCGAGAAAAACCTTGCTCCTTGTGACTTCTCCTCCTCACTGGACAGTCAGTTCCAGGTGTCCTGGGGTGGGAGGACGTGTCTTCCTTGGCAGGAGGTGTCTCCCTCCGAGTCACTCTCTTCCGAGGAAGAGGAAACCTGGAGGTCATTCTCCAGGACACTCAGTGGGACTTGGGCACAGTGTCCCTCAGACGTCTCTTGTGTGAGAGGGCTCTGCCCGGGAGGGCTTGGCTTCTCAGCTGGAAGGCAGGAGGGAGCAGTCAGGAGTCTGGAGCTCCACCAGCCATTGTCTAATCTCCTGAAGAGCATTCTGAGGGGCTGGCCTGGGTCACGGTTCAGTGCTGGGCGATGGGCCACAGTGCAGGGCTGAGCGGTATTCAGGTGAGGTCTGTGGTGTGGAGGCGGGAGGTCAATGCTTTTCCCCTGGGCATGCATCTTTCTGGTCACCTGGCATCCCGCAGTGGGTCTCCGTCCAGTTGTCCGTGGTGGAGGCTGGGGAGTCTGGAAAACCCCCAGATGTGGTCTCTGAGTGCTCTTCTTAGGTGCTTGGAAGGGAGTGAGTCTCGGTTTCTTTGGGAGCGTCTGGAAAGCCTGCACTGGCACCTGGGCAGGTCTCTTGCCTGGTGCCTTGATGCTGATTTTGGCATCCCGGTCCACAGTAGGTCCAGCAGCCTGTGGGCTGGGATAGGAGTTGACATCCAGATACATGGCCTGTTCCTGGGGCTGGTGAGCGTGGCCCAGGCCATGTGTCTTAGAGGGAGCCTGGGGATCTTCCAGGGAGGAAAAATGGGGCTTCTTGTCCCTCAGCTGGACAATGAGGGTAGGATCCGGGGCAAAGTGCTTGAATGCTGCGTGAGGCGTGTCAGGGACAGGCACTTCCTGACCATTCTGAATTCCACGAGGTGAGAAGAGGCTCAGTTCAGGTCTTTGGATGGCAGACACTGCGGGTCCGCTGGACCTCACGTCAGGTGTCTTCGAAGGTGGCCTACATGTGAGACTGAGGCCCAGGGCAGATTTCCTCTCGCCTCTGTAGAGGGGTCTTGGCCTGTTTGCATGCTGGAAGACAAGACAAAGACACACAAAGACTGCATATTAGAACGTCCTCACCAAGGGAGAGAAATTACAACTAACCCAATAAAATAGGTGAAAACCAGAACTTGTACCATGAAATTGAATATTATGAGATATAAAGGTGTTGAGTTTAAAAATGATGAGGGACTCAACCTCAGTGGTGGCCAGGATAAAACAAACTGCACCGTCACCTTGCTACGTGTTTGCGGCAGGTAGGAGAATCGAAAGGTTCTTCCCAGTGTCTCTCTTGAAGGAAGTGTACATGAGCACTCTCCAAAATTTTTCTAGGGAATGTGCACAGCTCCTGCTGTTGTGGAGGCGGTTTCATGAGTAAGGAGTGTTGAGGAACAATTTGGGGGTGTGCACCACCATTGCAATGCTATCTCTTACATCAAGGATTCCACCTTGTGGAGACCTGTGATGAAAGCGCTTCCACAGCCCCCACCTGCATCTTGGTGACAGACATGCAAGGAGTAGTGCCAAACCCTAAACAGCAAGAAAAATGAGATCTGGCAAGTACACGAACTGATCACATTGGCTGGCATGGAATTGAAGAGTTCCCTCACAGAGAAGGGGGTTGAGGCAGATTGGGCTTCCCCCGAAGAGAACAAGAGGGGGCCCCAGGGGAGACTCACCCTCATGTAGTCACAGGACCCTGTCAATTCCTTCCAATTCGTCTGCGGACTCCCTTGAGCTCTCCTGGGAAATCTCTGCAGTAGAGCATTGCTGTGCTGCTCTTGTTGCCTGCAAACAAAAGCATGTCAAGTGCAGGGCACACAATTTCCTGGAGCCAGTTGGGACAGATATTCCTGTGTCCCAGGCTCCTTCAGTGTTGGGTTTTGAGACAGGTCGTGAAGCCCTGGGCCTTTGCCTCACCTCAGATTATTCCCCCAACTGCAGAGAACCCTGCGGGTTTTCTCATGCAGTCCTTTCCTTTTTCTCCATTGCTTCTCTCCCTGTCGTGGGGAGAATTCTGAAGTGTTCCCCACCCCCTTGACTGACTCCCGAGGAGTTGAGTGAGCACCTGAGTGTGGACCCTGGAGGAGAGTGAGCTCCTATCTCGTTGTCTCCACCCCCCTGTCCTGGCCTGGAGGTGGCTGTGCACACCATGTGGAGCTGGGGAGACACGTGAGTCTCCTTGGATTTCAGCCCAAAGATTGGTTACAAGCTCCCAGGTTCCTCACCTTTGTCTTTGCTGCTTCTCTCTCTCTGGCTTCTGCAAGAGCCGTGGGTTTGGCTGCACCTGCAGATTCCCCGGTTTCACATTCTCCTTGCAAATGCTGGAGCCCAAGGGCAGGGGGGCTATGGCCCCTTGCCAACGCTTCATGGGGCACCTGGTACTTCTTCTGTTGTGCCCAAAGGCTCCGCAGTCCTTGCATTTCACCTGTGGGTGGAGGAGGAAATGGTCTCTGAGTCAGCGGGAATCACAAGCACTTTTCCACAGTGAATAGAAGGACAGAGTTTGAGAGGTGAGTATTGGTTTTGGAGAGGGGACAGGACATATGGCAGTAGCTGTGAGGACACTGAGCATATTAGGGTGCCTTCCAAAAGCTTCTGCTATGGATAGACAGTGGAGGAAGGATTGGAGCTCTCAAGGTGAGCAGATGAGTCATAAGTGAAGATTGAGGCAAAATCCAAGCTAGACAGGACAGCAAAGAGGAAGTGAGGTTGTTCCTCCGGGTCTGTGAATGGGCCTCTGCCTGGTGATGTGGTCTCAAGGCAAGAAATCGTCTCATGGGAAAGGACAAGGGAGTGCTGGCCACAGAAGTGGCCATGTTCAAACCCTGTCTCTGGATTCCATGCACATCCCTGGTGCCCCACAGACCCAAGCCTCCACGCTTACCCTGGGATCCTCCTCCTCTGGTAGGGGAGCCTTCTTTGCCGCCGGTCCCTTCACTTGCTTCTTGCCGTTCTGGACATTAGAGAGTCTGGAGGGCCCGTGCTGGGTGGAACGGCCCGCCATCTTCCTCACCTCCTTGGTTTGTCACCTCAGTGTTTCTGGGGACTTGATATTCGGATTTCCTGAATCAAAAGCAGAAGAAAACTTTCAGATTGACACAGAGACT
This sequence comes from Diceros bicornis minor, assembly GCF_020826845.1. NCBI lineage: Eukaryota > Metazoa > Chordata > Mammalia > Perissodactyla > Rhinocerotidae > Diceros > Diceros bicornis. The sequence goes on along the minus strand of NW_026690893.1, from coordinate 430,380 downwards.
AAAGTCCTCATGCACCTTCTTCTCCAAGTGGGGATGAAGGGACCTCATGAGCACTCAGTCAAAACACATTTCTCACAAGGTGATGTCTCCCTCCCAGAGATTTTGTTCTTCTCCCTGACTCCCTCGCCCGACAAAAGCTCGCTGCCCAAGACCAGACACGGGAGGCAGCCTTTGTCAATTTGCATTTCCATCCTTCAAAGAGTGATTTGAGAGACTTTGGTGAAGTCTATCACAACGCACTCTATTTGGACAAAGAAAGGCAAAATTTCCCCAGGTGTACACAATAATCCATGCCCCGGGAATGATGCAATGAATGCCGGGGCACACGTCTTGGAATGTCAAAAGCAAAGTAAGCTTTCCTATCGAAAACTGGAAGTTCCTCTTTGACACGAGAGGAGGCACTTTTCACATTCCAATTCAGATAGGAAAAATGTTTTCTCCTCTACTGGCCTGGAGACCTGCCAGGGTCAGCATGGTCAGAACTGTATTGTTTTATTTGTCATCTTCATGACCCTATTTTAACGACTTTCCAAGAAATCTGAACTGAATATGTTTGAACTAAGTGTGAACTAATCTATTGTCTAGGCTTTAAGGCCCATAGCCAAAGCCAGCGAGTTTCCATTCCTGCTCACTCACTGCCCCATGCACATCAGGGACTGGGGTCTATTTCCTCTGGAATTTGAACTTTGTCTGATAATGAGCATTGAAAAGGATGTATCTCATGGATCTCTTTCTCAAAATTCCTGTGAAAATTAAAGAATCAATACCCCTGTGCCTCAAGACACATCGCTCCCTCTTTTTCCTACTGTCCTCCCTCTCAGAGGGATCGTCAGAGGGGGCAGTTTGTAATAGAAACCCACCTGAAATCCAGTAGTGATCCTCCGGTCTGATTCTCTACAGCTGGGTTCAAGAACAGCTGCCCTGGATGGGATGCAGCTTCCAAGGTGCCTGCGGAAGGGTCAGAGGGGGAGTTTCCCTTCCGGGCAGGCTTTTATACTGATTCAAGGTCACGTGACCTCGTTAAGGGGATCTCAGTCAATCCATCTCATCTACCCACCTTTGACGTAAGCAGGTCTTGAAGCCATAAACCGTCCTGTGTCGCTTAGCATTTTAAGGCATTTTAAAATGCCAGGCACTCCTGGGCATACTTTGAAGAATATCTGTTTTCTGTAAGGAAAAGAAACCTCTGTGCTAATGCCTCTATCTTTCTCCACTTTGCACTTTTGTTCTTGTGGCGAATTATGTGTAACGTGGTAGTTCTTCTTGGAAGGCATTGAAGTGTAGACTTCTACCGCCCTCAGTACATTCACCTCGTTGTGCAAACATCACCATCGTCCGTCTCGCCAGCTTTTCATATTCTGCAACTGAAAGTCCCTATCTATTAAACACCCACTCTTCATTCTTCCCTCCCTGCAGACCCCTCTTCCACCATTCTCCTTTCGATGTCTATGCATGGGACTGCTCTAGGAATCCACAGAGAAGGCATTGTGCGATCTGCGTCCTGCTGGGACTGGCTTCTTTTGCACTGTGTCTTGTGACTCAAGTAATTGTTCCTGCCAGGTCCCTTTGGTTGAGCCAGGCAGCTCCACTCGGCTCAGTCTCTTAGTCCTGTGCTCGGTAGTATGTAGATGACGTGGGACTTTCTTTTTCTAGCCTCATCTCCCTTTGGTTGATATTTGTGTGACTTTCACAACTTCCCGCTAGTGGTCAGGCCCAGGAGACGGTTAGGCACAGGTCTGTGTTTTGATGATGGGACGGTTGGGAATGAAAATGCCCTGTGATCTCGTCTGGGTAGTTGCTCATTGATTCAAAGGGACCAGCTTGACCTCCAAAGCGGGTGACTATGTACAACCGCCAGTAACGTGGGTGGAGTGTCTCCGTTGTTCCAGATTATTGGTACCCTGGGGAGTTTCCGCAGTTTGTGGTTTGCAGAGGTTTGCAACCGTATGGACTTTGAAAATTGCATTACATTAATAATTTATGAACTTGGCAAAATGCCCTAGGTCCTGGCTCCGTAGCCACGGCTTGATCCCATCCTCCTGCCCTGGAACCTGGGCAGCAGGGGCCCCTCCCTGATCTCCCACCGCAGCCTTGGGCCTCCTGGTGGCCTCTCCCCGCTCCAAGGATCGCGTGCCCCCCGTGATTCTCACACCACTGGCCTGAATTGCCCCTTACCCACCCTCCACGTAATTGGAGTAGCACTTGCCACTCTCACGACTGGCTTCCCAAGGCAGAATAAACTGCGTACTTTCGGAAAAATAAAGGTATCCCTTTCACACCAGGAATTATTCCAATTTGCGTAGACTCTTTTTGGTTCTGTTCTTTTAATTCTTAATTTGTCAATTGCCTCCTCAGCATTGCAGAGAAAATCCCTTGGGATTTAGAGCGGAATCGATGAGAACTTATACGAGAAAGTGTTTTGTGTTGAATTTCCCCAACTAAGATATGTGTTAACTGCTCCTAATTTATACGGCCGTTTATTTCAATTAGGGTTATTTTATATTTTTCCTAAAACTCTACAGAGTTTTTCCTAGATTTCATATTTATAGCTCTTTCTTTGCAGAAGGAAGGATATTGTCAGTAACTCTTCTCCTCCATTGTAGTATTTTAGTTTATTGCTGTTAGACGTGAATGCTACCAATTTGGGAAGTTGGATTGCCGTAGTTGGAGTGTTGGTTGAAAGCAGCTGTTCGTTTCCAGACTTTTTCTCTGATTTTGCTAGGATGTGCCTCGTGGAGCATCGTATCACCAGCCAATACCAAAAAAGATTCAGGTGTACTTTCCAAGATTACACAGTGCCCTCATTTCTCATGTGTCATGGCCCTGGCAGTGTGTGCAGCACAGTGTGGAGAGGAAGCCAACCCTGGGGGCTCCTTCTCAGTTTCTCTGGCTTTGGAGGCAGGAAGTTGACCTGAAAGCCTCCTGTTGGCTAGACCAATGTGGAATGTTTCAGTCGACTGTAATTCTTGAAGAGAATCTGCACATTATTTGCCCTCCTCAGAGGCTGAGCATGATCTCCAATACTATAATGATTGGGAGTAGCATCATCGTTGGGTCGATGAAACCCATTGTTATCATTACTATTCACTGTTATTTTTATTATTTTACCTGTTGTCTTTATGGCTTATAGATCTGGTTATCTTTAGTCGACAATGACTAGCGTTTCTCTGTTTCTCAAGTGGTTCCGATTGACTGAAGATATGCATGCAGGTTCCCAAAGAGACCGCTATAGAGAGTGCAGCTCCCAGACTCTCCCTCTATGGCAAAGAACCTGTCTGTCTGAGGACGTTCCTGAAAAATTTGTTGTTCATCTGGCGGGCGGAGGCCATTGCGTGCCAGAAGCAGAGAATCAGGACGGGTGTCCTTGGCTGCCTGAGTCTCTGGACAAATCTCGAACTACGTCCGAGGCCCAGCAGTGGCTTGCAGCTGCCAGAAAGACCAGTGTGGGCGTCCTTAGCGAGCCAGCGCCACCATCAATTTTTCACTTGAGCTCAGGGACCCCAGAATGCCTCTCGATGACGTTGAAGGCTAGTGAATGTTGGGCAGGAGCCCCCAGAATTTTTTCCATGATGCACTGGGGGCACCGGAACTGCTCCTGCCAGCCTGGAAAGGCTGCAGAGGAAACCGTCGTCCTCGTGCAGAATTTTCTATTTCCCTTCAAGTGCCCAGGAACTGCCATTGGCCAAAATGATGGTGCGAGGATGGCTTCCTAACTGTGCCTGAGCTGTTGAAAGTCTTCCAGGTCCCAATAGCGGTCTGCCACCAATTCGCCTGTCTCCCCTCAATGTCCTTGCTCCCTCTTCTCGCTTTTCCACGTCTTCCTTCCTGGCGTGGGCTTTAGAGTACTAACTACCAAGGTAGAGCAGAGTTAAATTTTCTAATGAATTGAGGTTCCCAGCTCAATTCCTTGTACCCAGGGAGCCCTAAGGAACATGTGACTGCACACTAGATGCTCAAGCAAGGTCGTCTGAATGTAGTATGGCGTGCTGTTTCCTGAAGGTGGTCCTGCTGAGACCCTATCGCCTCCTGTATACTTCTCTCAACGTCCTGAGAATATGCGAGTACTGTAGGCTTTCTGCGAGACCATGGGTGATCTTCAGGGAAACCCACTGTGTTTGTAGCGAGATGATGGTTGGCTGTCAGGGCTTGTGTGTCCTGTGCTTTCTTTCCCAGGCTGAGTGCTAGTGGAAGTGGGTCTTGAAAGAGCAGCATCAGCGTCCCCAGGGAACTTGTGAGAAATAGAAACAGATGGATCCTTCCTAGACATCCAAACTCCTAATTCCCTGGTGTTGAGTCCTGTACATTGAAGAAATCTCTGTGTGCACGAGACTGTGAAAAGGAGTATTAGCTAAAGTGTTCTCCACTCTGGGCTGCCATTTGAAATCCCCTACGTCGATCTAGGGAATGCAGTCATCTCAGCACTGGCGTGTGGTTGTTCAGTGGTGGGCCTGCGTGAATGGGGTTGTCAGAATCTCTAAGAGAGTTATGGGGCAGGACGGAGGCCGTGAGACCAGACCAGGGCCTATGCCGAAAGGAGGGAAGTCTGTCCCGGGTCCCAAGGAGACTGGAGCACTTCAGTAGCTATGGCAGGCTGGGGTATTGCCGAAATGTGCCATCTTGACTTTTCCCTTCTTTTTGGTGACCTTGTGCGTTCACCCAGGGGCTGCCCTCCTTGGAAGGCACAGAAGGCTGCAGACTGAAAGAAGCACTCGCCAACGGATGTCCTACAAGGAGGTAGGAGCAGTCATTTGTTCTTCCTATGGAAATGTTCCTTACCGAGGCATGGGAGTTTTCTGGATCCTACTCAGAGCTTTTCCCGAAGGAGAAAATGGAGATCACAGGTGACTCAGGTGAAATCTTTGCTCACCACCTCCAGTGGATCTCAAACTTTGCTGCCCACTGTTATCACGTCGGGAGATTTCCAAAGCTCCCAGTGCCCAGGCCGCAATAAACACACCCTCAATTTGCATCTCTTGCAGTAGGCTTCAGGCACAGGTATTTGCTAACCACCCCGCCCTGAGTCCCATGTGGGCCACCGTGCGAATCAGTCTGCAGGCACGCTTGTCTCACTGAAATCTGCCTAAGATTCCCTGGGGCTCACTGTCAAAATGCATGTAATGATGCCGTGGGGCTGAGTGTGCCTGAGAATCTGTGTTTCTAAAAAGCCCTAGGTCCTGCCAAACAGTGCTTCACCCAGTCACTTTAACTTGGATGAGTCAAAGAAATTTTTAAAATGGTCTGCATGCCTAGAAATCAAAAGTGCGTACCACAGGTCACCTTTGGGAGAATTTTATTAATAACAAAAGAACATTTTAAAACACAACTTTCTAATGACGTTTAGTAACCCAAAGGAACAAAGGCATGAGAATATCCCGCATCAGGATTTCCACAGAAATAACCCCACAGAGTCAAAATATCTCATCCCAGGTCAGGGAAGTCTTTACAATTTGCCACGGACTCTTTTGAGCCCTTTACCCATTTTCCCCAAATTCTGAAATCGGAGGAGAGATACAGATCCATTTCCTATTATCTTTTAGTTGAGACCTTACCCCTGCAATCGAACTCACTAGTATCCAATGGATTTCAGTGTCAAACAACTTCCTATTCCAGTTTGATTACCGCCCTTTGAATCGTCACTTCTGCTTCCATCATGAAAGAGGGCAGTGTTTGCCTGTGTGTTTCCACAAGCATCGCCTGGGCTTCCACCATGTGTAGCCAGAGCAGAGATGGGGAATGGCTGATTCGCGAGAAAAACCTTGCTCCTTGTGACTTCTCCTCCTCACTGGACAGTCAGTTCCAGGTGTCCTGGGGTGGGAGGACGTGTCTTCCTTGGCAGGAGGTGTCTCCCTCCGAGTCACTCTCTTCCGAGGAAGAGGAAACCTGGAGGTCATTCTCCAGGACACTCAGTGGGACTTGGGCACAGTGTCCCTCAGACGTCTCTTGTGTGAGAGGGCTCTGCCCGGGAGGGCTTGGCTTCTCAGCTGGAAGGCAGGAGGGAGCAGTCAGGAGTCTGGAGCTCCACCAGCCATTGTCTAATCTCCTGAAGAGCATTCTGAGGGGCTGGCCTGGGTCACGGTTCAGTGCTGGGCGATGGGCCACAGTGCAGGGCTGAGCGGTATTCAGGTGAGGTCTGTGGTGTGGAGGCGGGAGGTCAATGCTTTTCCCCTGGGCATGCATCTTTCTGGTCACCTGGCATCCCGCAGTGGGTCTCCGTCCAGTTGTCCGTGGTGGAGGCTGGGGAGTCTGGAAAACCCCCAGATGTGGTCTCTGAGTGCTCTTCTTAGGTGCTTGGAAGGGAGTGAGTCTCGGTTTCTTTGGGAGCGTCTGGAAAGCCTGCACTGGCACCTGGGCAGGTCTCTAGCCTGGTGCCTTGATGCTGATTTTGGCATCCCGGTCCACAGTAGGTCCAGCAGCCTGTGGGCTGGGATAGGAGTTGACATCCAGATACATGGCCTGTTCCTGGGGCTGGTGAGCGTGGCCCAGGCCATGTGTCTTAGAGGGAACCTGGGGATCTTCCAGGGAGGAAAAATGGGGCTTCTTGTCCCTCAGCTGGACAATGAGGGTAGGATCCGGGGCAAAGTGCTTGAATGCTGCATGAGGCGTGTCAGGGACAGGCACTTCCTGACCATTCTGAATTCCACGAGGTGAGAAGAGGCTCAGTTCAGGTCTTTGGATGGCAGACACTGCGGGTCCGCTGGACCTCACGTCAGGTGTCTTCGAAGGTGGCCTACATGTGAGACTGAGGCCCAGGGCAGATTTCCTCTCGCCTCTGTAGAGGGGTCTTGGCCTGTTTGCATGCTGGAAGACAAGACAAAGACACACAAAGACTGCATATTAGAACGTCCTCACCAAGGGAGAGAAATTACAACTAACCCAATAAAATAGGTGAAAACCAGAACTTGTAACATGAAATTGAATATTATGAGATATAAAGGTGTTGAGTTTAAAAATGATGAGGGACTCAACCTCAGTGGTGGCCAGGATAAAACAAACTGCACCGTCACCTTGCTACGTGTTTGGGGCAGGTAGGAGAATCGAAAGGTTCTTCCCAGTGTCTCTCTTGAAGGAAGTGTACATGAGCACTCTCCAAAATTTTTCTAGGGAATGTGCACAGCTCCTGCTGTTGTGGAGGCGGTTTCATGAGTAAGGAGTGTTGAGGAACAATTTGGGGGTGTGCACCACCATTGCAATGCTATCTCTTACATCAAGGATTCCACCTTGTGGAGACCTGTGATGAAACCGCTTCCACAGCCCCCACCTGCATCTTGGTGACAGACATGCAAGGAGTAGTGCCAAACCCTAAACAGCAAGAAAAATGAGATCTGGCAAGTACACGAACTGATCACATTGGCTGGCATGGAATTGAAGAGTTCCCTCACAGAGAAGGGGGTTGAGGCAGATTGGGCTTCCCCCGAAGAGAACAAGAGGGGGCCCCAGGGGAGACTCACCCTCATGTAGTCACAGGACCCTGTCAATTCCTTCCAATTCGTCTGCGGACTCCCTTGAGCTCTCCTGGGAAATCTCTGCAGTAGAGCATTGCTGTGATGCTCTTGTTGCATGCAAACAAAAGCATGTCAAGTGCAGGGCACACAATTTCCTGGAGCCAGTTGGGACAGATATTCCTGTGTCCCAGGCTCCTTCAGTGTGGGGTTTTGAGACAGGTCGTGAAGCCCTGGGCCTTTGCCTCACCTCAGATTATTCCCCCAACTGCAGAGAACCCTGCGGGTTTTCTCATGCAGTCCTTTCCTTTTTCTCCATTGCTTCTCTCCCTGTCGTGGGGAGAATTCTGAAGTGTTCCCCACCCCCTTGACTGACTCCCGAGGAGTTGAGTGAGCACCTGAGTGTGGACCCTGGAGGAGAGTGAGCTCCTATCTCGTTGTCTCCACCCCCCTGTCCTGGCCTGGAGGTGGCTGTGCACACCATGTGGAGCTGGGGAGACACGTGAGTCTCCTTGGATTTCAGCCCAAAGATTGGTTACAAGCTCCCAGGTTCCTCACCTTTGTCTTTGCTGCTTCTCTCTCTCTGGCTTCTGCAAGAGCCGTGGGTTTGGCTGCACCTGCAGATTCCCCGGTTTCACATTCTCCTTGCAAATACTGGAGCCCAAGGGCAGGGGGGCTATGGCCCCTTGCCAACGCTTCATGGGGCACCTGGTACTTCTTCTGTTGTGCCCAAAGGCTCCGCAGTCCTTGCACTTCACCTGTGGGTGGAGGAGGAAATGGTCTCTGAGTCAGCGGGAATCACAAGCACTTTTCCACAGTGAATAGAAGGACAGAGTTTGAGAGGTGAGTATTGGTTTTGGAGAGGGGACAGGACATATGGCAGTAGCTGTGAGGACACTGAGCATATTAGGGTGCCTTGCAAAAGCTTCTGCTATGGATAGACAGTGGAGGAAGGATTGGAGCTCTCAAGGTGAGCAGATGAGTCATAAGTGAAGATTGAGGCAAAATCCAAGCTAGACAGGACAGCAAAGAGGAAGTGAGGTTGTTCCTCCAGGTCTGTGAATGGGCCTGTGCCTGGTGATGTGGTCTCAAGGCAAGAAATCGTCTCATGGGAAAGGACAAGGGAGTGCTGGCCACAGAAGTGGCCATGTTCAAACCCTGTCTCTGGATTCCATGCACATCCCTGGTGCCCCACAGACCCAAGCCTCCACGCTTACCCTGGGATCCTCCTCCTCTGGTAGGGGAGCCTTCTTTGCCGCCGGTCCCTTCACTTGCTTCTTGCCGTTCTGGACATTAGAGAGTCTGGAGGGCCCGTGCTGGGTGGAACGGCCCGCCATCTTCCTCACCTCCTTGGTTTGTCACCTCAGTGTTTCTGGGGACTTGATATTCGGATTTCCTGAATCAAAAGCAGAAGAAAACTTTCAGATTGACACAGAGACTAAAGTCCTCATGCACCTTCTTCTCCAAGTGGGGATGAAGGGACCTCATGAGCACTCAGTCAAAACACATTTCTCACAAGGTGATGTCTCCCTCCCAGAGATTTTGTCCTTCTCCCTGACTCCCTCGCCCGACAAAAGCTCGCTGCCCAAGACCAGACACGGGAGGCAGCCTTTGTCAATTTGCATTTCCATCCTTCAAAGAGTGATTTGAGAGACTTTGGTGAAGTCTATCACAACGCACTCTATTTGGACAAAGAAAGGCAAAATTTCCCCAGGTGTACACAATAATCCATGCCCCGGGAATGATGCAATGAATGCCGGGGCACACGTCTTGGAATGTCAAAAGCAAAGTAAGCTTTCCTATCGAAAACTGGAAGTTCCTCTTTGACACGAGAGGAGGCACTTTTCACATTCCAATTCAGATAGGAAAAATGTTTTCTCCTCTACTGGCCTGGAGACCTGCCAGGGTCAGCATGGTCAGAACTGTATTGTTTTATTTGTCATCTTCATGACCCTATTTTAACGACTTTCCAAGAAATCTGAACTGAATATGTTTGAACTAAGTGTGAACTAATCTATTGTCTAGGCTTTAAGGCCCATAGCCAAAGCCAGCGAGTTTCCATTCCTGTTCACTCACTGCCCCATGCACATCAGGGACTGGGGTCTATTTCCTCTGGAATTTGAACTTTGTCTGATAATGAGCATTGAAAAGGATGTATCTCATGGATCTCTTTCTCAAAATTCCTGTGAAAATTAAAGAATCAATACCCCTGTGCCTCAAGACACATGGCTCCCTCTTTTTCCTACTGTCCTCCCTCTCAGAGGGATCGTCAGAGGGGGCAGTTTGTAATGGAAACCCACCTGAAATCCAGTAGTGATCCTCCGGTCTGATTCTCTACAGCTGGGTTCAAGAACAGCTGCCCTGGATGGGATGCAGCTTCCAAGGTGCCTGCGGAAGGGTCAGAGGGGGAGTTTCCCTTCCGGGCAGGCTTTTATACTGATTCAAGGTCACGTGACCTCGTTAAGGGGATCTCAGTCAATCCATCTCATCTACCCACCTTTGACGTAAGCAGGTCTTGAAGCCGTAAACCGTCCTGTGTCGCTTAGCATTTTCAGGCATTTTAAAATGCCAGGCACTCCTGGGCATACTTTGAAGAATATCTGTTTTCTGTAAGGAAAAGAAACCTCTGTGCTAATGCCTCTATCTTTCTCCACTTTGCACTTTTATTCTTGTGGTGAATTATGTGTAACGTGGTAGTTCTTCTTGGAAGGCATTGAAGTGTAGACTTCTACCGCCCTCAGTACATTCACCTCGTTGTGCAAACATCACCATCGTCCGTCTCGCCAGCTTTTCATATTCTGCAACTGAAAGTCCCTATCTATTAAACACCCACTCTTCATTCTTCCCTCCCTGCAGACCCCTCTTCCACCATTCTCCTTTCGATGTCTATGCATGGGACTGCTCTAGGAATCCACAGAGAAGGCATTGTGCGATCTGCGTCCTGCTGGGACTGGCTTCTTTTGCACTGTGTCTTGTGACTCAAGTAATTGTTCCTGCCAGGTCCCTTTGGTTGAGCCAGGCAGCTCCACTCGGCTCAGTCTCTTAGTCCTGTGCTCGGTAGTATGTAGATGACGTGGGACTTTCTTTTTCTAGCCTCATCTCCCTTTGGTTGATATTTGTGTGACTTTCACAACTTCCCGCTAGTGGTCAGGCCCAGGAGACGGTTAGGCACAGGTCTGTGTTTTGATGATGGGACGGTTGGGAATGAAAATGCCCTGTGATCTCGTCTGGGTAGTTGCTCATTGATTCAAAGGGACCAGCTTGACCTCCAAAGCGGGTGACTATGTACAACCGCCAGTAACGTGGGTGGAGTGTCTCCGTTGTTCCAGATTATTGGTACCCTGGGGAGTTTCCGCAGTTTGTGGTTTGCAGAGGTTTGCAACCGTATGGACTTTGAAAATTGCATTACATTAATAATTTATGAACTTGGCAAAATGCCCTAGGTCCTGGCTCCGTAGCCACGGCTTGATCCCATCCTCCTGCCCTGGAACCTGGGCAGCAGGGGCCCCTCCCTGATCTCCCACCGCAGCCTTGGGCCTCCTGGTGGCCTCTCCCCGCTCCAAGGATCGCGTGCCCCCCGTGATTCTCACACCACTGGCCTGAATTGCCCCTTACCCACCCTCCACGTAATTGGAGTAGCACTTGCCACTCTCACGACTGGCTTCCCAAGGCAGAATAAACTGCGTACTTTCGGAAAAATAAAGGTATCCCTTTCACACCAGGAATTATTCCAATTTGCGTAGACTCTTTTTGGTTCTGTTCTTTTAATTCTTAATTTGTCAATTGCCTCCTCAGCATTGCAGAGAAAATCCCTTGGGATTTAGAGCGGAATCGATGAGAACTTATACGAGAAAGTGTTTTGTGTTGAATTTCCCCAACTAAGATATGTGTTAACTGCTCCTAATTTATACGACCGTTTATTTCAATTAGGGGTATTTTATATTTTTCCTAAAACTCTACAGAGTTTTTCCTAGATTTCATATTTATAGCTCTTTCTTTGCAGAAGGAAGGATATTGTCAGTAACTCTTCTCCTCCATTGTAGTATTTTAGTTTATTGCTGTTAGACGTGAATGCTACCAATTTGGGAAGTTGGATTGCCGTTGTTGGAGTGTTGGTTGAAAGCAGCTGTTCGTTTCCAGACTTTTTCTCTGATTTTGCTAGGATGTGCCTCGTGGAGCATCGTATCACCAGCCAATACCAAAAAAGATTCAGGTGTAATTTCCAAGATTACACAGTGCCCTCATTTCTCATGTGTCATGGCCCTGGCAGTGTGTGCAGCACAGTGTGGAGAGGAAGCCAACCCTGGGGGCTCCTTCTCAGTTTCTCTGGCTTTGGAGGCAGGAAGTTGACCTGAAAGCCTCCTGTTGGCTAGACCAATGTGGAATGTTTCAGTCGACTGTAATTCTTGAAGAGAATCTGCACATTATTTGCCCTCCTCAGAGGCTGAGCATGATCTCCAATACTATAATGATTGGGAGTAGCATCATCGTTGGGTCGATGAAACCCATTGTTATCATTACTATTCACTGTTATTTTTATTATTTTACCTGTTGTCTTTATGGCTTATAGATCTGGTTATCTTTAGTCGACAATGACTAGCGTTTCTCTGTTTCTCAAGTGGTTCCGATTGACTGAAGATATGCATGCAGGTTCCCAAAGAGACCGCTATAGAGAGTGCAGCTCCCAGACTCTCCCTCTATGGCAAAGAACCTGTCTGTCTGAGGACGTTCCTGAAAAATTTGTTGTTCATCTGGCGGGCGGAGGCCATTGCGTGCCAGAAGCAGAGAATCAGGACGGGTGTCCTTGGCTGCCTGAGTCTCTGGACAAATCTCGAACTACGTCCGAGGCCCAGCAGTGGCTTGCAGCTGCCAGAAAGACCAGTGTGGGCGTCCTTAGCGAGCCAGCGCCACCATCAATTTTTCACTTGAGCTCAGGGACCCCAGAATGCCTCTCGATGACGTTGAAGGCTAGTGAATGTTGGGCAGGAGCCCCCAGAATTTTTTCCATGATGCACTGGGGGCACCGGAACTGCTCCTGCCAGCCTGGAAAGGCTGCAGAGGAAACCGTCGTCCTCGTGCAGAATTTTCTATTTCCCTTCAAGTGCCCAGGAACTGCCATTGGCCAAAATGATGGTGCGAGGATGGCTTCCTAACTGTGCCTGAGCTGTTGAAAGTCTTCCAGGTCCCAATAGCTGTCTGCCACCAATTCGCCTGTCTCCCCTCAATGTCCTTGCTCCCTCTTCTCGCTTTTCCACGTCTTCCTTCCTGGCGTGGGCTTTAGAGTACTAACTACCAAGGTAGAGCAGAGTTAAATTTTCTAATGAATTGAGGTTCCCAGCTCAATTCCTTGTACCCAGGGAGCCCTAAGGAACATGTGACTGCACACTAGATGCTCAAGCAAGGTCGTCTGAATGTAGTATGGCGTGCTGTTTCCTGAAGGTGGTCCTGCTGAGACCCTATCGCCTCCTGTATACTTCTCTCCATGTCCTGAGAATACGCGAGTACTGTAGGCTTTCTGCGAGACCATGGGTGATCTTCAGGGAAACCCACTGTGTTTGTAGCGAGATGATGGTTGGCTGTCAGGGCTTGTGTGTCCTGTGCTTTCTTTCCCAGGCTGAGTGCTAGTGGAAGTGGGTCTTGAAAGAGCAGCATCAGCGTCCCCAGGGAACTTGTGAGAAATAGAAACAGATGGATCCGTCCAGGACATCCAAACTCCTAATTCCCTGGTGTTGAGTCTTGTACATTGAAGAAATTTCTGTGTGCACGAGACTGTGAAAAGGAGTATTAGCTAAAGTGTTCTCCACTCTGGGCTGCCATTTGAAATCCCCTACGTCGATCTAGGGAATGCAGTCATCTCAGCACTGGCGTGTGGTTGTTCAGTGGTGGGCCTGCGTGAATGGGGTTGTCAGAATCTCTAAGAGAGTTATGGGGCAGGACGGAGGCCGTGAGACCAGACCAGGGCCTATGCCGAAAGGAGGGAAGTCTGTCCCGGGTCCCAAGGAGACTGGAGCACTTCAGTAGCTATGGCAGGCTGGGGTATTGCCGAAATGTGCCATCTTGACTTTTCCCTTCTTTTTGGTGACCTTGTGCGTTCACCCAGGGGCTGCCCTCCTTGGAAGGCACAGAAGGCTGCAGACTGAAAGAAGCACTCGCCAACGGATGTCCTACAAGGAGGTAGGAGCAGTCATTTGTTCTTCCTATGGAAATGTTCCTTACCGAGGCATGGGAGTTTTCTGGATCCTACTCAGAGCTTTTCCCGAAGGAGAAAATGGAGATCACAGGTGACTCAGGTGAAATCTTTGCTCACCACCTCCAGTGGATCTCAAACTTTGCTGCCCACTGTTATCACGTCGGGAGATTTCCAAAGCTCCCAGTGCCCAGGCCGCAATAAACACACCCTCAATTTGCATCTCTTGCAGTAGGCTTCAGGCACAGGTATTTGCTAACCACCCCGCCCTGAGTCCCATGTGGGCCACCGTGCGAATCAGTCTGCAGGCACGCTTGTCTCACTGAAATCTGCCTAAGATTCCCTGGGGCTCACTGTCAAAATGCATGTAATGATGCCGTGGGGCTGAGTGTGCCTGAGAATCTGTGTTTCTAAAAAGCCCTAGGTCCTGCCAAACAGTGCTTCACCCAGTCACTTTAACTTGGATGAGTCAAAGAAATTTTTAAAATGGTCTGCATGCCTAGAAATCAAAAGTGCGTACCACAGGTCACCTTTGGGAGAATTTTATTAATAACAAAAGAACATTTTAAAACACAACTTTCTAATGACGTTTAGTAACCCAAAGGAACAAAGGCATGAGAATATCCCGCATCAGGATTTCCACAGAAATAACCCCACAGAGTCAAAATATCTCATCCCAGGTCAGGGAAGTCTTTACAATTTGCCACGGACTCTTTTGAGCCCTTTACCCATTTTCCCCAAATTCTGAAATCGGAGGAGAGATACAGATCCATTTCCTATTATCTTTTAGTTGAGACCTTACCCCTGCAATCGAACTCACTAGTATCCAATGGATTTCAGTGTCAAACAACTTCCTATTCCAGTTTGATTACCGCCCTTTGAATCGTCACTTCTGCTTCCATCATGAAAGAGGGCAGTGTTTGCCTGTGTGTTTCCACAAGCATCGCCTGGGCTTCCACCATGTGTAGCCAGAGCAGAGATGGGGAATGGCTGATTCGCGAGAAAAACCTTGCTCCTTGTGACTTCTCCTCCTCACTGGACAGTCAGTTCCAGGTGTCCTGGGGTGGGAGGACGTGTCTTCCTTGGCAGGAGGTGTCTCCCTCCGAGTCACTCTCTTCCGAGGAAGAGGAAACCTGGAGGTCATTCTCCAGGACACTCAGTGGGACTTGGGCACAGTGTCCCTCAGACGTCTCTTGTGTGAGAGGGCTCTGCCCGGGAGGGCTTGGCTTCTCAGCTGGAAGGCAGGAGGGAGCAGTCAGGAGTCTGGAGCTCCACCAGCCATTGTCTAATCTCCTGAAGAGCATTCTGAGGGGCTGGCCTGGGTCACGGTTCAGTGCTGGGCGATGGGCCACAGTGCAGGGCTGAGCGGTATTCAGGTGAGGTCTGTGGTGTGGAGGCGGGAGGTCAATGCTTTTCCCCTGGGCATGCATCTTTCTGGTCACCTGGCATCCCGCAGTGGGTCTCCGTCCAGTTGTCCGTGGTGGAGGCTGGGGAGTCTGGAAAACCCCCAGATGTGGTCTCTGAGTGCTCTTCTTAGGTGCTTGGAAGGGAGTGAGTCTCGGTTTCTTTGGGAGCGTCTGGAAAGCCTGCACTGGCACCTGGGCAGGTCTCTAGCCTGGTGCCTTGATGCTGATTTTGGCATCCCAGTCCACAGTAGGTCCAGCAGCCTGTGGGCTGGGATAGGAGTTGACATCCAGATACATGGCCTGTTCCTGGGGCTGGTGAGCGTGGCCCAGGCCATGTGTCTTAGAGGGAACCTGGGGATCTTCCAGGGAGGAAAAATGGGGCTTCTTGTCCCTCAGCTGGACAATGAGGGTAGGATCCGGGGCAAAGTGCTTGAATGCTGCATGAGGCGTGTCAGGGACAGGCACTTCCTGACCATTCTGAATTCCACGAGGTGAGAAGAGGCTCAGTTCAGGTCTTTGGATGGCAGACACTGCAGGTCCGCTGGACCTCACGTCAGGTGTCTTCGAAGGTGGCCTACATGTGAGACTGAGGCCCAGGGCAGATTTCCTCTCGCCTCTGTAGAGGGGTCTTGGCCTGTTTGCATGCTGGAAGACAAGACAAAGACACACAAAGACTGCATATTAGAACGTCCTCACCAAGGGAGAGAAATTACAACTAACCCAATAAAATAGGTGAAAACCAGAACTTGTAACATGAAATTGAATATTATGAGATATAAAGGTGTTGAGTTTAAAAATGATGAGGGACTCAACCTCAGTGGTGGCCAGGATAAAACAAACTGCACCGTCACCTTGCTACGTGTTTGGGGCAGGTAGGAGAATCGAAAGGTTCTTCCCAGTGTCTCTCTTGAAGGAAGTGTACATGAGCACTCTCCAAAATTTTTCTAGGGAATGTGCACAGCTCCTGCTGTTGTGGAGGCGGTTTCATGAGTAAGGAGTGTTGAGGAACAATTTGGGGGTGTGCACCACCATTGCAATGCTATCTCTTACATCAAGGATTCCACCTTGTGGAGACCTGTGATGAAACCGCTTCCACAGCCCCCACCTGCATCTTGGTGACAGACATGCAAGGAGTAGTGCCAAACCCTAAACAGCAAGAAAAATGAGATCTGGCAAGTACACGAACTGATCACATTGGCTGGCATGGAATTGAAGAGTTCCCTCACAGAGAAGGTGGTTGAGGCAGATTGGGCTTCCCCCGAAGAGAACAAGAGGGGGCCCCAGGGGAGACTCACCCTCATGTAGTCACAGGACCCTGTCAATTCCTTCCAATTCGTCTGCGGACTCCCTTGAGCTCTCCTGGGAAATCTCTGCAGTAGAGCATTGCTGTGCTGCTCTTTTTGCATGCAAACAAAAGCATGTCAAGTGCAGGGCACACAATTTCCTGGAGCCAGTTGGGACAGATATTCCTGTGTCCCAGGCTCCTTCAGTGTGGGGTTTTGAGACAGGTCGTGAAGCCCTGGGCCTTTGCCTCACCTCAGATTATTCCCCCAACTGCAGAGAACCCTGCGGGTTTTCTCATGCAGTCCTTTCCTTTTTCTCCATTGCTTCTCTCCCTGTCGTGGGGAGAATTCTGAAGTGTTCCCCACCCCCTTGACTGACTCCCGAGGAGTTGAGTGAGCACCTGAGTGTGGACCCTGGAGGAGAGTGAGCTCCTATCTCGTTGTCTCCACCCCCCTGTCCTGGCCTGGAGGTGGCTGTGCACACCATGTGGAGCTGGGGAGACACGTGAGTCTCCTTGGATTTCAGCCCAAAGATTGGTTACAAGCTCCCAGGTTCCTCACCTTTGTCTTTGCTGCTTCTCTCTCTCTGGCTTCTGCAAGAGCCGTGGGTTTGGCTGCACCTGCAGATTCCCCGGTTTCACATTCTCCTTGCAAATACTGGAGCCCAAGGGCAGGGGGGCTATGGCCCCTTGCCAACGCTTCATGGGGCACCTGGTACTTCTTCTGTTGTGCCCAAAGGCTCCGCAGTCCTTGCACTTCACCTGTGGGTGGAGGAGGAAATGGTCTCTGAGTCAGCGGGAATCACAAGCACTTTTCCACAGTGAATAGAAGGACAGAGTTTGAGAGGTGAATATTGGTTTTGGAGAGGGGACAGGACATATGGCAGTAGCTGTGAGGACACTGAGCATATTAGCGTGCCTTCCAAAAGCTTCTGCTATGGATAGACAGTGGAGGAAGGATTGGAGCTCTGAAGGTGAGCAGATGAGTCATAAGTGAAGATTGAGGCAAAATCCAAGCTAGACAGGACAGCAAAGAGGAAGTGAGGTTGTTCCTCCGGGTCTGTGAATGGGCCTGTGCCTGGTGATGTGGTCTCAAGGCAAGAAATCGTCTCATGGGAAAGGACAAGGGAGTGCTGGCCACAGAAGTGGCCATGTTCAAACCCTGTCTCTGGATTCCATGCACATCCCTGGTGCCCCACAGACCCAAGCCTCCACGCTTACCCTGGGATCCTCCTCCTCTGGTAGGGGAGCCTTCTTTGCCGCCGGTCCCTTCACTTGCTTCTTGCCCTTCTGGACATTAGAGAGTCTGGAGGGCCCGTGCTGGGTGGAACGGCCCGCCATCTTCCTCACCTCCTTGGTTTGTCACCTCAGTGTTTCTGGGGACTTGATATTCGGATTTCCTGAATCAAAAGCAGAAGAAAACTTTCAGATTGACACAGAGACTAAAGTCCTCATGCACCTTCTTCTCCAAGTGGGGATGAAGGGACCTCATGAGCACTCAGTCAAAACACATTTCTCACAAGGTGATGTCTCCCTCCCAGAGATTTTGTCCTTCTCCCTGACTCCCTCGCCCGACAAAAGCTCGCTGCCCAAGACCAGACACGGGAGGCAGCCTTTGTCAATTTGCATTTCCATCCTTCAAAGAGTGATTTGAGAGACTTTGGTGAAGTCTATCACAACGCACTCTATTTGGACAAAGAAAGGCAAAATTTCCCCAGGTGTACACAATAATCCATGCCCCGGGAATGATGCAATGAATGCCGGGGCACACGTCTTGGAATGTCAAAAGCAAAGTAAGCTTTCCTATCGAAAACTGGAAGTTCCTCTTTGACACGAGAGGAGGCACTTTTCACATTCCAATTCAGATAGGAAAAATGTTTTCTCCTCTACTGGCCTGGAGACCTGCCAGGGTCAGCATGGTCAGAACTGTATTGTTTTATTTGTCATCTTCATGACCCTATTTTAACGACTTTCCAAGAAATCTGAACTGAATATGTTTGAACTAAGTGTGAACTAATCTATTGTCTAGGCTTTAAGGCCCATAGCCAAAGCCAGCGAGTTTCCATTCCTGTTCACTCACTGCCCCATGCACATCAGGGACTGGGGTCTATTTCCTCTGGAATTTGAACTTTGTCTGATAATGAGCATTGAAAAGGATGTATCTCATGGATCTCTTTCTCAAAATTCCTGTGAAAATTAAAGAATCAATACCCCTGTGCCTCAAGACACATCGCTCCCTCTTTTTCCTACTGTCCTCCCTCTCAGAGGGATCGTCAGAGGGGGCAGTTTGTAATGGAAACCCACCTGAAATCCAGTAGTGATCCTCCGGTCTGATTCTCTACAGCTGGGTTCAAGACCAGCTGCCCTGGATGGGATGCAGCTTCCAAGGTGCCTGCGGAAGGGTCAGAGGGGGAGTTTCCCTTCCGGGCAGGCTTTTATACTGATTCAAGGTCACGTGACCTCGTTAAGGGGATCTCAGTCAATCCATCTCATCTACCCACCTTTGACGTAAGCAGGTCTTGAAGCCGTAAACCGTCCTGTGTCGCTTAGCATTTTCAGGCATTTTAAAATGCCAGGCACTCCTGGGCATACTTTGAAGAATATCTGTTTTCTGTAAGGAAAAGAAACCTCTGTGCTAATGCCTCTATCTTTCTCCACTTTGCACTTTTGTTCTTGTGGTGAATTATGTGTAACGTGGTAGTTCTTCTTGGAAGGCATTGAAGTGTAGACTTCTACCGCCCTCAGTACATTCACCTCGTTGTGCAAACATCACCATCGTCCGTCTCGCCAGCTTTTCATATTCTGCAACTGAAAGTCCCTATCTATTAAACACCCACTCTTCATTCTTCCCTCCCTGCAGACCCCTCTTCCACCATTCTCCTTTCGATGTCTATGCATGGGACTGCTCTAGGAATCCACAGAGAAGGCATTGTGCGATCTGCGTCCTGCTGGGACTGGCTTCTTTTGCACTGTGTCTTGTGACTCAAGTAATTGTTCCTGCCAGGTCCCTTTGGTTGAGCCAGGCAGCTCCACTCGGCTCAGTCTCTTAGTCCTGTGCTCGGTAGTATGTAGATGACGTGGGACTTTCTTTTTCTAGCCTCATCTCCCTTTGGTTGATATTTGTGTGACTTTCACAACTTCCCGCTAGTGGTCAGGCCCAGGAGACGGTTAGGCACAGGTCTGTGTTTTGATGATGGGACGGTGGGAATGAAAATGCCCTGTGATCTCGTCTGGGTAGTTGCTCATTGATTCAAAGGGACCAGCTTGACCTCCAAAGCGGGTGACTATGTACAACCGCCAGTAACGTGGGTGGAGTGTCTCCGTTGTTCCAGATTATTGGTACCCTGGGGAGTTTCCGCAGTTTGTGGTTTGCAGAGGTTTGCAACCGTATGGACTTTGAAAATTGCATTACATTAATAATTTATGAACTTG
Source organism: Diceros bicornis minor (assembly GCF_020826845.1). Lineage (NCBI taxonomy): Eukaryota > Metazoa > Chordata > Mammalia > Perissodactyla > Rhinocerotidae > Diceros > Diceros bicornis. The sequence continues at coordinate 410,634 of NW_026690893.1, read as the reverse complement.
GCAAAATGCCCTAGGTCCTGGCTCCGTAGCCACGGCTTGATCCCATCCTCCTGCCCTGGAACCTGGGCAGCAGGGGCCCCTCCCTGATCTCCCACCGCAGCCTTGGGCCTCCTGGTGGCCTCTCCCCGCTCCAAGGATCGCGTGCCCCCCGTGATTCTCACACCACTGGCCTGAATTGCCCCTTACCCACCCTCCACGTAATTGGAGTAGCACTTGCCACTCTCACGACTGGCTTCCCAAGGCAGAATAAACTGCGTACTTTCGGAAAAATAAAGGTATCCCTTTCACACCAGGAATTATTCCAATTTGCGTAGACTCTTTTTGGTTCTGTTCTTTTAATTCTTAATTTGTCAATTGCCTCCTCAGCATTGCAGAGAAAATCCCTTGGGATTTAGAGCGGAATCGATGAGAACTTATACGAGAAAGTGTTTTGTGTTGAATTTCCCCAACTAAGATATGTGTTAACTGCTCCTAATTTATACGGCCGTTTATTTCAATTAGGGGTATTTTATATTTTTCCTAAAACTCTACAGAGTTTTTCCTAGATTTCATATTTATAGCTCTTTCTTTGCAGAAGGAAGGATATTGTCAGTAACTCTTCTCCTCCATTGTAGTATTTTAGTTTATTGCTGTTAGACGTGAATGCTACCAATTTGGGAAGTTGGATTGCCGTTGTTGGAGTGTTGGTTGAAAGCAGCTGTTCGTTTCCAGACTTTTTCTCTGATTTTGCTAGGATGTGCCTCGTGGAGCATCGTATCACCAGCCAATACCAAAAAAGATTCAGGTGTAATTTCCAAGATTACACAGTGCCCTCATTTCTCATGTGTCATGGCCCTGGCAGTGTGTGCAGCACAGTGTGGAGAGGAAGCCAACCCTGGGGGCTCCTTCTCAGTTTCTCTGGCTTTGGAGGCAGGAAGTTGACCTGAAAGCCTCCTGTTGGCTAGACCAATGTGGAATGTTTCAGTCGACTGTAATTCTTGAAGAGAATCTGCACATTATTTGCCCTCCTCAGAGGCTGAGCATGATCTCCAATACTATAATGATTGGGAGTAGCATCATCGTTGGGTCGATGAAACCCATTGTTATCATTACTATTCACTGTTATTTTTATTATTTTACCTGTTGTCTTTATGGCTTATAGATCTGGTTATCTTTAGTCGACAATGACTAGCGTTTCTCTGTTTCTCAAGTGGTTCCGATTGACTGAAGATATGCATGCAGGTTCCCAAAGAGACCGCTATAGAGAGTGCAGCTCCCAGACTCTCCCTCTATGGCAAAGAACCTGTCTGTCTGAGGACGTTCCTGAAAAATTTGTTGTTCATCTGGCGGGCGGAGGCCATTGCGTGCCAGAAGCAGAGAATCAGGACGGGTGTCCTTGGCTGCCTGAGTCTCTGGACAAATCTCGAACTACGTCCGAGGCCCAGCAGTGGCTTGCAGCTGCCAGAAAGACCAGTGTGGGCGTCCTTAGCGAGCCAGCGCCACCATCAATTTTTCACTTGAGCTCAGGGACCCCAGAATGCCTCTCGATGACGTTGAAGGCTAGTGAATGTTGGGCAGGAGCCCCCAGAATTTTTTCCATGATGCACTGGGGGCACCGGAACTGCTCCTGCCAGCCTGGAAAGGCTGCAGAGGAAACCGTCGTCCTCGTGCAGAATTTTCTATTTCCCTTCAAGTGCCCAGGAACTGCCATTGGCCAAAATGATGGTGCGAGGATGGCTTCCTAACTGTGCCTGAGCTGTTGAAAGTCTTCCAGGTCCCAATAGCTGTCTGCCACCAATTCGCCTGTCTCCCCTCAATGTCCTTGCTCCCTCTTCTCGCTTTTCCACGTCTTCCTTCCTGGCGTGGGCTTTAGAGTACTAACTACCAAGGTAGAGCAGAGTTAAATTTTCTAATGAATTGAGGTTCCCAGCTCAATTCCTTGTACCCAGGGAGCCCTAAGGAACATGTGACTGCACACTAGATGCTCAAGCAAGGTCGTCTGAATGTAGTATGGCGTGCTGTTTCCTGAAGGTGGTCCTGCTGAGACCCTATCGCCTCCTGTATACTTCTCTCAACGTCCTGAGAATACGCGAGTACTGTAGGCTTTCTGCGAGACCATGGGTGATCTTCACGGAAACCCACTGTGTTTGTAGCGAGATGATGGTTGGCTGTCAGGGCTTGTGTGTCCTGTGCTTTCTTTCCCAGGCTGAGTGCTAGTGGAAGTGGGTCTTGAAAGAGCAGCATCAGCGTCCCCAGGGAACTTGTGAGAAATAGAAACAGATGGATCCGTCCAGGACATCCAAACTCCTAATTCCCTGGTGTTGAGTCTTGTACATTGAAGAAATTTCTGTGTGCACGAGACTGTGAAAAGGAGTATTAGCTAAAGTGTTCTCCACTCTGGGCTGCCATTTGAAATCCCCTACGTCGATCTAGGGAATGCAGTCATCTCAGCATTGGCGTGTGGTTGTTCAGTGGTGGGCCTGCGTGAATGGGGTTGTCAGAATCTCTAAGAGAGTTATGGGGCAGGACGGAGGCCGTGAGACCAGACCAGGGCCTATGCCGAAAGGAGGGAAGTCTGTCCCGGGTCCCAAGGAGACTGGAGCACTTCAGTAGCTATGGCAGGCTGGGGTATTGCCGAAATGTGCCATCTTGACTTTTCCCTTCTTTTTGGTGACCTTGTGCGTTCACCCAGGGGCTGCCCTCCTTGGAAGGCACAGAAGGCTGCAGACTGAAAGAAGCACTCGCCAACGGATGTCCTACAAGGAGGTAGGAGCAGTCATTTGTTCTTCCTATGGAAATGTTCCTTACCGAGGCATGGGAGTTTTCTGGATCCTACTCAGAGCTTTTCCCGAAGGAGAAAATGGAGATCACAGGTGACTCAGGTGAAATCTTTGCTCACCACCTCCAGTGGATCTCAAACTTTGCTGCCCACTGTTATCACGTCGGGAGATTTCCAAAGCTCCCAGTGCCCAGGCCGCAACAAACACACCCTCAATTTGCATCTCTTGCAGTAGGCTTCAGGCACAGGTATTTGCTAACCACCCCGCCCTGAGTCCCATGTGGGCCACTGTGCGAATAAGTCTGCAGGCACGCTTGTCTCACTGAAATCTGCCTAAGATTCCCTGGGGCTCACTGTCAAAATGCATGTAATGATGCCGTGGGGCTGAGTGTGCCTGAGAATCTGTGTTTCTAAAAAGCCCTAGGTCCTGCCAAACAGTGCTTCACCCAGTCACTTTAACTTGGATGAGTCAAAGAAATTTTTAAAATGGTCTGCATGCCTAGAAATCAAAAGTGCGTACCACAGGTCACCTTTGGGAGAATTTTATTAATAACAAAAGAACATTTTAAAACACAACTTTCTAATGACGTTTAATAACCCAAAGGAACAAAGCCATGAGAATATCCCGCATCAGGATTTCCACAGAAATAACCCCACAGAGTCAAAATATCTCATCCCAGGTCAGGGAAGTCTTTACAATTTGCCACGGACTCTTTTGAGCCCTTTACCCACTTTCCCCAAATTCTGAAATCGGAGGAGAGATACAGATCCATTTCCTATTATCTTTTAGTTGAGACCTTACCCCTGCAATCGAACTCACTAGTATCCAATGGATTTCAGTGTCAAACAACTTCCTTTTCCAGTTTGATTACCGCCCTTTGAATCGTCACTTCTGCTTCCATCATGAAAGAGGGCAGTGTTTGCCTGTGTGTTTCCACAAGCATCGCCTGGGCTTCCACCATGTGTAGCCAGAGCAGAGATGGGGAATGGCTGATTCGCGAGAAAAACCTTGCTCCTTGTGACTTCTCCTCCTCACTGGACAGTCAGTTCCAGGTGTCCTGGGGTGGGAGGACGTGTCTTCCTTGGCAGGAGGTGTCTCCCTCCGAGTCACTCTCTTCCGAGGAAGAGGAAACCTGGAGGTCATTCTCCAGGACACTCAGTGGGACTTGGGCACAGTGTCCCTCAGACGTCTCTTGTGTGAGAGGGCTCTGCCCGGGAGGGCTTGGCTTCTCAGCTGGAAGGCAGGAGGGAGCAGTCAGGAGTCTGGAGCTCCACCAGCCATTGTCTAATCTCCTGAAGAGCATTCTGAGGGGCTGGCCTGGGTCACGGTTCAGTGCTGGGCGATGGGCCACAGTGCAGGGCTGAGCGGTATTCAGGTGAGGTCTGTGGTGTGGAGGCGGGAGGTCAATGCTTTTCCCCTGGGCATGCATCTTTCTGGTCACCTGGCATCCCGCAGTGGGTCTCCGTCCAGTTGTCCGTGGTGGAGGCTGGGGAGTCTGGAAAACCCCCAGATGTGGTCTCTGAGTGCTCTTCTTAGGTGCTTGGAAGGGAGTGAGTCTCGGTTTCTTTGGGAGCGTCTGGAAAGCCTGCACTGGCACCTGGGCAGGTCTCTTGCCTGGTGCCTTGATGCTGATTTTGGCATCCCGGTCCACAGTAGGTCCAGCAGCCTGTGGGCTGGGATAGGAGTTGACATCCAGATACATGGCCTGTTCCTGGGGCTGGTGAGCGTGGCCCAGGCCATGTGTCTTAGAGGGAGCCTGGGGATCTTCCAGGGAGGAAAAATGGGGCTTCTTGTCCCTCAGCTGGACAATGAGGGTAGGATCCGGGGCAAAGTGCTTGAATGCTGCGTGAGGCGTGTCAGGGACAGGCACTTCCTGACCATTCTGAATTCCACGAGGTGAGAAGAGGCTCAGTTCAGGTCTTTGGATGGCAGACACTGCGTGTCCGCTGGACCTCACGTCAGGTGTCTTCGAAGGTGGCCTACATGTGAGACTGAGGCCCAGGGCAGATTTCCTCTCGCCTCTGTAGAGGGGTCTTGGCCTGTTTGCATGCTGGAAGACAAGACAAAGACACACAAAGACTGCATATTAGAACGTCCTCACCAAGGGAGAGAAATTACAACTAACCCAATAAAATAGGTGAAAACCAGAACTTGTAACATGAAATTGAATATTATGAGATATAAAGGTGTTGAGTTTAAAAATGATGAGGGACTCAACCTCAGTGGTGGCCAGGATAAAACAAACTGCACCGTCACCTTGCTACGTGTTTGCGGCAGGTAGGAGAATCGAAAGGTTCTTCCCAGTGTCTCTCTTGAAGGAAGTGTACATGAGCACTCTCCAAAATTTTTCTAGGGAATGTGCACAGCTCCTGCTGTTGTGGAGGCGGTTTCATGAGTAAGGAGTGTTGAGGAACAATTTGGGGGTGTGCACCACCATTGCAATGCTATCTCTTACATCAAGGATTCCACCTTGTGGAGACCTGTGATGAAACCGCTTCCACAGCCCCCACCTGCATCTTGGTGACAGACATGCAAGGAGTAGTGCCAAACCCTAAACAGCATGAAAAATGAGATCTGGCAAGTACACGAACTGATCACATTGGCTGGAATGGAATTGAAGAGTTCCCTCACAGAGAAGGGGGTTGAGGCAGATTGGGCTTCCCCCGAAGAGAACAAGAGGGGGCCCCAGGGGAGACTCACCCTCATGTAGTCACAGGACCCTGTCAATTCCTTCCAATTCGTCTGCGGACTCCCTTGAGCTCTCCTGGGAAATCTCTGCAGTAGAGCATTGCTGTGCTGCTCTTGTTGCCTGCAAACAAAAGCATGTCAAGTGCAGGGCACACAATTTCCTGGAGCCAGTTGGGACAGATATTCCTGTGTCCCAGGCTCCTTCAGTGTTGGGTTTTGAGACAGGTCGTGAAGCCCTGGGCCTTTGCCTCACCTCAGATTATTCCCCCAACTGCAGAGAACCCTGCGGGTTTTCTCATGCAGTCCTTTCCTTTTTCTCCATTGCTTCTCTCCCTGTCGTGGGGAGAATTCTGAAATGTTCCCCACCCCCTTGACTGACTCCCGAGGAGTTGAGTGAGCACCTGAGTGTGGACCCTGGAGGAGAGTGAGCTCCTATCTCGTTGTCTCCACCCCCCTGTCCTGGCCTGGAGGTGGCTGTGCACACCATGTGGAGCTGGGGAGACACGTGAGTCTCCTTGGATTTCAGCCCAAAGATTGGTTACAAGCTCCCAGGTTCCTCACCTTTGTCTTTGCTGCTTCTCTCTCTCTGGCTTCTGCAAGAGCCGTGGGTTTGGCTGCACCTGCAGATTCCCCAGTTTCACATTCTCCTTGCAAATACTGGAGCCCAAGGGCAGGGGGGCTATGGCCCCTTGCCAACGCTTCATGGGGCACCTGGTACTTCTTCTGTTGTGCCCAAAGGCTCCGCAGTCCTTGCACTTCACCTGTGGGTGGAGGAGGAAATGGTCTCTGAGTCAGCGGGAATCACAAGCACTTTTCCACAGTGAATAGAAGGACAGAGTTTGAGAGGTGAATATTGGTTTTGGAGAGGGGACAGGACATATGGCAGTAGCTGTGAGGACACTGAGCATATTAGGGTGCCTTCCAAAAGCTTCTGCTATGGATAGACAGTGGAGGAAGGATTGGAGCTCTCAAGGTGAGCAGATGAGTCATAAGTGAAGATTGAGGCAAAATCCAAGCTAGACAGGACAGCAAAGAGGAAGTGAGGTTGTTCCTCCGGGTCTGTGAATGGGCCTGTGCCTGGTGATGTGGTCTCAAGGCAAGAAATCGTCTCATGGGAAAGGACAAGGGAGTGCTGGCCACAGAAGTGGCCATGTTCAAACCCTGTCTCTGGATTCCATGCACATCCCTGGTGCCCCACAGACCCCAGCCTCCACGCTTACCCTGGGATCCTCCTCCTCTGGTAGGGGAGCCTTCTTTGCCGCCGGTCCCTTCACTTGCTTCTTGCCCTTCTGGACATTAGAGAGTCTGGAGGGCCCGTGCTGGGTGGAACGGCCCGCCATCTTCCTCACCTCCTTGGTTTGTCACCTCAGTGTTTCTGGGGACTTGATATTCGGATTTCCTGAATCAAAAGCAGAAGAAAACTTTCAGATTGACACAGAGACTAAAGTCCTCATGCACCTTCTTCTCCAAGTGGGGATGAAGGGACCTCATGAGCACTCAGTCAAAACACATTTCTCACAAGGTGATGTCTCCCTCCCAGAGATTTTGTCCTTCTCCCTGACTCCCTCGCCCGACAAAAGCTCGCTGCCCAAGACCAGACACGGGAGGCAGCCTTTGTCAATTTGCATTTCCATCCTTCAAAGAGTGATTTGAGAGACTTTGGTGAAGTCTATCACAACGCACTCTATTTGAACAAAGAAAGGCAAAATTTCCCCAGGTGGACACAATAATCCATGCCCCGGGAATGATGCAATGAATGCCGGGGCACACGTCTTGGAATGTCAAAAGCAAAGTAAGCTTTCCTATCGAAAACTGGAAGTTCCTCTTGGACACGAGAGGAGGCACTTTTCACATTCCAATTCAGATAGGAAAAATGTTTTCTCCTCTACTGGCCTGGAGACCTGCCAGGGTCAGCATGGTCAGAACTGTATTGTTTTATTTGTCATCTTCATGACCCTATTTTAACGACTTTCCAAGAAATCTGAACTGAATATGTTTGAACTAAGTGTGAACTAATCTATTGTCTAGGCTTTAAGGCCCATAGCCAAAGCCAGCGAGTTTCCATTCCTGCTCACTCACTGCCCCATGCACATCAGGGACTGGGGTCTATTTCCTCTGGAATTTGAACTTTGTCTGATAATGAGCATTGAAAAGGATGTATCTCATGGATCTCTTTCTCAAAATTCCTGTGAAAATTAAAGAATCAATACCCCTGTGCCTCAAGACACATCGCTCCCTCTTTTTCCTACTGTCCTCCCTCTCAGAGGGATCGTCAGAGGGGGCAGTTTGTAATGGAAACCCACCTGAAATCCAGTAGTGATCCTCCGGTCTGATTCTCTACAGCTGGGTTCAAGAACAGCTGCCCTGGATGGGATGCAGCTTCCAAGGTGCCTGCGAAAGGGTCAGAGGGGGAGTTTCCCTTCCGGGCAGGCTTTTATACTGATTCAAGGTCACGTGACCTCGTTAAGGGGATCTCAGTCAATCCATCTCATCTACCCACCTTTGACGTAAGCAGGTCTTGAAGCCGTAAACCGTCCTGTGTCGCTTAGCATTTTCAGGCATTTTAAAATGCCAGGCACTCCTGGGCATACTTTGAAGAATATCTGTTTTCTGTAAGGAAAAGAAACCTCTGTGCTAATGCCTCTATCTTTCTCCACTTTGCACTTTTGTTCTTGTGGCGAATTATGTGTAACGTGGTAGTTCTTCTTGGAAGGCATTGAAGTGTAGACTTCTACCGCCCTCAGTACATTCACCTCGTTGTGCAAACATCACCATCGTCCGTCTCCCCAGCTTTTCATATTCTGCAACTGAAAGTCCCTATCTATTAAACACCCACTCTTCATTCTTCCCTCCCTGCAGACCCCTCTTCCACCATTCTCCTTTCGATGTCTATGCATGGGACTGCTCTAGGAATCCACAGAGAAGGCATTGTGCGATCTGCGTCCTGCTGGGACTGGCTTCTTTTGCACTGTGTCTTGTGACTCAAGTAATTGTTCCTGCCAGGTCCCTTTGGTTGAGCCAGGCAGCTCCACTCGGCTCAGTCTCTTAGTCCTGTGCTCGGTAGTATGTAGATGACGTGGGACTTTCTTTTTCTAGCCTCATCTCCCTTTGGTTGATATTTGTGTGACTTTCACAACTTCCCGCTAGTGGTCAGGCCCAGGAGACGGTTAGGCACAGGTCTGTGTTTTGATGATGGGACGGTTGGGAATGAAAATGCCCTGTGATCTCGTCTGGGTAGTTGCTCATTGATTCAAAGGGACCAGCTTGACCTCCAAAGCGGGTGACTATGTACAACCGCCAGTAACGTGGGTGGAGTGTCTCCGTTGTTCCAGGTTATTGGTACCCTGGGGAGTTTCCGCAGTTTGTGGTTTGCAGAGGTTTGCAACCGTATGGACTTTGAAAATTGCATTACATTAATAATTTATGAACTTGGCAAAATGCCCTAGGTCCTGGCTCCGTAGCCACGGCTTGATCCCATCCTCCTGCCCTGGAACCTGGGCAGCAGGGGCCCCTCCCTGATCTCCCACCGCAGCCTTGGGCCTCCTGGTGGCCTCTCCCCGCTCCAAGGATCGCGTGCCCCCCGTGATTCTCACACCACTGGCCTGAATTGCCACTTACCCACCCTCCACGTAATTGGAGTAGCACTTGCCACTCTCACGACTGGCTTCCCAAGGCAGAATAAACTGCGTACTTTCGGAAAAATAAAGGTATCCCTTTCACACCAGGAATTATTCCAATTTGCGTAGACTCTTTTTGGTTCTGTTCTTTTAATTCTTAATTTGTCAATTGCCTCCTCAGCATTGCAGAGAAAATCCCTTGGGATTTAGAGCGGAATCGATGAGAACTTATACGAGAAAGTGTTTTGTGTTGAATTTCCCCAACTAAGATATGTGTTAACTGCTCCTAATTTATACGACCGTTTATTTCAATTAGGGGTATTTTATATTTTTCCTAAAACTCTACAGAGTTTTTCCTAGATTTCATATTTATAGCTCTTTCTTTGCAGAAGGAAGGATATTGTCAGTAACTCTTCTCCTCCATTGTAGTATTTTAGTTTATTGCTGTTAGACGTGAATGCTACCAATTTGGGAAGTTGGATTGCCGTAGTTGGAGTGTTGGTTGAAAGCAGCTGTTCGTTTCCCAGACTTTTTCTCTGATTTTGCTAGGATGTGCCTCGTGGAGCATCGTATCACCAGCCAATACCAAAAAAGATTCAGGTGTAATTTCCAAGATTACACAGTGCCCTCATTTCTCATGTGTCATGGCCCTGGCAGTGTGTGCAGCACAGTGTGGAGAGGAAGCCAACCCTGGGGGCTCCTTCTCAGTTTCTCTGGCTTTGGAGGCAGGAAGTTGACCTGAAAGCCTCCTGTTGGGTAGACCAATGTGGAATGTTTCAGTCGACTGTAATTCTTGAAGAGAATCTGCACATTATTTGCCCTCCTCAGAGGCTGAGCATGATCTCCAATACTATAATGATTGGGAGTAGCATCATCGTTGGGTCGATGAAACCCATTGTTATCATTACTATTCACTGTTATTTTTATTATTTTACCTGTTGTCTTTATGGCTTATAGATCTGGTTATCTTTAGTCGACAATGACTAGCGTTTCTCTGTTTCTCAAGTGGTTCCGATTGACTGAAGATATGCATGCAGGTTCCCAAAGAGACCGCTATAGAGAGTGCAGCTCCCAGACTCTCCCTCTATGGCAAAGAACCTGTCTGTCTGAGGACGTTCCTGAAAAATTTGTTGTTCATCTGGCGGGCGGAGGCCATTGCGTGCCAGAAGCAGAGAATCAGGACGGGTGTCCTTGGCTGCCTGAGTCTCTGGACAAATCTCGAACTACGTCCGAGGCCCAGCAGTGGCTTGCAGCTGCCAGAAAGACCAGTGTGGGCGTCCTTAGCGAGCCAGCGCCACCATCAATTTTTCACTTGAGCTCAGGGACCCCAGAATGCCTCTCGATGACGTTGAAGGCTAGTGAATGTTGGGCAGGAGCCCCCAGAATTTTTTCCATGATGCACTGGGGGCACCGGAACTGCTCCTGCCAGCCTGGAAAGGCTGCAGAGGAAACCGTCGTCCTCGTGCAGAATTTTCTATTTCCCTTCAAGTGCCCAGGAACTGCCATTGGCCAAAATGATGGTGCGAGGATGGCTTCCTAACTGTGCCTGAGCTGTTGAAAGTCTTCCAGGTCCCAATAGCTGTCTGCCACCAATTCGCCTGTCTCCCCTCAATGTCCTTGCACCCTCTTCTCGCTTTTCCACGTCTTCCTTCCTGGCGTGGGCTTTAGAGTACTAACTACCAAGGTAGAGCAGAGTTAAATTTTCTAATGAATTGAGGTTCCCAGCTCAATTCCTTGTACCCAGGGAGCCCTAAGGAACATGTGACTGCACACTAGATGCTCAAGCAAGGTCGTCTGAATGTAGTATGGCGTGCTGTTTCCTGAAGGTGGTCCTGCTGAGACCCTATCGCCTCCTGTATACTTCTCTCAACGTCCTGAGAATACGCGAGTACTGTAGGCTTTCTGCGAGACCATGGGTGATCTTCACGGAAACCCACTGTGTTTGTAGCGAGATGATGGTTGGCTGTCAGGGCTTGTGTGTCCTGTGCTTTCTTTCCCAGGCTGAGTGCTAGTGGAAGTGGGTCTTGAAAGAGCAGCATCAGCGTCCCCAGGGAACTTGTGAGAAATAGAAACAGATGGATCCGTCCAGGACATCCAAACTCCTAATTCCCTGGTGTTGAGTCTTGTACATTGAAGAAATTTCTGTGTGCACGAGACTGTGAAAAGGAGTATTAGCTAAAGTGTTCTCCACTCTGGGCTGCCATTTGAAATCCCCTACGTCGATCTAGGGAATGCAGTCATCTCAGCACTGGCGTGTGGTTGTTCAGTGGTGGGCCTGCGTGAATGGGGTTGTCAGAATCTCTAAGAGAGTTATGGGGCAGGACGGAGGCCGTGAGACCAGACCAGGGCCTATGCCGAAAGGAGGGAAGTCTGTCCCGGGTCCCAAGGAGACTGGAGCACTTCAGTAGCTATGGCAGGCTGGGGTATTGCCGAAATGTGCCATCTTGACTTTTCCCTTCTTTTTGGTGACCTTGTGCGTTCACCCAGGGGCTGCCCTCCTTGGAAGGCACAGAAGGCTGCAGACTGAAAGAAGCACTCGCCAACGGATGTCCTACAAGGAGGTAGGAGCAGTCATTTGTTCTTCCTATGGAAATGTTCCTTACCGAGGCATGGGAGTTTTCTGGATCCTACTCAGAGCTTTTCCCGAAGGAGAAAATGGAGATCACAGGTGACACAGGTGAAATCTTTGCTCACCACCTCCAGTGGATCTCAAACTTTGCTGCCCACTGTTATCACGTCGGGAGATTTCCAAAGCTCCCAGTGCCCAGGCCGCAATAAACACACCCTCAATTTGCATCTCTTGCAGTAGGCTTCAGGCACAGGTATTTGCTAACCACCCCGCCCTGAGTCCCATGTGGGCCACCGTGCGAATCAGTCTGCAGGCACGCTTGTCTCACTGAAATCTGCCTAAGATTCCCTGGGGCTCACTGTCAAAATGCATGTAATGATGCCGTGGGGCTGAGTGTGCCTGAGAATCTGTGTTTCTAAAAAGCCCTAGGTCCTGCCAAACAGTGCTTCACCCAGTCACTTTAACTTGGATGAGTCAAAGAAATTTTTAAAATGGTCTGCATGCCTAGAAATCAAAAGTGCGTACCACAGGTCACCTTTGGGAGAATTTTATTAATAACAAAAGAACATTTTAAAACACAACTTTCTAATGACGTTTAGTAACCCAAAGGAACAAAGGCATGAGAATATCCCGCATCAGGATTTCCACAGAAATAACCCCACAGAGTCAAAATATCTCATCCCAGGTCAGGGAAGTCTTTACAATTTGCCACGGACTCTTTTGAGCCCTTTACCCATTTTCCCCAAATTCTGAAATCGGAGGAGAGATACAGATCCATTTCCTATTATCTTTTAGTTGAGACCTTACCCCTGCAATCGAACTCACTAGTATCCAATGGATTTCAGTGTCAAACAACTTCCTTTTCCAGTTTGATTACCGCCCTTTGAATCGTCACTTCTGCTTCCATCATGAAAGAGGGCAGTGTTTGCCTGTGTGTTTCCACAAGCATCGCCTGGGCTTCCACCATGTGTAGCCAGAGCAGAGATGGGGAATGGCTGATTCGCGAGAAAAACCTTGCTCCTTGTGACTTCTCCTCCTCACTGGACAGTCAGTTCCAGGTGTCCTGGGGTGGGAGGACGTGTCTTCCTTGGCAGGAGGTGTCTCCCTCCGAGTCACTCTCTTCCGAGGAAGAGGAAACCTGGAGGTCATTCTCCAGGACACTCAGTGGGACTTGGGCACAGTGTCCCTCAGACGTCTCTTGTGTGAGAGGGCTCTGCCCGGGAGGGCTTGGCTTCTCAGCTGGAAGGCAGGAGGGAGCAGTCAGGAGTCTGGAGCTCCACCAGCCATTGTCTAATCTCCTGAAGAGCATTCTGAGGGGCTGGCCTGGGTCACGGTTCAGTGCTGGGCGATGGGCCACAGTGCAGGGCTGAGCGGTATTCAGGTGAGGTCTGTGGTGTGGAGGCGGGAGGTCAATGCTTTTCCCCTGGGCATGCATCTTTCTGGTCACCTGGCATCCCGCAGTGGGTCTCCGTCCAGTTGTCCGTGGTGGAGGCTGGGGAGTCTGGAAAACCCCCAGATGTGGTCTCTGAGTGCTCTTCTTAGGTGCTTGGAAGGGAGTGAGTCTCGGTTTCTTTGGGAGCGTCTGGAAAGCCTGCACTGGCACCTGGGCAGGTCTCTTGCCTGGTGCCTTGATGCTGATTTTGGCATCCCGGTCCACAGTAGGTCCACCAGCCTGTGGGCTGGGATAGGAGTTGACATCCAGATACATGGCCTGTTCCTGGGGCTGGTGAGCGTGGCCCAGGCCATGTGTCTTAGAGGGAGCCTGGGGATCTTCCAGGGAGGAAAAATGGGGCTTCTTGTCCCTCAGCTGGACAATGAGGGTAGGATCCGTGGCAAAGTGCTTGAATGCTGCGTGAGGCGTGTCAGGGACAGGCACTTCCTGACCATTCTGAATTCCACGAGGTGAGAAGAGGCTCAGTTCAGGTCTTTGGATGGCAGACACTGCGGGTCCGCTGGACCTCACGTCAGGTGTCTTCGAAGGTGGCCTACATGTGAGACTGAGGCCCAGGGCAGATTTCCTCTCGCCTCTGTAGAGGGGTCTTGGCCTGTTTGCATGCTGGAAGACAAGACAAAGACACACAAAGACTGCATATTAGAACGTCCTCACCAAGGGAGAGAAATTACAACTAACCCAATAAAATAGGTGAAAACCAGAACTTGTAACATGAAATTGAATATTATGAGATATAAAGGTGTTGAGTTTAAAAATGATGAGGGACTCAACCTCAGTGGTGGCCAGGATAAAACAAACTGCACCGTCACCTTGCTACGTGTTTGCGGCAGGTAGGAGAATCGAAAGGTTCTTCCCAGTGTCTCTCTTGAAGGAAGTGTACATGAGCACTCTCCAAAATTTTTCTAGGGAATGTGCACAGCTCCTGCTGTTGTGGAGGCGGTTTCATGAGTAAGGAGTGTTGAGGAACAATTTGGGGGTGTGCACCACCATTGCAATGCTATCTCTTACATCAAGGATTCCACCTTGTGGAGACCTGTGATGAAAGCGCTTCCACAGCCCCCACCTGCATCTTGGTGACAGACATGCAAGGAGTAGTGCCAAACCCTAAACAGCAAGAAAAATGAGATCTGGCAAGTACACGAACTGATCACATTGGCTGGCATGGAATTGAAGAGTTCCCTCACAGAGAAGGGGGTTGAGGCAGATTGGGCTTCCCCCGAAGAGAACAAGAGGGGGCCCCAGGGGAGACTCACCCTCATGTAGTCACAGGACCCTGTCAATTCCTTCCAATTCGTCTGCGGACTCCCTTGAGCTCTCCTGGGAAATCTCTGCAGTAGAGCATTGCTGTGCTGCTCTTGTTGCCTGCAAACAAAAGCATGTCAAGTGCAGGGCACACAATTTCCTGGAGCCAGTTGGGACAGATATTCCTGTGTCCCAGGCTCCTTCAGTGTTGGGTTTTGAGACAGGTCGTGAAGCCCTGGGCCTTTGCCTCACCTCAGATTATTCCCCCAACTGCAGAGAACCCTGCGGGTTTTCTCATGCAGTCCTTTCCTTTTTCTCCATTGCTTCTCTCCCTGTCGTGGGGAGAATTCTGAAATGTTCCCCACCCCCTTGACTGACTCCCGAGGAGTTGAGTGAGCACCTGAGTGTGGACCCTGGAGGAGAGTGAGCTCCTATCTCGTTGTCTCCACCCCCCTGTCCTGGCCTGGAGGTGGCTGTGCACACCATGTGGAGCTGGGGAGACACGTGAGTCTCCTTGGATTTCAGCCCAAAGATTGGTTACAAGCTCCCAGGTTCCTCACCTTTGTCTTTGCTGCTTCTCTCTCTCTGGCTTCTGCAAGAGCCGTGGGTTTGGCTGCACCTGCAGATTCCCCGGTTTCACATTCTCCTTGCAAATACTGGAGCCCAAGGGCAGGGGGGCTATGGCCCCTTGCCAACGCTTCCTGGGGCACCTGGTACTTCTTCTGTTGTGCCCAAAGGCTC
The DNA here is from genome assembly GCF_020826845.1 of Diceros bicornis minor. NCBI lineage: Eukaryota > Metazoa > Chordata > Mammalia > Perissodactyla > Rhinocerotidae > Diceros > Diceros bicornis. The sequence continues at coordinate 395,565 of NW_026690893.1, read as the reverse complement.
CGCAGTCCTTGCACTTCACCTGTGGGTGGAGGAGGAAATGGTCTCTGAGTCAGCGGGAATCACAAGCACTTTTCCACAGTGAATAGAAGGACAGAGTTTGAGAGGTGAATATTGGTTTTGGAGAGGGGACAGGACATATGGCAGTAGCTGTGAGGACACTGAGCATATTAGGGTGCCTTCCAAAAGCTTCTGCTATGGATAGACAGTGGAGGAAGGATTGGAGCTCTCAAGGTGAGCAGATGAGTCATAAGTGAAGATTGAGGCAAAATCCAAGCTAGACAGGACAGCAAAGAGGAAGTGAGGTTGTTCCTCCGGGTCTGTGAATGGGCCTGTGCCTGGTGATGTGGTCTCAAGGCAAGAAATCGTCTCATGGGAAAGGACAAGGGAGTGCTGGCCACAGAAGTGGCCATGTTCAAACCCTGTCTCTGGATTCCATGCACATCCCTGGTGCCCCACAGACCCAAGCCTCCACGCTTACCCTGGGATCCTCCTCCTCTGGTAGGGGAGCCTTCTTTGCCGCCGGTCCCTTCACTTGCTTCTTGCCCTTCTGGACATTAGAGAGTCTGGAGGGCCCGTGCTGGGTGGAACGGCCCGCCATCTTCCTCACCTCCTTGGTTTGTCACCTCAGTGTTTCTGGGGACTTGATATTCGGATTTCCTGAATCAAAAGCAGAAGAAAACTTTCAGATTGACACAGAGACTAAAGTCCTCATGCACCTTCTTCTCCAAGTGGGGATGAAGGGACCTCATGAGCACTCAGTCAAAACACATTTCTCACAAGGTGATGTCTCCCTCCCAGAGATTTTGTCCTTCTCCCTGACTCCCTCGCCCGACAAAAGCTCGCTGCCCAAGACCAGACACGGGAGGCAGCCTTTGTCAATTTGCATTTCCATCCTTCAAAGAGTGATTTGAGAGACTTTGGTGAAGTCTATCACAATGCACTCTATTTGGACAAAGAAAGGCAAAATTTCCCCAGGTGTACACAATAATCCATGCCCCGGGAATGATGCAATGAATGCCGGGGCACACGTCTTGGAATGTCAAAAGCAAAGTAAGCTTTCCTATCGAAAACTGGAAGTTCCTCTTGGACACGAGAGGAGGCACTTTTCACATTCCAATTCAGATAGGAAAAATGTTTTCTCCTCTACTGGCCTGGAGACCTGCCAGGGTCAGCATGGTCAGAACTGTATTGTTTTATTTGTCATCTTCATGACCCTATTTTAACGACATTCCAAGAAATCTGAACTGAATATGTTTGAACTAAGTGTGAACTAATCTATTGTCTAGGCTTTAAGGCCCATAGCCAAAGCCAGCGAGTTTCCATTCCTGCTCACTCACTGCCCAATGCACATCAGGGACTGGGGTCTATTTCCTCTGGAATTTGAACTTTGTCTGATAATGAGCATTGAAAAGGATGTATCTCATGGATCTCTTTCTCAAAATTCCTGTGAAAATTAAAGAATCAATACCCCTGTGCCTCAAGACACATCGCTCCCTCTTTTTCCTACTGTCCTCCCTCTCAGAGGGATCGTCAGAGGGGGCAGTTTGTAATGGAAACCCACCTGAAATCCAGTAGTGATCCTCCGGTCTGATTCTCTACAGCTGGGTTCAAGAACAGCTGCCCTGGATGGGATGCAGGTTCCAAGGTGCCTGCGGAAGGGTCAGAGGGGGAGTTTCCCTTCCGGGCAGGCTTTTATACTGATTCAAGGTCACGTGACCTCGTTAAGGGGATCTCAGTCAATCCATCTCATCTACCCACCTTTGACGTAAGCAGGTCTTGAAGCCGTAAACCGTCCTGTGTCGCTTAGCATTTTCAGGCATTTTAAAATGCCAGGCACTCCTGGGCATACTTTGAAGAATATCTGTTTTCTGTAAGGAAAAGAAACCTCTGTGCTAATGCCTCTATCTTTCTCCACTTTGCACTTTTGTTCTTGTGGCGAATTATGTGTAACGTGGTAGTTCTTCTTGGAAGGCATTGAAGTGTAGACTTCTACCGCCCTCAGTACATTCACCTCGTTGTGCAAACATCACCATCGTCCGTCTCGCCAGCTTTTCATATTCTGCAACTGAAAGTCCCTATCTATTAAACACCCACTCTTCATTCTTCCCTCCCTGCAGACCCCTCTTCCACCATTCTCCTTTCGATGTCTATGCATGGGACTGCTCTAGGAATCCACAGAGAAGGCATTGTGCGATCTGCGTCCTGCTGGGAATGGCTTCTTTCGCACTGTGTCTTGTGACTCAAGTAATTGTTCCTGCCAGGTCCCTTTGGTTGAGCCAGGCAGCTCCACTCGGCTCAGTCTCTTAGTCCTGTGCTCGGTAGTATGTAGATGACGTGGGACTTTCTTTTTCTAGCCTCATCTCCCTTTGGTTGATATTTGTGTGACTTTCACAACTTCCCGCTAGTGGTCAGGCCCAGGAGACGGTTAGGCACAGGTCTGTGTTTTGATGATGGGACGGTTGGGAATGAAAATGCCCTGTGATCTCGTCTGGGTAGTTGCTCATTGATTCAAAGGGACCAGCTTGACCTCCAATGCGGGTGACTATGTACAACCGCCAGTAACGTGGGTGGAGTGTCTCCGTTGTTCCAGATTATTGGTACCCTGGGGAGTTTCCGCAGTTTGTGGTTTGCAGAGGTTTGCAACCGTATGGACTTTGAAAATTGCATTACATTAATAATTTATGAACTTGGCAAAATGCCCTAGGTCCTGGCTCCGTAGCCACGGCTTGATCCCATCCTCCTGCCCTGGAACCTGGGCAGCAGGGGCCCCTCCCTGATCTCCCACCGCAGCCTTGTGCCTCCTGGTGGCCTCTCCCCGCTCCAAGGATCGCGTGCCCCCCGTGATTCTCACACCACTGGCCTGAATTGCCCCTTACCCACCCTCCACGTAATTGGAGTAGCACTTGCCACTCTCACGACTGGCTTCCCAAGGCAGAATAAACTGCGTACTTTCGGAAAAATAAAGGTATCCCTTTCACACCAGGAATTATTCCAATTTGCATAGACTCTTTTTGGTTCTGTTCTTTTAATTCTTAATTTGTCAATTGCCTCCTCAGCATTGCAGAGAAAATCCCTTGGGATTTAGAGCGGAATCGATGAGAACTTACACGAGAAAGTGTTTTGTGTTGAATTTCCCCAACTAAGATATGTGTTAACTGCTCCTAATTTATACGGCCGTTTATTTCAATTAGGGGTATTTTATACTTTTCCTAAAACTCTACAGAGTTTTTCCTAGATTTCATATTTATAGCTCTTTCTTTGCAGAAGGAAGGATATTGTCAGTAACTCTTCTCCTCCATTGTAGTATTTTAGTTTATTGCTGTTAGACGTGAATGCTACCAATTTGGGAAGTTGGATTGCCGTAGTTGGAGTGTTGGTTGAAAGCAGCTGTTCGTTTCCAGACTTTTTCTCTGATTTTGCTAGGATGTGCCTCGTGGAGCATCGTATCACCAGCCAATACCAAAAAAGATTCAGGTGTAATTTCCAAGATTACACAGTGCCCTCATTTCTCATGTGTCATGGCCCTGGCAGTGTGTGCAGCACAGTGTGGAGAGGAAGCCCACCCTGGGGGCTCCTTCTCAGTTTCTCTGGCTTTGGAGGCAGGAAGTTGACCTGAAAGCCTCCTGTTGGCTAGATCAATGTGGAATGTTTCAGTCGACTGTAATTCTTGAAGAGAATCTGCACATTATTTGCCCTCCTCAGAGGCTGAGCATGATCTCCAATACTATAATGATTGGGAGTAGCATCATCGTTGGGTCAATGAAACCCATTGTTATCATTACTATTCACCGTTATTTTTATTATTTTACCTGTTGTCTTTATGGCTTATAGATCTGGTTATCTTTAGTCGACAATGACTAGCGTTTCTCTGTTTCTCAAGTGGTTCCGATTGACTGAAGACATGCATGCAGGTTCCCAAAGAGACCGCTATAGAGAGTGCAGCTCCCAGACTCTCCCTCTATGGCAAAGAACCTGTCTGTCTGAGGACGTTCCTGAAAAATTTGTTGTTCATCTGGCGGGCGGAGGCCATTGCGTGCCAGAAGCAGAGAATCAGGACGGGTGTCCTTGGCTGCCTGAGTCTCTGGACAAATCTCGAACTACGTCCGAGGCCCAGCAGTGGCTTGCAGCTGCCAGAAAGACCAGTGTGGGCGTCCTTAGCGAGCCAGCGCCACCATCAATTTTTCACTTGAGCTCAGGGACCCCAGAATGCCTCTCGATGACATTGAAGGCTAGTGAATGTTGGGCAGGAGCCCCCAGAATTTTTTCCATGATGCACTGGGGGCACCGGAACTGCTCCTGCCAGCCTGGAAAGGCTGCAGAGGAAACCGTCGTCCTCGTGCAGAATTTTCTATTTCCCTTCAAGTGCCCAGGAACTGCCATTGGCCAAAATGATGGTGCGAGGATGGCTTCCTAACTGTGCCTGAGCTGTTGAAAGTCTTCCAGGTCCCAATAGCGGTCTGCCACCAATTCGCCTGTCTCCCCTCAATGTCCTTGCTCCCTCTTCTCGCTTTTCCACGTCTTCCTTCCTGGCGTGGGCTTTAGAGTACTAACTACCAAGGTAGAGCAGAGTTAAATTTTCTAATGAATTGAGGTTCCCAGCTCAATTCCTTGTACCCAGGGAGCCCTAAGGAACATGTGACTGCACACTAGATGCTCAAGCAAGGTCGTCTGAATGTAGTATGGCGTGCTGTTTCCTGAAGGTGGTCCTGCTGAGACCCTATCGCCTCCTGTATACTTCTCTCAATGTCCTGAGAATACGCGAGTACTGTAGGCTTTCTGCGAGACCATGGGTGATCTTCAGGGAAACCCACTGTGTTTGTAGCGAGATGATGGTTGGCTGTCAGGGCTTGTGTGTCCTGTGCTTTCTTTCCCAGGCTGAGTGCTAGTGGAAGTGGGTCTTGAAAGAGCAGCATCAGCGTCCCCAGGGAACTTGTGAGAAATAGAAACAGATGGATCCTTCCAGGACATCCAAATTCCTAATTCCCTGGTGTTGAGTCTTGTACATTGAAGAAATTTCTGTGTGCACGAGACTGTGAAAAGGAGTATTAGCTAAAGTGTTCTCCACTCTGGGCTGCCATTTGAAATCCCCTACGTCGATCTAGGGAATGCAGTCATCTCAGCACTGGCGTGTGGTTGTTCAGTGGTGGGCCTGCGTGAATGGGGTTGTCAGAATCTCTAAGAGAGTTATGGGGCAGGACGGAGGCCGTGAGACCAGACCAGGGCCTATGCCGAAAGGAGGGAAGTCTGTCCCGGGTCCCAAGGAGACTGGAGCACTTCAGTAGCTATGGCAGGCTGGGGTATTGCCGAAATGTGCCATCTTGACTTTTCCCTTCTTTTTGGTGACCTTGTGCGTTCACCCAGGGGCTGCCCTCCTTGGAAGGCACAGAAGGCTGCAGACTGAAAGAAGCACTCGCCAACGGATGTCCTACAAGGAGGTAGGAGCAGTCATTTGTTCTTCCTATGGAAATGTTCCTTACCGAGGCATGGGAGTTTTCTGGATCCTACTCAGAGCTTTTCCCGAATGAGAAAATGGAGATCACAGGTGACTCAGGTGAAATCTTTGCTCACCACCTCCAGTGGATCTCAAACTTTGCTGCCCACTGTTATCACGTCGGGAGATTTCCAAAGCTCCCAGTGCCCAGGCCGCAATAAACACACCCTCAATTTGCATCTCTTGCAGTAGGCTTCAGGCACAGGTATTTGCTAACCACCCCGCCCTGAGTCCCATGTGGGCCACCGTGCGAATAAGTCTGCAGGCACGCTTGTCTCACTGAAATCTGCCTAAGATTCCCTGGGGCTCACTGTCAAAATGCATGTAATGATGCCGTGGGGCTGAGTGTGCTTGAGAATCTGTGTTTCTAAAAAGCCCTAGGTCCTGCCAAACAGTGCTTCCCCCAGTCACTTTAACTTGGGTGAGTCAAAGAAATTTTTAAAATGGTTTGCATGCCTAGAAATCAAAAGTGCGTACCACAGGTCACCTTTGGGAGAATTTTATTAATAACAAAAGAACATTTTAAAACACAACTTTCTAATGACGTTTAATAACCCAAAGGAACAAAGCCATGAGAATATCCCGCATCAGGATTTCCACAGAAATAACCCCACAGAGTCAAAATATCTCATCCCAGGTCAGGGAAGTCTTTACAATATGCCACGGACTCTTTTGAGCCCTTTACCCATTTTCCCCAAATTCTGAAATCGGAGGAGAGATACAGATCCATTTCCTATTATCTTTTAGTTGAGACCTTACCCCTGCAATCGAACTCACTAGTATCCAATGGATTTCAGTGTCAAACAACTTCCTATTCCAGTTTGATTACCGCCCTTTGAATCGTCACTTCTGCTTCCATCATGAAAGAGGGCAGTGTTTGCCTGTGTGTTTCCACAAGCATCGCCTGGGCTTCCACCATGTGTAGCCAGAGCAGAGATGGGGAATGGCTGATTCGCGAGAAAAACCTTGCTCCTTGTGACTTCTCCTCCTCACTGGACAGTCAGTTCCAGGTGTCCTGGGGTGGGAGGACGTGTCTTCCTTGGCAGGAGGTGTCTCCCTCCGAGTCACTCTCTTCCGAGGAAGAGGAAACCTGGAGGTCATTCTCCAGGACACTCAGTGGGACTTGGGCACAGTGTCCCTCAGACGTCTCTTGTGTGAGAGGGCTCTGCCCGGGAGGGCTTGGCTTCTCAGCTGGAAGGCAGGAGGGAGCAGTCAGGAGTCTGGAGCTCCACCAGCCATTGTCTAATCTCCTGAAGAGCATTCTGAGGGGCTGGCCTGGGTCACGGTTCAGTGCTGGGCGATGGGCCACAGTGCAGGGCTGAGCGGTATTCAGGTGAGGTCTGTGGTGTGGAGGCGGGAGGTCAATGCTTTTCCCCTGGGCATGCATCTTTCTGGTCACCTGGCATCCCGCAGTGGGTCTCCGTCCAGTTGTCCGTGGTGGAGGCTGGGGAGTCTGGAAAACCCCCAGATGTGGTGTCTGAGTGCTCTTCTTAGGTGCTTGGAAGGGAGTGAGTCTCGGTTTCTTTGGGAGCGTCTGGAAAGCCTGCACTGGCACCTGGGCAGGTCTCTTGCCTGGTGCCTTGATGCTGATTTTGGCATCCCGGTCCACAGTAGGTCCAGCAGCCTGTGGGCTGGGATAGGAGTTGACATCCAGATACATGGCTTGTGCCTGGGGCTGGTGAGCGTGGCCCAGGCCATGTGTCTTAGAGGGAGCCTGGGGATCTTCCAGGGAGGAAAAATGGGGCTTCTTGTCCCTCAGCTGGACAATGAGGGTAGGATCCGGGGCAAAGTGCTTGAATGCTGCGTGAGGCGTGTCAGGGACAGGCACTTCCTGACCATTCTGAATTCCACGAGGTGAGAAGAGGCTCAGTTCAGGTCTTTGGATGGCAGACACTGCGGGTCCGCTGGACCTCACGTCAGGTGTCTTCGAAGGTGGCCTACATGTGAGACTGAGGCCCAGGGCAGATTTCCTCTCGCCTCTGTAGAGGGGTCTTGGCCTGTTTGCATGCTGGAAGACAAGACAAAGACACACAAAGACTGCATATTAGAACGTCCTCACCAAGGGAGAGAAATTACAACTAACCCAATAAAATAGGTGAAAACCAGAACTTGTACCATGAAATTGAATATTATGAGATATAAAGGTGTTGAGTTTAAAAATGATGAGGGACTCAACCTCAGTGGTGGCCAGGATAAAACAAACTGCACCGTCACCTTGCTACGTGTTTGCGGCAGGTAGGAGAATCGAAAGGTTCTTCCCAGTGTCTCTCTTGAAGGAAGTGTACATGAGCACTCTCCAAAATTTTTCTAGGGAATGTGCACAGCTCCTGCTGTTGTGGAGGCGGTTTCATGAGTAAGGAGTGTTGAGGAACAATTTGGGGGTGTGCACCACCATTGCAATGCTATCTCTTACATCAAGGATTCCACCTTGTGGAGACCTGTGATGAAAGCGCTTCCACAGCCCCCACCTGCATCTTGGTGACAGACATGCAAGGAGTAGTGCCAAACCCTAAACAGCAAGAAAAATGAGATCTGGCAAGTACACGAACTGATCACATTGGCTGGCATGGAATTGAAGAGTTCCCTCACAGAGAAGGGGGTTGAGGCAGATTGGGCTTCCCCCGAAGAGAACAAGAGGGGGCCCCAGGGGAGACTCACCCTCATGTAGTCACAGGACCCTGTCAATTCCTTCCAATTCGTCTGCGGACTCCCTTGAGCTCTCCTGGGAAATCTCTGCAGTAGAGCATTGCTGTGCTGCTCTTGTTGCCTGCAAACAAAAGCATGTCAAGTGCAGGGCACACAATTTCCTGGAGCCAGTTGGGACAGATATTCCTGTGTCCCAGGCTCCTTCAGTGTTGGGTTTTGAGACAGGTCGTGAAGCCCTGGGCCTTTGCCTCACCTCAGATTATTCCCCCAACTGCAGAGAACCCTGCGGGTTTTCTCATGCAGTCCTTTCCTTTTTCTCCATTGCTTCTCTCCCTGTCGTGGGGAGAATTCTGAAATGTTCCCCACCCCCTTGACTGACTCCCGAGGAGTTGAGTGAGCACCTGAGTGTGGACCCTGGAGGAGAGTGAGCTCCTATCTCGTTGTCTCCACCCCCCTGTCCTGGCCTGGAGGTGGCTGTGCACACCATGTGGAGCTGGGGAGACACGTGAGTCTCCTTGGATTTCAGCCCAAAGATTGGTTACAAGCTCCCAGGTTCCTCACCTTTGTCTTTGCTGCTTCTCTCTCTCTGGCTTCTGCAAGAGCCGTGGGTTTGGCTGCACCTGCAGATTCCCCGGTTTCACATTCTCCTTGCAAATACTGGAGCCCAAGGGCAGGGGGGCTATGGCCCCTTGCCAACGCTTCCTGGGGCACCTGGTACTTCTTCTGTTGTGCCCAAAGGCTCCGCAGTCCTTGCACTTCACCTGTGGGTGGAGGAGGAAATGGTCTCTGAGTCAGCGGGAATCACAAGCACTTTTCCACAGTGAATAGAAGGACAGAGTTTGAGAGGTGAATATTGGTTTTGGAGAGGGGACAGGACATATGGCAGTAGCTGTGAGGACACTGAGCATATTAGGGTGCCTTCCAAAAGCTTCTGCTATGGATAGACAGTGGAGGAAGGATTGGAGCTCTCAAGGTGAGCAGATGAGTCATAAGTGAAGATTGAGGCAAAATCCAAGCTAGACAGGACAGCAAAGAGGAAGTGAGGTTGTTCCTCCGGGTCTGTGAATGGGCCTGTGCCTGGTGATGTGGTCTCAAGGCAAGAAATCGTCTCATGGGAAAGGACAAGGGAGTGCTGGCCACAGAAGTGGCCATGTTCAAACCCTGTCTCTGGATTCCATGCACATCCCTGGTGCCCCACAGACCCAAGCCTCCACGCTTACCCTGGGATCCTCCTCCTCTGGTAGGGGAGCCTTCTTTGCCGCCGGTCCCTTCACTTGCTTCTTGCCCTTCTGGACATTAGAGAGTCTGGAGGGCCCGTGCTGGGTGGAACGGCCCGCCATCTTCCTCACCTCCTTGGTTTGTCACCTCAGTGTTTCTGGGGACTTGATATTCGGATTTCCTGAATCAAAAGCAGAAGAAAACTTTCAGATTGACACAGAGACTAAAGTCCTCATGCACCTTCTTCTCCAAGTGGGGATGAAGGGACCTCATGAGCACTCAGTCAAAACACATTTCTCACAAGGTGATGTCTCCCTCCCAGAGATTTTGTCCTTCTCCCTGACTCCCTCGCCCGACAAAAGCTCGCTGCCCAAGACCAGACACGGGAGGCAGCCTTTGTCAATTTGCATTTCCATCCTTCAAAGAGTGATTTGAGAGACTTTGGTGAAGTCTATCACAATGCACTCTATTTGGACAAAGAAAGGCAAAATTTCCCCAGGTGTACACAATAATCCATGCCCCGGGAATGATGCAATGAATGCCGGGGCACACGTCTTGGAATGTCAAAAGCAAAGTAAGCTTTCCTATCGAAAACTGGAAGTTCCTCTTGGACACGAGAGGAGGCACTTTTCACATTCCAATTCAGATAGGAAAAATGTTTTCTCCTCTACTGGCCTGGAGACCTGCCAGGGTCAGCATGGTCAGAACTGTATTGTTTTATTTGTCATCTTCATGACCCTATTTTAACGACATTCCAAGAAATCTGAACTGAATATGTTTGAACTAAGTGTGAACTAATCTATTGTCTAGGCTTTAAGGCCCATAGCCAAAGCCAGCGAGTTTCCATTCCTGCTCACTCACTGCCCAATGCACATCAGGGACTGGGGTCTATTTCCTCTGGAATTTGAACTTTGTCTGATAATGAGCATTGAAAAGGATGTATCTCATGGATCTCTTTCTCAAAATTCCTGTGAAAATTAAAGAATCAATACCCCTGTGCCTCAAGACACATCGCTCCCTCTTTTTCCTACTGTCCTCCCTCTCAGAGGGATCGTCAGAGGGGGCAGTTTGTAATGGAAACCCACCTGAAATCCAGTAGTGATCCTCCGGTCTGATTCTCTACAGCTGGGTTCAAGAACAGCTGCCCTGGATGGGATGCAGGTTCCAAGGTGCCTGCGGAAGGGTCAGAGGGGGAGTTTCCCTTCCGGGCAGGCTTTTATACTGATTCAAGGTCACGTGACCTCGTTAAGGGGATCTCAGTCAATCCATCTCATCTACCCACCTTTGACGTAAGCAGGTCTTGAAGCCGTAAACCGTCCTGTGTCGCTTAGCATTTTCAGGCATTTTAAAATGCCAGGCACTCCTGGGCATACTTTGAAGAATATCTGTTTTCTGTAAGGAAAAGAAACCTCTGTGCTAATGCCTCTATCTTTCTCCACTTTGCACTTTTGTTCTTGTGGCGAATTATGTGTAACGTGGTAGTTCTTCTTGGAAGGCATTGAAGTGTAGACTTCTACCGCCCTCAGTACATTCACCTCGTTGTGCAAACATCACCATCGTCCGTCTCGCCAGCTTTTCATATTCTGCAACTGAAAGTCCCTATCTATTAAACACCCACTCTTCATTCTTCCCTCCCTGCAGACCCCTCTTCCACCATTCTCCTTTCGATGTCTATGCATGGGACTGCTCTAGGAATCCACAGAGAAGGCATTGTGCGATCTGCGTCCTGCTGGGACTGGCTTCTTTCGCACTGTGTCTTGTGACTCAAGTAATTGTTCCTGCCAGGTCCCTTTGGTTGAGCCAGGCAGCTCCACTCGGCTCAGTCTCTTAGTCCTGTGCTCGGTAGTATGTAGATGACGTGGGACTTTCTTTTTCTAGCCTCATCTCCCTTTGGTTGATATTTGTGTGACTTTCACAACTTCCCGCTAGTGGTCAGGCCCAGGAGACGGTTAGGCACAGGTCTGTGTTTTGATGATGGGACGGTTGGGAATGAAAATGCCCTGTGATCTCGTCTGGGTAGTTGCTCATTGATTCAAAGGGACCAGCTTGACCTCCAATGCGGGTGACTATGTACAACCGCCAGTAACGTGGGTGGAGTGTCTCCGTTGTTCCAGATTATTGGTACCCTGGGGAGTTTCCGCAGTTTGTGGTTTGCAGAGGTTTGCAACCGTATGGACTTTGAAAATTGCATTACATTAATAATTTATGAACTTGGCAAAATGCCCTAGGTCCTGGCTCCGTAGCCACGGCTTGATCCCATCCTCCTGCCCTGGAACCTGGGCAGCAGGGGCCCCTCCCTGATCTCCCACCGCAGCCTTGTGCCTCCTGGTGGCCTCTCCCCGCTCCAAGGATCGCGTGCCCCCCGTGATTCTCACACCACTGGCCTGAATTGCCCCTTACCCACCCTCCACGTAATTGGAGTAGCACTTGCCACTCTCACGACTGGCTTCCCAAGGCAGAATAAACTGCGTACTTTCGGAAAAATAAAGGTATCCCTTTCACACCAGGAATTATTCCAATTTGCATAGACTCTTTTTGGTTCTGTTCTTTTAATTCTTAATTTGTCAATTGCCTCCTCAGCATTGCAGAGAAAATCCCTTGGGATTTAGAGCGGAATCGATGAGAACTTACACGAGAAAGTGTTTTGTGTTGAATTTCCCCAACTAAGATATGTGTTAACTGCTCCTAATTTATACGGCCGTTTATTTCAATTAGGGGTATTTTATACTTTTCCTAAAACTCTACAGAGTTTTTCCTAGATTTCATATTTATAGCTCTTTCTTTGCAGAAGGAAGGATATTGTCAGTAACTCTTCTCCTCCATTGTAGTATTTTAGTTTATTGCTGTTAGACGTGAATGCTACCAATTTGGGAAGTTGGATTGCCGTAGTTGGAGTGTTGGTTGAAAGCAGCTGTTCGTTTCCAGACTTTTTCTCTGATTTTGCTAGGATGTGCCTCGTGGAGCATCGTATCACCAGCCAATACCAAAAAAGATTCAGGTGTAATTTCCAAGATTACACAGTGCCCTCATTTCTCATGTGTCATGGCCCTGGCAGTGTGTGCAGCACAGTGTGGAGAGGAAGCCAACCCTGGGGGCTCCTTCTCAGTTTCTCTGGCTTTGGAGGCAGGAAGTTGACCTGAAAGCCTCCTGTTGGCTAGATCAATGTGGAATGTTTCAGTCGACTGTAATTCTTGAAGAGAATCTGCACATTATTTGCCCTCCTCAGAGGCTGAGCATGATCTCCAATACTATAATGATTGGGAGTAGCATCATCGTTGGGTCAATGAAACCCATTGTTATCATTACTATTCACTGTTATTTTTATTATTTTACCTGTTGTCTTTATGGCTTATAGATCTGGTTATCTTTAGTCGACAATGACTAGCGTTTCTCTGTTTCTCAAGTGGTTCCGATTGACTGAAGACATGCATGCAGGTTCCCAAAGAGACCGCTATAGAGAGTGCAGCTCCCAGACTCTCCCTCTATGGCAAAGAACCTGTCTGTCTGAGGACGTTCCTGAAAAATTTGTTGTTCATCTGGCGGGCGGAGGCCATTGCGTGCCAGAAGCAGAGAATCAGGACGGGTGTCCTTGGCTGCCTGAGTCTCTGGACAAATCTCGAACTACGTCCGAGGCCCAGCAGTGGCTTGCAGCTGCCAGAAAGACCAGTGTGGGCGTCCTTAGCGAGCCAGCGCCACCATCAATTTTTCACTTGAGCTCAGGGACCCCAGAATGCCTCTCGATGACATTGAAGGCTAGTGAATGTTGGGCAGGAGCCCCCAGAATTTTTTCCATGATGCACTGGGGGCACCGGAACTGCTCCTGCCAGCCTGGAAAGGCTGCAGAGGAAACCGTCGTCCTCGTGCAGAATTTTCTATTTCCCTTCAAGTGCCCAGGAACTGCCATTGGCCAAAATGATGGTGCGAGGATGGCTTCCTAACTGTGCCTGAGCTGTTGAAAGTCTTCCAGGTCCCAATAGCGGTCTGCCACCAATTCGCCTGTCTCCCCTCAATGTCCTTGCTCCCTCTTCTCGCTTTTCCACGTCTTCCTTCCTGGCGTGGGCTTTAGAGTACTAACTACCAAGGTAGAGCAGAGTTAAATTTTCTAATGAATTGAGGTTCCCAGCTCAATTCCTTGTACCCAGGGAGCCCTAAGGAACATGTGACTGCACACTAGATGCTCAAGCAAGGTCGTCTGAATGTAGTATGGCGTGCTGTTTCCTGAAGGTGGTCCTGCTGAGACCCTATCGCCTCCTGTATACTTCTCTCAATGTCCTGAGAATACGCGAGTACTGTAGGCTTTCTGCGAGACCATGGGTGATCTTCAGGGAAACCCACTGTGTTTGTAGCGAGATGATGGTTGGCTGTCAGGGCTTGTGTGTCCTGTGCTTTCTTTCCCAGGCTGAGTGCTAGTGGAAGTGGGTCTTGAAAGAGCAGCATCAGCGTCCCCAGGGAACTTGTGAGAAATAGAAACAGATGGATCCTTCCAGGACATCCAAATTCCTAATTCCCTGGTGTTGAGTCTTGTACATTGAAGAAATTTCTGTGTGCACGAGACTGTGAAAAGGAGTATTAGCTAAAGTGTTCTCCACTCTGGGCTGCCATTTGAAATCCCCTACGTCGATCTAGGGAATGCAGTCATCTCAGCACTGGCGTGTGGTTGTTCAGTGGTGGGCCTGCGTGAATGGGGTTGTCAGAATCTCTAAGAGAGTTATGGGGCAGGACGGAGGCCGTGAGACCAGACCAGGGCCTATGCCGAAAGGAGGGAAGTCTGTCCCGGGTCCCAAGGAGACTGGAGCACTTCAGTAGCTATGGCAGGCTGGGGTATTGCCGAAATGTGCCATCTTGACTTTTCCCTTCTTTTTGGTGACCTTGTGCGTTCACCCAGGGGCTGCCCTCCTTGGAAGGCACAGAAGGCTGCAGACTGAAAGAAGCACTCGCCAACGGATGTCCTACAAGGAGGTAGGAGCAGTCATTTGTTCTTCCTATGGAAATGTTCCTTACCGAGGCATGGGAGTTTTCTGGATCCTACTCAGAGCTTTTCCCGAATGAGAAAATGGAGATCACAGGTGACTCAGGTGAAATCTTTGCTCACCACCTCCAGTGGATCTCAAACTTTGCTGCCCACTGTTATCACGTCGGGAGATTTCCAAAGCTCCCAGTGCCCAGGCCGCAATAAACACACCCTCAATTTGCATCTCTTGCAGTAGGCTTCAGGCACAGGTATTTGCTAACCACCCCGCCCTGAGTCCCATGTGGGCCACCGTGCGAATAAGTCTGCAGGCACGCTTGTCTCACTGAAATCTGCCTAAGATTCCCTGGGGCTCACTGTCAAAATGCATGTAATGATGCCGTGGGGCTGAGTGTGCTTGAGAATCTGTGTTTCTAAAAAGCCCTAGGTCCTGCCAAACAGTGCTTCCCCCAGTCACTTTAACTTGGATGAGTCAAAGAAATTTTTAAAATGGTCTGCATGCCTAGAAATCAAAAGTGCGTACCACAGGTCACCTTTGGGAGAATTTTATTAATAACAAAAGAACATTGTAAAACACAACTTTCTAATGACGTTTAATAACCCAAAGGAACAAAGCCATGAGAATATCCCGCATCAGGATTTCCACAGAAATAACCCCACAGAGTCAAAATATCTCATCCCAGGTCAGGGAAGTCTTTACAATATGCCACGGACTCTTTTGAGCCCTTTACCCATTTTCCCCAAATTCTGAAATCGGAGGAGAGATACAGATCCATTTCCTATTATCTTTTAGTTGAGACCTTACCCCTGCAATCGAACTCACTAGTATCCAATGGATTTCAGTGTCAAACAACTTCCTATTCCAGTTTGATTACCGCCCTTTGAATCGTCACTTCTGCTTCCATCATGAAAGAGGGCAGTGTTTGCCTGTGTGTTTCCACAAGCATCGCCTGGGCTTCCACCATGTGTAGCCAGAGCAGAGATGGGGAATGGCTGATTCGCGAGAAAAACCTTGCTCCTTGTGACTTCTCCTCCTCACTGGACAGTCAGTTCCAGGTGTCCTGGGGTGGGAGGACGTGTCTTCCTTGGCAGGAGGTGTCTCCCTCCGAGTCACTCTCTTCCGAGGAAGAGGAAACCTGGAGGTCATTCTCCAGGACACTCAGTGGGACTTGGGCACAGTGTCCCTCAGACGTCTCTTGTGTGAGAGGGCTCTGCCCGGGAGGGCTTGGCTTCTCAGCTGGAAGGCAGGAGGGAGCAGTCAGGAGTCTGGAGCTCCACCAGCCATTGTCTAATCTCCTGAAGAGCATTCTGAGGGGCTGGCCTGGGTCACGGTTCAGTGCTGGGCGATGGGCCACAGTGCAGGGCTGAGCGGTATTCAGGTGAGGTCTGTGGTGTGGAGGCGGGAGGTCAATGCTTTTCCCCTGGGCATGCATCTTTCTGGTCACCTGGCATCCCGCAGTGGGTCTCCGTCCAGTTGTCCGTGGTGGAGGCTGGGGAGTCTGGAAAACCCCCAGATGTGGTGTCTGAGTGCTCTTCTTAGGTGCTTGGAAGGGAGTGAGTCTCGGTTTCTTTGGGAGCGTCTGGAAAGCCTGCACTGGCACCTGGGCAGGTCTCTTGCCTGGTGCCTTGATGCTGATTTTGGCATCCCGGTCCACAGTAGGTCCAGCAGCCTGTGGGCTGGGATAGGAGTTGACATCCAGATACATGGCTTGTGCCTGGGGCTGGTGAGCGTGGCCCAGGCCATGTGTCTTAGAGGGAGCCTGGGGATCTTCCAGGGAGGAAAAATGGGGCTTCTTGTCCCTCAGCTGGACAATGAGGGTAGGATCCGGGGCAAAGTGCTTGAATGCTGCGTGAGGCGTGTCAGGGACAGGCACTTCCTGACCATTCTGAATTCCACGAGGTGAGAAGAGGCTCAGTTCAGGTCTTTGGATGGCAGACACTGCGGGTCCGCTGGACCTCACGTCAGGTGTCTTCGAAGGTGGCCTACATGTGAGACTGAGGCCCAGGGCAGATTTCCTCTCGCCTCTGTAGAGGGGTCTTGGCCTGTTTGCATGCTGGAAGACAAGACAAAGACACACAAAGACTGCATATTAGAACGTCCTCACCAAGGGAGAGAAATTACAACTAACCCAATAAAATAGGTGAAAACCAGAACTTGTACCATGAAATTGAATATTATGAGATATAAAGGTGTTGAGTTTAAAAATGATGAGGGACTCAACCTCAGTGGTGGCCAGGATAAAACAAACTGCACCGTCACCTTGCTACGTGTTTGCGGCAGGTAGGAGAATCGAAAGGTTCTTCCCAGTGTCTCTCTTGAAGGAAGTGTACATGAGCACTCTCCAAAATTTTTCTAGGGAATGTGCACAGCTCCTGCTGTTGTGGAGGCGGTTTCATGAGTAAGGAGTGTTGAGGAACAATTTGGGGGTGTGCACCACCATTGCAATGCTATCTCTTACATCAAGGATTCCACCTTGTGGAGACCTGTGATGAAAGCGCTTCCACAGCCCCCACCTGCATCTTGGTGACAGACATGCAAGGAGTAGTGCCAAACCCTAAACAGCAAGAAAAATGAGATCTGGCAAGTACACGAACTGATCACATTGGCTGGCATGGAATTGAAGAGTTCCCTCACAGAGAAGGGGGTTGAGGCAGATTGGGCTTCCCCCGAAGAGAACAAGAGGGGGCCCCAGGGGAGACTCACCCTCATGTAGTCACAGGACCCTGTCAATTCCTTCCAATTCGTCTGCGGACTCCCTTGAGCTCTCCTGGGAAATCTCTGCAGTAGAGCATTGCTGTGCTGCTCTTGTTGCCTGCAAACAAAAGCATGTCAAGTGCAGGGCACACAATTTCCTGGAGCCAGTTGGGACAGATATTCCTGTGTCCCAGGCTCCTTCAGTGTTGGGTTTTGAGACAGGTCGTGAAGCCCTGGGCCTTTGCCTCACCTCAGATTATTCCCCCAACTGCAGAGAACCCTGCGGGTTTTCTCATGCAGTCCTTTCCTTTTTCTCCATTGCTTCTCTCCCTGTCGTGGGGAGAATTCTGAAATGTTCCCCACCCCCTTGACTGACTCCCGAGGAGTTGAGTGAGCACCTGAGTGTGGACCCTGGAGGAGAGTGAGCTCCTATCTCGTTGTCTCCACCCCCCTGTCCTGGCCTGGAGGTGGCTGTGCACACCATGTGGAGCTGGGGAGACACGTGAGTCTCCTTGGATTTCAGCCCAAAGATTGGTTACAAGCTCCCAGGTTCCTCACCTTTGTCTTTGCTGCTCCTCTCTCTCTGGCTTCTGCAAGAGCCGTGGGTTTGGCTGCACCTGCAGATTCCCCGGTTTCACATTCTCCTTGCAAATACTGGAGCCCAAGGGCAGGGGGGCTATGGCCCCTTGCCAACGCTTCCTGGGGCACCTGGTACTTCTTCTGTTGTGCCCAAAGGCTCCGCAGTCCTTGCACTTCACCTGTGGGTGGAGGAGGAAATGGTCTCTGAGTCAGCGGGAATCACAAGCACTTTTCCACAGTGAATAGAAGGACAGAGTTTGAGAGGTGAGTATTGGTTTTGGAGAGGGGACAGGACATATGGCAGTAGCTGTGAGGACACTGAGCATATTAGGGTACCTTCCAAAAGCTTCTGCTATGGATAGACAGTGGAGGAAGGATTGGAGCTCTCAAGGTGAGCAGATGAGTCATAAGTGAAGATTGAGGCAAAATCCAAGCTAGACAGGACAGCAAAGAGGAAGTGAGGTTGTTCCTCCGGGTCTGTGAATGGGCCTGTGCCTGGTGATGTGGTCTCAAGGCAAGAAATCGTCTCATGGGAAAGGACAAGGGAGTGCTGGCCACAGAAGTGGCCATGTTCAAACCCTGTCTCTGGATTCCATGCACATCCCTGGTGCCCCACAGACCCAAGCCTCCACGCTTACCCTGGGATCCTCCTCCTCTGGTAGGGGAGCCTTCTTTGCCGCCGGTCCCTTCACTTGCTTCTTGCCCTTCTGGACATTAGAGAGTCTGGAGGGCCCATGCTGGGTGGAACGGCCCGCCATCTTCCTCACCTCCTTGATTTGTCATCTCAGTGTTTCTGGGGACTTGATATTCGGATTTCCTGAATCAAAAGCAGAAGAAAACTTTCAGATTGACACAGAGACTAAAGTCCTCATGCACCTTCTTCTCCAAGTGGGGATGAAGGGACCTCATGAGCACTCAGTCAAAACACATTTCTCACAAGGTGATGTCTCCCTCCCAGAGATTTTGTCCTTCTCCCTGACTCCCTCGCCCGACAAAAGCTCGCTGCCCAAGACCAGACACGGGAGGCAGCCTTTGTCAATTTGCATTTCCATCCTTCAAAGAGTGATTTGAGAGACTTTGGTGAAGTCTATCACAATGCACTCTATTTGGACAAAGAAAGGCAAAATTTCCCCAGGTGTACACAATAATCCATGCCCCGGGAATGATGCAATGAATGCCGGGGCACACGTCTTGGAATGTCAAAAGCAAAGTAAGCTTTCCTATCGAAAACTGGAAGTTCCTCTTTGACACGAGAGGAGGCACTTTTCACATTCCAATTCAGATAGGAAAAATGTTTTCTCCTCTACTGGCCTGGAGACCTGCCAGGGTCAGCATGGTCAGAACTGTATTGTTTTATTTGTCATCTTCATGACCCTATTTTAACGACTTTCCAAGAAATCTGAACTGAATATGTTTGAACTAAGTGTGAACTAATCTATTGTCTAGGCTTTAAGGCCCATAGCCAAAGCCAGCGAGTTTCCATTCCTGCTCACTCACTGCCCCATGCACATCAGGGACTGGGGTCTATTTCCTCTGGAATTTGAACTTTGTCTGATAATGAACATTGAAAAGGATGTATCTCATGGATCTCTTTCTCAAAATTCCTGTGAAAATTAAAGAATCAATACCCCTGTGCCTCAAGACACATCGCTCCCTCTTTTTCCTACTGTCCTCCCTCTCAGAGGGATCGTCAGAGGGGGCAGTTTGTAATGGAAACCCACCTGAAATCCAGTAGTGATCCTCCGGTCTGATTCTCTACAGCTGGGTTCAAGAACAGCTGCCCTGGATGGGATGCAGCTTCCAAGGTGCCTGCGGAAGGGTCAGAGGGGGAGTTTCCCTTCCGGGCAGGCTTTTATACTGATTCAAGGTCACGTGACCTCGTTAAGGGGATCTCAGTCAATCCATCTCATCTACCCACCTTTGACGTAAGCAGGTCTTGAAGCCATAAACCGTCCTGTGTCGCTTAGCATTTTCAGGCATTTTAAAATGCCAGGCACTCCTGGGCATACTTTGAAGAATATCTGTTTTCTGTAAGGAAAAGAAACCTCTGTGCTAATGCCTCTATCTTTCTCCACTTTGCACTTTTGTTCTTGTGGCGAATTATGTGTAACGTGGTAGTTCTTCTTGGAAGGCATTGAAGTGTAGACTTCTACCGCCCTCAGTACATTGACCTCGTTGTGCAAACATCACCATCGTCCGTCTCCCCAGCTTTTCATATTCTGCAACTGAAAGTCCCTATCTATTAAACACCCACTCTTCATTCTTCCCTCCCTGCAGACCCCTCTTCCACCATTCTCCTTTCGATGTCTATGCATGGGACTGCTCTAGGAATCCACAGAGAAGGCATTGTGCGATCTGCGTCCTGCTGGGACTGGCTTCTTTTGCACTGTGTCTTGTGACTCAAGTAATTGTTCCTGCCAGGTCCCTTTGGTTGAGCCAGGCAGCTCCACTCGGCTCAGTCTCTTAGTCCTGTACTCGGTAGTATGTAGATGACGTGGGACTTTCTTTTTCTAGCCTCATCTCCCTTTGGTTGATATTTGTGTGACTTTCACAACTTCCCGCTAGTGGTCAGGCCCAGGAGACGGTTAGGCACAGGTCTGTGTTTTGATGATGGGACGGTTGGGAATGAAAATGCCCTGTGATCTCGTCTGGGTAGTTGCTCATTGATTCAAAGGGACCAGCTTGACCTCCAAAGCGGGTGACTATGTACAACAGCCAGTAACGTGGGTGGAGTGTCTCCGTTGTTCCAGATTATTGGTACCCTGGGGAGTTTCCGCAGTTTGTGGTTTGCAGAGGTTTGCAACCGTATGGAATTTGAAAATTGCATTACATTAATAATTTATGAACTTGGCAAAATGCCCTAGGTCCTGGCTCCGTAGCCACGGCTTGATCCCATCCTCCTGCCCTGGAACCTGGGCAGCAGGGGCCCCTCCCTGATCTCCCACCGCAGCCTTGGGCCTCCTGGTGGCCTCTCCCTGCTCCAAGGATCGCGTGCCCCAGGTGATTCTCACACCGCTGGCCTGAATTGCCCCTTACCCACCCTCCACGTAATTGGAGTAGCACTTGCCACTCTCACGACTGGCTTCCCAAGGCAGAATAAACTGCGTACTTTCGGAAAAATAAAGGTCTCCCTTCACACCAGGAATTATTCCAATTTGCGTAGACTCTTTTTGGTTCTGTTCTTTTAATTCTTAATTTGTCAATTGCCTCCTCAGCATTGCAGAGAAAATCCCTTGGGTTTTAGAGCGGAATCGATGAGAACTTATACGAGAAAGTGTTTTGTGTTGAATTTCCCCAACTAAGATATGTGTTAACTGCTCCTAATTTATACGGCCGTTTATTTCAATTAGGGGTGTTTTATATTTTTCCTAAAACTCTACAGAGTTTTTCCTAGATTTCATATTTATAGCTCTTTCTTTGCAGAAGGAAGGATATTGTCAGTAACTCTTCTCCTCCATTGTAGTATTTTAGTTTATTGCTGTTAGACGTGAATGCTACCAATTTGGGAAGTTGGATTGCCGTAGTTGGAGTGTTGGTTGAAAGCAGCTGTTCGTTTCCAGACTTTTTCTCTGATTTTGCTAGGATGTGCCTCGTGGAGCATCGTATCACCAGCCAATACCAAAAAAGATTCAGGTGTACTTTCCAAGATTACACAGTGCCCTCATTTCTCATGTGTCATGGCCCTGGCAGTGTGTGCAGCACAGTGTGGAGAGGAAGCCAACCCTGGGGGCTCCTTCTCAGTTTCTCTGGCTTTGGAGGCAGGAAGTTGACCTGAAAGCCTCCTGTTGGCTAGACCAATGTGGAATGTTTCAGTCGACTGTAATTCTTGAAGAGAATCTGCACATTATTTGCCCTCCTCAGAGGCTGAGCATGATCTCCAATACTATAATGATTGGGAGTAGCATCATCGTTGGGTCGATGAAACCCATTGTTATCATTACTATTCACTGTTATTTTTATTATTTTACCTGTTGTCTTTATGGCTTATAGATCTGGTTATCTTTAGTCGACAATGACTAGCGTTTCTCTGTTTCTCAAGTGGTTCCGATTGACTGAAGACATGCATGCAGGTTCCCAAAGAGACCGCTATAGAGAGTGCAGCTCCCAGACTCTCCCTCTATGGCAAAGAACCTGTCTGTCTGAGGACGTTCCTGAAAAATTTGTTGTTCATCTGGCGGGCGGAGGCCATTGCGTGCCAGAAGCAGAGAATCAGGACGGGTGTCCTTGGCTGCCTGAGTCTCTGGACAAATCTCGAACTACGTCCGAGGCCCAGCAGTGGCTTGCAGCTGCCAGAAAGACCAGTGTGGGCGTCCTTAGCGAGCCAGCGCCACCATCAATTTTTCACTTGAGCTCAGGGACCCCAGAATGCCTCTCGATGACGTTGAAGGCTAGTGAATGTTGGGCAGGAGCCCCCAGAATTTTTTCCATGATGCACTGGGGGCACCGGAACTGCTCCTGCCAGCCTGGAAAGGCTGCAGAGGAAACCGTCGTCCTCGTGCAGAATTTTCTATTTCCCTTCAAGTGCCCAGGAACTGCCATTGGCCAAAATGATGGTGCGAGGATGGCTTCCTAACTGTGCCTGAGCTGTTGAAAGTCTTCCAGGTCCCAATAGCGGTCTGCCACCAATTCGCCTGTCTCCCCTCAATGTCCTTGCTCCCTCTTCTCGCTTTTCCACGTCTTCCTTCCTGGCGTGGGCTTTAGAGTACTAACTACCAAGGTAGAGCAGAGTTAAATTTTCTAATGAATTGAGGTTCCCAGCTCAATTCCTTGTACCCAGGGAGCCCTAAGGAACATGTGACTGCACACTAGATGCTCAAGCAAGGTCGTCTGAATGTAGTATGGCGTGCTGTTTCCTGAAGGTGGTCCTGCTGAGACCCTATCGCCTCCTGTATACTTCTCTCAATGTCCTGAGAATACGCGAGTACTGTAGGCTTTCTGCGAGACCATGGGTGATCTTCACGGAAACCCACTGTGTTTGTAGCGAGATGATGGTTGGCTGTCAGGGCTTGTGTGTCCTGTGCTTTCTTTCCCAGGCTGAGTGCTAGTGGAAGTGGGTCTTGAAAGAGCAGCATCAGCGTCCCCAGGGAACTTGTGAGAAATAGAAACAGATGGATCCTTCCTAGACATCCAAACTCCTAATTCCCTGGTGTTGAGTCTTGTACATTGAAGAAATTTCTGTGTGCACGAGACTGTGAAAAGGAGTATTAGCTAAAGTGTTCTCCACTCTGGGCTGCCATTTGAAATCCCCTACGTCGATCTAGGGAATGCAGTCATCTCAGCACTGGCGTGTGGTTGTTCAGTGGTGGGCCTGCGTGAATGGGGTTGTCAGAATCTCTAAGAGAGTTATGGGGCAGGACGGAGGCCGTGAGACCAGACCAGGGCCTATGCCGAAAGGAGGGAAGTCTGTCCCGGGTCCCAAGGAGACTGGAGCACTTCAGTAGCTATGGCAGGCTGGGGTATTGCCGAAATGTGCCATCTTGACTTTTCCCTTCTTTTTGGTGACCTTGTGCGTTCACCCAGGGGCTGCCCTCCTTGGAAGGCACAGAAGGCTGCAGACTGAAAGAAGCACTCGCCAACGGATGTCCTACAAGGAGGTAGGAGCAGTCATTTGTTCTTCCTATGGAAATGTTCCTTACCGAGGCATGGGAGTTTTCTGGATCCTACTCAGAGCTTTTCCCGAATGAGAAAATGGAGATCACAGGTGACTCAGGTGAAATCTTTGCTCACCACCTCCAGTGGATCTCAAACTTTGCTGCCCACTGTTATCACGTCGGGAGATTTCCAAAGCTCCCAGTGCCCAGGCCGCAATAAACACACCCTCAATTTGCATCTCTTGCAGTAGGCTTCAGGCACAGGTATTTGCTAACCACCCCGCCCTGAGTCCCATGTGGGCCACCGTGCGAATAAGTCTGCAGGCACGCTTGTCTCACTGAAATCTGCCTAAGATTCCCTGGGGCTCACTGTCAAAATGCATGTAATGATGCCGTGGGGCTGAGTGTGCCTGAGAATCTGTGTTTCTAAAAAGCCCTAGGTCCTGCCAAACAGTGCTTCACCCAGTCACTTTAACTTGGATGAGTCAAAGAAATTTTTAAAATGGTCTGCATGCCTAGAAATCAAAAGTGCGTACCACAGGTCACCTTTGGGAGAATTTTATTAATAACAAAAGAACATTTTAAAACACAACTTTCTAATGACGTTTAGTAACCCAAAGGAACAAAGGCATGAGAATATCCCGCATCAGGATTTCCACAGAAATAACCCCACAGAGTCAAAATATCTCATCCCAGGTCAGGGAAGTCTTTACAATTTGCCACGGACTCTTTTGAGCCCTTTATCCACTTTCCCCAAATTCTGAAATCGGAGGAGAGATACAGATCCATTTCCTATTATCTTTTAGTTGAGACCTTACCCCTGCAATCGAACTCACTAGTATCCAATGGATTTCAGTGTCAAACAACTTCCTATTCCAGTTTGATTACCGCCCTTTGAATCGTCACTTCTGCTTCCATCATGAAAGAGGGCAGTGTTTGCCTGTGTGTTTCCACAAGCATCGCCTGGGCTTCCACCATGTGTAGCCAGAGCAGAGATGGGGAATGGCTGATTCGCGAGAAAAACCTTGCTCCTTGTGACTTCTCCTCCTCACTGGACAGTCAGTTCCAGGTGTCCTGGGGTGGGAGGACGTGTCTTCCTTGGCAGGAGGTGTCTCCCTCCGAGTCACTCTCTTCCGAGGAAGAGGAAACCTGGAGGTCATTCTCCAGGACACTCAGTGGGACTTGGGCACAGTGTCCCTCAGACGTCTCTTGTGTGAGAGGGCTCTGCCCGGGAGGGCTTGGCTTCTCAGCTGGAAGGCAGGAGGGAGCAGTCAGGAGTCTGGAGCTCCACCAGCCATTGTCTAATCTCCTGAAGAGCATTCTGAGGGGCTGGCCTGGGTCACGGTTAAGTGCTGGGCGATGGGCCACAGTGCAGGGCTGAGCGTTATTCAGGTGAGGTCTGTGGTGTGGAGGCGGGAGGTCAATGCTTTTCCCCTGGGCATGCATCTTTCTGGTCACCTGGCATCCCGCAGTGGGTCTCCGTCCAGTTGTCCGTGGTGGAGGCTGGGGAGTCTGGAAAACCCCCAGATGTGGTCTCTGAGTGCTCTTCTTAGGTGCTTGGAAGGGAGTGAGTCTCGGTTTCTTTGGGAGCGTCTGGAAAGCCTGCACTGGCACCTGGGCAGGTCTCTTGCCTGGTGCCTTGATGCTGATTTTGGCATCCCGGTCCACAGTAGGTCCAGCAGCCTGTGGGCTGGGATAGGAGTTGACATCCAGATACATGGCTTGTGCCTGGGGCTGGTGAGCGTGGCCCAGGCCATGTGTCTTAGAGGGAGCCTGGGGATCTTCCAGGGAGGAAAAATGGGGCTTCTTGTCCCTCAGCTGGACAATGAGGGTAGGATCCGGGGCAAAGTGCTTGAATGCTGCGTGAGGCGTGTCAGGGACAGGCACTTCCTGACCATTCTGAATTCCACGAGGTGAGAAGAGGCTCAGTTCAGGTCTTTGGATGGCAGACACTGCGGGTCCGCTGGACCTCACGTCAGGTGTCTTCGAAGGTGGCCTACATGTGAGACTGAGGCCCAGGGCAGATTTCCTCTCGTCTCTGTAGAGGGGTCTTGGCCTGTTTGCATGCTGGAAGACAAGACAAAGACACACAAAGACTGCATATTAGAACGTCCTCACCAAGGGAGAGAAATTACAACTAACCCAATAAAATAGGTGAAAACCAGAACTTGTAACATGAAATTGAATATTATGAGATATAAAGGTGTTGAGTTTAAAAATGATGAGGGACTCAACCTCAGTGGTGGCCAGGATAAAACAAACTGCACCGTCACCTTGCTACGTGTTTGCGGCAGGTAGGAGAATCGAAAGGTTCTTCCCAGTGTCTCTCTTGAAGGAAGTGTACATGAGCACTCTCCAAAATTTTTCTAGGGAATGTGCACAGCTCCTGCTGTTTTGGAGGCGGTTTCATGAGTAAGGAGTGTTGAGGAACAATTTGGGGTTGTGCACCACCATTGCAATGCTATCTCTTACATCAAGGATTCCACCTTGTGGAGACCTGTGATGAAACCGCTTCCACAGCCCCCACCTGCATCTTGGTGACAGACATGCAAGGAGTAGTGCCAAACCCTAAACAGCAAGAAAAATGAGATCTGGCAAGTACACGAACTGATCACATTGGCTGGCATGGAATTGAAGAGTTCCCTCACAGAGAAGGGGGTTGAGGCAGATTGGGCTTCCCCCGAAGAGAACAAGAGGGGGCCCCAGGGGAGACTCACCCTCATGTAGTCACAGGACCCTGTCAATTCCTTCCAATTCGTCTGCGGACTCCCTTGAGCTCTCCTGGGAAATCTCTGCAGTAGAGCATTGCTGTGCTGCTCTTGTTGCCTGCAAACAAAAGCATGTCAAGTGCAGGGCACACAATTTCCTGGAGCCAGTTGGGACAGATATTCCTGTGTCCCAGGCTCCTTCAGTGTTGGGTTTTGAGACAGGTCGTGAAGCCCTGGGCCTTTGCCTCACCTCAGATTATTCCCCCAACTGCAGAGAACCCTGCGGGTTTTCTCATGCAGTCCTTTCCTTTTTCTCCATTGCTTCTCTCCCTGTCGTGGGGAGAATTCTGAAGTGTTCCCCACCCCCTTGACTGACTCCCGAGGAGTTGAGTGAGCACCTGAGTGTGGACCCTGGAGGAGAGTGAGCTCCTATCTCGTTGTCTCCACCCCCCTGTCCTGGCCTGGAGGTGGCTGTGCACACCATGTGGAGCTGGGGAGACACGTGAGTCTCCTTGGATTTCAGCCCAAAGATTGGTTACAAGCTCCCAGGTTCCTCACCTTTGTCTTTGCTGCTTCTCTCTCTCTGGCTTCTGCAAGAGCCGTGGGTTTGGCTGCACCTGCAGATTCCCCGGTTTCACATTCTCCTTGCAAATACTGGAGCCCAAGGGCAGGGGGGCTATGGCCCCTTGCCAACGCTTCATGGGGCACCTGGTACTTCTTCTGTTGTGCCCAAAGGCTCCGCAGTCCTTGCACTTCACCTGTGGGTGGAGGAGGAAATGGTCTCCGAGTCAGCGGGAATCACAAGCACTTTTCCACAGTGAATAGAAGGACAGAGTTTGAGAGGTGAATATTGGTTTTGGAGAGGGGACAGGACATATGGCAGTAGCTGTGAGGACACTGAGCATATTAGGGTGCCTTGCAAAAGCTTCTGCTATGGATAGACAGTGGAGGAAGGATTGGAGCTCTCAAGGTGAGCAGATGAGTCATAAGTGAAGATTGAGGCAAAATCCAAGCTAGACAGGACAGCAAAGAGGAAGTGAGGTTGTTCCTCCGGGTCTGTGAATGGGCCTGTGCCTGGTGATGTGGTCTCAAGGCAAGAAATCGTCTCATGGGAAAGGACAAGGGAGTGCTGGCCACAGAAGTGGCCATGTTCAAACCCTGTCTCTGGATTCCATGCACATCCCTGGTGCCCCACAGACCCAAGCCTCCACGCTTACCCTGGGATCCTCCTCCTCTGGTAGGGGAGCCTTCTTTGCCGCCAGTCCCTTCACTTGCTTCTTGCCGTTCTGGACATTAGAGAGTCTGGAGGGCCCGTGCTGGGTGGAACGGCCCGCCATCTTCCTCACCTCCTTGGTTTGTCACCTCAGTGTTTCTGGGGACTTGATATTCGGATTTCCTGAATCAAAAGCAGAAGAAAACTTTCAGATTGACACAGAGACTAAAGTCCTCATGCACCTTCTTCTCTAAGTGGGGATGAAGGGACCTCATGAGCACTCAGTCAAAACACATTTCTCACAAGGTGATGTCTCCCTCCCAGAGATTTTGTCCTTCTCTCTGACTCCCTCGCCCGACAAAAGCTCGCTGCCCAAGACCAGACACGGGAGGCAGCCTTTGTCAATTTGCATTTCCATCCTTGAAAGAGTGATTTGAGAGACTTTGGTGAAGTCTATCACAATGCACTCTATTTGGACAAAGAAAGGCAAAATTTCCCCAGGTGTACACAATAATCCATGCCCCGGGAATGATGCAATGAATGCCGGGGCACACGTCTTGGAATGTCAAAAGCAAAGTAAGCTTTCCTATCGAAAACTGGAAGTTCCTCTTTGACACGAGAGGAGGCACTTTTCACATTCCAATTCAGATAGGAAAAATGTTTTCTCCTTTACTGGCCTGGAGACCTGCCAGGGTCAGCATGGTCAGAACTGTATTGTTTTATTTGTCATCTTCATGACCCTATTTTAACGACTTTCCAAGAAATCTGAACTGAATATGTTTGAACTAAGTGTGAACTAATCTATTGTCTAGGCTTTAAGGCCCATAGCCAAAGCCAGCGAGTTTCCATTCCTGCTCACTCACTGCCCCATGCACATCAGGGACTGGGGTCTATTTCCTCTGGAATTTGAACTTTGTCTGATAATGAGCATTGAAAAGGATGTATCTCATGGATCTCTTTCTCAAAATTCCTGTGAAAATTAAAGAATCAATACCCCTGTGCCTCAAGACACATCGCTCCCTCTTTTTCCTACTGTCCTCCCTCTCAGAGGGATCGTCAGAGGGGGCAGTTTGTAATGGAAACCCACCTGAAATCCAGTAGTGATCCTCCGGTCTGATTCTCTACAGCTGGGTTCAAGAACAGCTGCCCTGGATGGGATGCAGCTTCCAAGGTGCCTGCGGAAGGGTCAGAGGGGGAGTTTCCCTTCCGGGCAGGCTTTTATACTGATTCAAGGTCACGTGACCTCGTTAAGGGGATCTCAGTCAATCCATCTCATCTACCCACCTTTGACGTAAGCAGGTCTTGAAGCCATAAACCGTCCTGTGTCGCTTAGCATTTTCAGGCATTTTAAAATGCCAGGCACTCCTGGGCATACTTTGAAGAATATCTGTTTTCTGTAAGGAAAAGAAACCTCTGTGCTAATGCCTCTATCTTTCTCCACTTTGCACTTTTGTTCTTGTGGCGAATTATGTGTAACGTGGTAGTTCTTCTTGGAAGGCATTGAAGTGTAGACTTCTACCGCCCTCAGTACATTCACCTCGTTGTGCAAACATCACCATCGTCCGTCTCCCCAGCTTTTCATATTCTGCAACTGAAAGTTCCTATCTATTAAACACCCACTCTTCATTCTTCCCTCCCTGCAGACCCCTCTTCCACCATTCTCCTTTCGATGTCTATGCATGGGACTGCTCTAGGAATCCACAGAGAAGGCATTGTGCGATCTGCGTCCTGCTGGGACTGGCTTCTTTTGCACTGTGTCTTGTGACTCAAGTAATTGTTCCTGCCAGGTCCCTTTGGTTGAGCCAGGCAGCTCCACTCGGCTCAGTCTCTTAGTCCTGTACTCGGTAGTATGTAGATGACGTGGGACTTTCTTTTTCTAGCCTCATCTCCCTTTGGTTGATATTTGTGTGACTTTCACAACTTCCCGCTAGTGGTCAGGCCCAGGAGACGGTTAGGCACAGGTCTGTGTTTTGATGATGGGACGGTTGGGAATGAAAATGCCCTGTGATCTCGTCTGGGTAGTTGCTCATTGATTCAAAGGGACCAGCTTGACCTCCAAAGCGGGTGACTATGTACAACCGCCAGTAACGTGGGTGGAGTGTCTCCGTTGTTCCAGATTATTGGTACCCTGGGGAGTTTCCGCAGTTTGTGGTTTGCAGAGGTTTGCAACCGTATGGACTTTGAAAATTGCATTACATTAATAATTTATGAACTTGGCAAAATGCCCTAGGTCCTGGCTCCGTAGCCACGGCTTGATCCCATCCTCCTGCCCTGGAACCTGGGCAGCAGGGGCCCCTCCCTGATCTCCCACCGCAGCCTTGGGCCTCCTGGTGGCCTCTCCCTGCTCCAAGGATCGCGTGCCCCCCGTGATTCTCACACCATTGGCCTGAATTGCCCCTTACCCACCCTCCACGTAATTGGAGTAGCACTTGCCACTCTCACGACTGGCTTCCCAAGGCAGAATAAACTGCGTACTTTCGGAAAAATAAAGGTATCCCTTTCACACCAGGAATTATTCCAATTTGCATAGACTCTTTTTGGTTCTGTTCTTTTAATTCTTAATTTGTCAATTGCCTCCTCAGCATTGCAGAGAAAATCCCTTGGGATTTAGAGCGGAATCGATGAGAACTTATACGAGAAAGTGTTTTGTGTTGACTTTCCCCAACTAAGATATGTGTTAACTGCTCCTAATTTATACGGCCGTTTATTTCAATTAGGGGTATTTTATATTTTTCCTAAAACTCTACAGAGTTTTTCCTAGATTTCATATTTATAGCTCTTTCTTTGCAGAAGGAAGGATATTGTCAGTAACTCTTCTCCTCCATTGTAGTATTTTAGTTTATTGCTGTTAGACGTGAATGCTACCAATTTGGGAAGTTGGATTGCCGTAGTTGGAGTGTTGGTTGAAAGCAGCTGTTCGTTTCCAGACTTTTTCTCTGATTTTGCTAGGATGTGCCTCGTGGAGCATCGTATCACCAGCCAATACCAAAAAAGATTCAGGTGTACTTTCCAAGATTACACAGTGCCCTCATTTCTCATGTGTCATGGCCCTGGCAGTGTGTGCAGCACAGTGTGGAGAGGAAGCCAACCCTGGGGGCTCCTTCTCAGTTTCTCTGGCTTTGGAGGCAGGAAGTTGACCTGAAAGCCTCCTGTTGGCTAGACCAATGTGGAATGTTTCAGTCGACTGTAATTCTTGAAGAGAATCTGCACATTATTTGCCCTCCTCAGAGGCTGAGCATGATCTCCAATACTATAATGATTGGGAGTAGCATCATCGTTGGGTCGATGAAACCCATTGTTATCATTACTATTCACTGTTATTTTTATTATTTTACCTGTTGTCTTTATGGCTTATAGATCTGGTTATCTTTAGTCGACAATGACTAGCGTTTCTCTGTTTCTCAAGTGGTTCCGATTGACTGAAGACATGCATGCAGTTTCCTAAAGAGACCGCTATAGAGAGTGCAGCTCCCAGACTCTCCCTCTATGGCAAAGAACCTGTCTGTCTGAGGACGTTCCTGAAAAATTTGTTGTTCATCTGGCGGGCGGAGGCCATTGCGTGCCAGAAGCAGAGAATCAGGACGGGTGTCCTTGGCTGCCTGAGTCTCTGGACAAATCTCGAACTACGTCCGAGGCCCAGCAGTGGCTTGCAGCTGCCAGAAAGACCAGTGTGGGCGTCCTTAGCGAGCCAGCGCCACCATCAATTTTTCACTTGAGCTCAGGGACCCCAGAATGCCTCTCGATGACGTTGAAGGCTAGTGAATGTTGGGCAGGAGCCCCCAGAATTTTTTCCATGATGCACTGGGGGCACCGGAACTGCTCCTGCCAGCCTGGAAAGGCTGCAGAGGAAACCGTCGTCCTCGTGCAGAATTTTCTATTTCCCTTCAAGTGCCCAGGAACTGCCATTGGCCAAAATGATGGTGCGAGGATGGCTTCCTAACTGTGCCTGAGCTGTTGAAAGTCTTCCAGGTCCCAATAGCGGTCTGCCACCAATTCGCCTGTCTCCCCTCAATGTCCTTGCTCCCTCTTCTCGCTTTTCCACGTCTTCCTTCCTGGCGTGGGCTTTAGAGTACTAACTACCAAGGTAGAGCAGAGTTAAATTTTCTAATGAATTGAGGTTCCCAGCTCAATTCCTTGTACCCAGGGAGCCCTAAGGAACATGTGACTGCACACTAGATGCTCAAGCAAGGTCGTCTGAATGTAGTATGGCGTGCTGTTTCCTGAAGGTGGTCCTGCTGAGACCCTATCGCCTCCTGTATACTTCTCTCAATGTCCTGAGAATACGCGAGTACTGTAGGCTTTCTGCGAGACCATGGGTGATCTTCAGGGAAACCCACTGTGTTTGTAGCGAGATGATGGTTGGCTGTCAGGGCTTGTGTGTCCTGTGCTTTCTTTCCCAGGCTGAGTGCTAGTGGAAGTGGGTCTTGAAAGAGCAGCATCAGCGTCCCCAGGGAACTTGTGAGAAATAGAAACAGATGGATCCTTCCTAGACATCCAAACTCCTAATTCCCTGGTGTTGAGTCTTGTACATTGAAGAAATTTCTGTGTGCACGAGACTGTGAAAAGGAGTATTAGCTAAAGTGTTCTCCACTCTGGGCTGCCATTTGAAATCCCCTAGGTCGATCTAGGGAATGCAGTCATCTCAGCACTGGCGTGTGGTTGTTCAGTGGTGGGCCTGCGTGAATGGGGTTGTCAGAATCTCTAAGAGAGTTATGGGGCAGGACGGAGGCCGTGAGACCAGACCAGGGCCTATGCCGAAAGGAGGAAAGTCTGTCCCGGGTCCCAAGGAGACTGGAGCACTTCAGTAGCTATGGCAGGCTGGGGTATTGCCGAAATGTGCCATCTTGACTTTTCCCTTCTTTTTGGTGACCTTGTGCGTTCACCCAGGGGCTGCCCTCCTTGGAAGGCACAGAAGGCTGCAGACTGAAAGAAGCACTCGCCAACGGATGTCCTACAAGGAGGTAGGAGCAGTCATTTGTTCTTCCTATGGAAATGTTCCTTACCGAGGCATGGGAGTTTTCTGGATCCTACTCAGAGCTTTTCCCGAATGAGAAAATGGAGATCACAGGTGACTCAGGTGAAATCTTTGCTCACCACCTCCAGTGGATCTCAAACTTTGCTGCCCACTGTTATCACGTCGGGAGATTTCCAAAGCTCCCAGTGCCCAGGCCGCAACAAACACACCCTCAATTTGCATCTCTTGCAGTAGGCTTCAGGCACAGGTATTTGCTAACCACCCCGCCCTGAGTCCCATGTGGGCCACTGTGCGAATAAGTCTGCAGGAACGCTTGTCTCACTGAAATCTGCCTAAGATTCCCTGGGGCTCACTGTCAAAATGCATGTAATGATGCCGTGGGGCTGAGTGTGCCTGAGAATCTGTGTTTCTAAAAAGCCCTAGGTCCTGCCAAACAGTGCTTCACCCAGTCCCTTTAACTTGGATGAGTCAAAGAAATTTTTAAAATGGTCTGCATGCCTAGAAATCAAAAGTGCGTACCACAGGTCACCTTTGGGAGAATTTTATTAATAACAAAAGAACATTTTAAAACACAACTTTCTAATGACGTTTAATAACCCAAAGGAACAAAGCCATGAGAATATCCCGCATCAGGATTTCCACAGAAATAACCCCACAGAGTCAAAATATCTCATCCCAGGTCAGGGAAGTCTTTACAATTTGCCACGGACTCTTTTGAGCCCTTTACCCATTTTCCCCAAATTCTGAAATCGGAGGAGAGATACAGATCCATTTCCTATTATCTTTTAGTTGAGACCTTACCCCTGCAATCGAACTCACTAGTATCCAATGGATTTCAGTGTCAAACAACTTCCTATTCCAGTTTGATTACCGCCCTTTGAATCGTCACTTCTGCTTCCATCATGAAAGAGGGCAGTGTTTGCCTGTGTGTTTCCACAAGCATCGCCTGGGCTTCCACCATGTGTAGCCAGAGCAGAGATGGGGAATGGCTGATTCGCGAGAAAAACCTTGCTCCTTGTGACATCTCCTCCTCACTGGACAGTCAGTTCCAGGTGTCCTGGGGTGGGAGGACGTGTCTTCCTTGGCAGGAGGTGTCTCCCTCCGAGTCACTCTCTTCCGAGGAAGAGGAAACCTGGAGGTCATTCTCCAGGACACTCAGTGGGACTTGGGCACAGTGTCCCTCAGACGTCTCTTGTGTGAGAGGGCTCTGCCCGGGAGGGCTTGGCTTCTCAGCTGGAAGGCAGGAGGGAGCAGTCAGGAGTCTGGAGCTCCACCAGCCATTGTCTAATCTCCTGAAGAGCATTCTGAGGGGCTGGCCTGGGTCACGGTTCAGTGCTGGGCGATGGGCCACAGTGCAGGGCTGAGCGGTATTCAGGTGAGGTCTGTGGTGTGGAGGCGGGAGGTCAATGCTTTTCCCCTGGGCATGCATCTTTCTGGTCACCTGGCATCCCGCAGTGGGTCTCCGTCCAGTTGTCCGTGGTGGAGGCTGGGGAGTCTGGAAAACCCCCAGATGTGGTCTCTGAGTGCTCTTCTTAGGTGCTTGGAAGGGAGTGAGTCTCGGTTTCTTTGGGAGCGTCTGGAAAGCCTGCACTGGCACCTGGGCAGGTCTCTTGCCTGGTGCCTTGATGCTGATTTTGGCATCCCGGTCCACAGTAGGTCCAGCAGCCTGTGGGCTGGGATAGGAGTTGACATCCAGATACATGGCTTGTGCCTGGGGCTGGTGAGCGTGGCCCAGGCCATGTGTCTTAGAGGGAGCCTGGGGATCTTCCAGGGAGGAAAAATGGGGCTTCTTGTCCCTCAGCTGGACAATGAGGGTAGGATCCGGGGCAAAGTGCTTGAATGCTGCGTGAGGCGTGTCAGGGACAGGCACTTCCTGACCATTCTGAATTCCACGAGGTGAGAAGAGGCTCAGTTCAGGTCTTTGGATGGCAGACACTGCGGGTCCGCTGGACCTCACGTCAGGTGTCTTCGAAGGTGGCCTACATGTGAGACTGAGGCCCAGGGCAGATTTCCTCTCGCCTCTGTAGAGGGGTCTTGGCCTGTTTGCATGCTGGAAGACAAGACAAAGACAAACAAAGACTACATATTAGAACGTCCTCACCAAGGGAGAGAAATTACAACTAACCCAATAAAATAGGTGAAAACCAGAACTTGTAACATGAAATTGAATATTATGAGATATAAAGGTGTTGAGTTTAAAAATGATGAGGGACTCAACCTCAGTGGTGGCCAGGATAAAACAAACTGCACCGTCACCTTGCTACGTGTTTGCGGCAGGTAGGAGAATCGAAAGGTTCTTCCCAGTGTCTCTCTTGAAGGAAGTGTACATGAGCACTCTCCAAAATTTTTCTAGGGAATGTGCACAGCTCCTGCTGTTGTGGAGGCGGTTTCATGAGTAAGGAGTGTTGAGGAACAATTTGGGGGTGTGCACCACCATTGCAATGCTATCTCTTACATCAAGGATTCCACCTTGTGGAGACCTGTGATGAAACCGCTTCCACAGCCCCCACCTGCATCTTGGTGACAGACATGCAAGGAGTAGTGCCAAACCCTAAACAGCAAGAAAAATGAGATCTGGCAAGTACACGAACTGATCACATTGGCTGGCATGGAATTGAAGAGTTCCCTCACAGAGAAGGGGGTTGAGGCAGATTGGGCTTCCCCCGAAGAGAACAAGAGGGGGCCCCAGGGGAGACTCACCCTCATGTAGTCACAGGACCCTGTCAATTCCTTCCAATTCGTCTGCGGACTCCCTTGAGCTCTCCTGGGAAATCTCTGCAGTAGAGCATTGCTGTGCTGCTCTTGTTGCCTGCAAACAAAAGCATGTCAAGTGCAGGGCACACAATTTCCTGGAGCCAGTTGGGACAGATATTCCTGTGTCCCAGGCTCCTTCAGTGTTGGGTTTTGAGACAGGTCGTGAAGCCCTGGGCCTTTGCCTCACCTCAGATTATTCCCCCAACTGCAGAGAACCCTGCGGGTTTTCTCATGCAGTCCTTTCCTTTTTCTCCATTGCTTCTCTCCCTGTCGTGGGGAGAATTCTGAAATGTTCCCCACCCCCTTGACTGACTCCCGAGGAGTTGAGTGAGCACCTGAGTGTGGACCCTGGAGGAGAGTGAGCTCCTATCTCGTTGTCTCCACCCCCCTGTCCTGGCCTGGAGGTGGCTGTGCACACCATGTGGAGCTGGGGAGACACGTGAGTCTCCTTGGATTTCAGCCCAAAGATTGGTTACAAGCTCCCAGGTTCCTCACCTTTGTCTTTGCTGCTTCTCTCTCTCTGGCTTCTGCAAGAGCCGTGGGTTTGGCTGCACCTGCAGATTCCCCGGTTTCACATTCTCCTTGCAAATACTGGAGCCCAAGGGCAGGGGGGCTATGGCCCCTTGCCAACGCTTCATGGGGCACCTGGTACTTCTTCTGTTGTGCCCAAAGGCTCCGCAGTCCTTGCACTTCACCTGTGGGTGGAGGAGGAAATGGTCTCTGAGTCAGCGGGAATCACAAGCACTTTTCCACAGTGAATAGAAGGACAGAGTTTGAGAGGTGAATATTGGTTTTGGAGAGGGGACAGGACATATGGCAGTAGCTGTGAGGACACTGAGCATATTAGGGTGCCTTCCAAAAGCTTCTGCTATGGATAGACAGTGGAGGAAGGATTGGAGCTCTCAAGGTGAGCAGATGAGTCATAAGTGAAGATTGAGGCAAAATCCAAGCTAGACAGGACAGCAAAGAGGAAGTGAGGTTGTTCCTCCGGGTCTGTGAATGGGCCTGTGCCTGGTGATGTGGTCTCAAGGCAAGAAATCGTCTCATGGGAAAGGACAAGGGAGTGCTGGCCACAGAAGTGGCCATGTTCAAACCCTGTCTCTGGATTCCATGCACATCCCTGGTGCCCCACAGACCCAAGCCTCCACGCTTACCCTGGGATCCTCCTCCTCTGGTAGGGGAGCCTTCTTTGCCGCCGGTCCCTTCACTTGCTTCTTGCCGTTCTGGACATTAGAGAGTCTGGAGGGCCCGTGCTGGGTGGAACGGCCCGCCATCTTCCTCACCTCCTTGGTTTGTCACCTCAGTGTTTCTGGGGACTTGATATTCGGATTTCCTGAATCAAAAGCAGAAGAAAACTTTCAGATTGACACAGAGACTAAAGTCCTCATGCACCTTCTTCTCCAAGTGGGGATGAAGGGACCTCATGAGCACTCAGTCAAAACACATTTCTCACAAGGTGATGTCTCCCTCCCAGAGATTTTGTCCTTCTCCCTGACTCCCTCGCCCGACAAAAGCTCGCTGCCCAAGACCAGACACGGGAGGCAGCCTTTGTCAATTTGCATTTCCATCCTTCAAAGAGTGATTTGAGAGACTTTGGTGAAGTCTATCACAATGCACTCTATTTGGACAAAGAAAGGCAAAATTTCCCCAGGTGTACACAATAATCCATGCCCCGGGAATGATGCAATGAATGCCGGGGCACACGTCTTGGAATGTCAAAAGCAAAGTAAGCTTTCCTATCGAAAACTGGAAGTTCCTCTTGGACACGAGAGGAGGCACTTTTCACATTCCAATTCAGATAGGAAAAATGTTTTCTCCTCTACTGGCCTGGAGACCTGCCACGGTCAGCATGGTCAGAACTGTATTGTTTTATTTGTCATCTTCATGACCCTATTTTAACGACTTTCCAAGAAATCTGAACTGAATATGTTTGAACTAAGTGTGAACTAATCTATTGTCTAGGCTTTAAGGCCCATAGCCAAAGCCAGCGAGTTTCCATTCCTGCTCACTCACTGCCCCATGCACATCAGGGACTGGGGTCTATTTCCTCTGGAATTTGAACTTTGTCTGATAATGAGCATTGAAAAGGATGTATCTCATGGATCTCTTTCTCAAAATTCCTGTGAAAATTAAAGAATCAATACCCCTGTGCCTCAAGACACATCGCTCCCTCTTTTTCCTACTGTCCTCCCTCTCAGAGGGATCGTCAGAGGGGGCAGTTTGTAATGGAAACCCACCTGAAATCCAGTAGTGATCCTCCGGTCTGATTCTCTACAGCTGGGTTCAAGAACAGCTGCCCTGGATGGGATGCAGCTTCCAAGGTGCCTGCGGAAGGGTCAGAGGGGGAGTTTCCCTTCCGGGCAGGCTTTTATACTGATTCAAGGTCACGTGACCTCGTTAAGGGGATCTCAGTCAATCCATCTCATCTACCCACCTTTGACGTAAGCAGGTCTTGAAGCCATAAACCGTCCTGTGTCGCTTAGCATTTTCAGGCATTTTAAAATGCCAGGCACTCCTGGGCATACTTTGAAGAATGTCTGTTTTCTGTAAGGAAAAGAAACCTCTGTGCTAATGCCTCTATCTTTCTCCACTTTGCACTTTTGTTCTTGTGGCGAATTATGTGTAACGTGGTAGTTCTTCTTGGAAGGCATTGAAGTGTAGACTTCTACCGCCCTCAGTACATTCACCTCGTTGTGCAAACATCACCATCGTCCGTCTCGCCAGCTTTTCATATTCTGCAACTGAAAGTCCCTATCTATTAAACACCCACTCTTCATTCTTCCCTCCCTGCAGACCCCTCTTCCACCATTCTCCTTTCGATGTCTATGCATGGGACTGCTCTAGGAATCCACAGAGAAGGCATTGTGCGATCTGCGTCCTGCTGGGACTGGCTTCTTTTGCACTGTGTCTTGTGACTCAAGTAATTGTTCCTGCCAGGTCCCTTTGGTTGAGCCAGGCAGCTCCACTCGGCTCAGTCTCTTAGTCCTGTACTCGGTAGTATGTAGATGACGTGGGACTTTCTTTTTCTAGCCTCATCTCCCTTTGGTTGATATTTGTGTGACTTTCACAACTTCCCGCTAGTGGTCAGGCCCAGGAGACGGTTAGGCACAGGTCTGTGTTTTGATGATGGGACGGTTGGGAATGAAAATGCCCTGTGATCTCGTCTGGGTAGTTGCTCATTGATTCAAAGGGACCAGCTTGACCTCCAAAGCGGGTGACTATGTACAACCGCCAGTAACGTGGGTGGAGTGTCTCCGTTGTTCCAGATTATTGGTACCCTGGGGAGTTTCCGCAGTTTGTGGTTTGCAGAGGTTTGCAACCGTATGGACTTTGAAAATTGCATTACATTAATAATTTATGAACTTGGCAAAATGCCCTAGGTCCTGGCTCCGTAGCCACGGCTTGATCCCATCCTCCTGCCCTGGAACCTGGGCAGCAGGGGCCCCTCCCTGATCTCCCACCGCAGCCTTGGGCCTCCTGGTGGCCTCTCCCCGCTCCAAGGATCGCGTGCCCCCCGTGATTCTCACACCACTGGCCTGAATTGCCCCTTACCCACCCTCCACGTAATTGGAGTAGCACTTGCCACTCTCACGACTGGCTTCCCAAGGCAGAATAAACTGCGTACTTTCGGAAAAATAAAGGTATCCCTTTCACACCAGGAATTATTCCAATTTGCATAGACTCTTTTTGGTTCTGTTCTTTTAATTCTTAATTTGTCAATTGCCTCCTCAGCATTGCAGAGAAAATCCCTTGGGATTTAGAGCGGAATCGATGAGAACTTATACGAGAAAGTGTTTTGTGTTGAATTTCCCCAACTAAGATATGTGTTAACTGCTCCTAATTTATACGGCCGTTTATTTCAATTAGGGGTATTTTATATTTTTCCTAAAACTCTACAGAGTTTTTCCTAGATTTCATATTTATAGCTCTTTCTTTGCAGAAGGAAGGATATTGTCAGTAACTCTTCTCCTCCATTGTAGTATTTTAGTTTATTGCTGTTAGACGTGAATGCTACCAATTTGGGAAGTTGGATTGCCGTAGTTGGAGTGTTGGTTGAAAGCAGCTGTTCGTTTCCAGACTTTTTCTCTGATTTTGCTAGGATGTGCCTCGTGGAGCATCGTATCACCAGCCAATACCAAAAAAGATTCAGGTGTACTTTCCAAGATTACACAGTGCCCTCATGTCTCATGTGTCATGGCCCTGGCAGTGTGTGCAGCACAGTGTGGAGAGGAAGCCAACCCTGGGGGCTCCTTCTCAGTTTCTCTGGCTTTGGAGGCAGGAAGTTGACCTGAAAGCCTCCTGTTGGGTAGACCAATGTGGAATGTTTCAGTCGACTGTAATTCTTGAAGAGAA
Organism: Diceros bicornis minor; assembly: GCF_020826845.1. Taxonomy (NCBI): domain Eukaryota; kingdom Metazoa; phylum Chordata; class Mammalia; order Perissodactyla; family Rhinocerotidae; genus Diceros; species Diceros bicornis. Next base: position 356,373 of record NW_026690893.1, on the reverse strand, counting down.
TCTGCACATTATTTGCCCTCCTCAGAGGCTGAGCATGATCTCCAATACTATAATGATTGGGAGTAGCATCATCGTTGGGTCGATGAAACCCATTGTTATCATTACTATTCACTGTTATTTTTATTATTTTACCTGTTGTCTTTATGGCTTATAGATCTGGTTATCTTTAGTCGACAATGACTAGCGTTTCTCTGTTTCTCAAGTGGTTCCGATTGACTGAAGATATGCATGCAGGTTCCCAAAGAGACCGCTATAGAGAGTGCAGCTCCCAGACTCTCCCTCTATGGCAAAGAACCTGTCTGTCTGAGGACGTTCCTGAAAAATTTGTTGTTCATCTGGCGGGCGGAGGCCATTGCGTGCCAGAAGCAGAGAATCAGGACGGGTGTCCTTGGCTGCCTGAGTCTCTGGACAAATCTCGAACTACGTCCGAGGCCCAGCAGTGGCTTGCAGCTGCCAGAAAGACCAGTGTGGGCGTCCTTAGCGAGCCAGCGCCACCATCAATTTTTCACTTGAGCTCAGGGACCCCAGAATGCCTCTCGATGACGTTGAAGGCTAGTGAATGTTGGGCAGGAGCCCCCAGAATTTTTTCCATGATGCACTGGGGGCACCGGAACTGCTCCTGCCAGCCTGGAAAGGCTGCAGAGGAAACCGTCGTCCTCGTGCAGAATTTTCTATTTCCCTTCAAGTGCCCAGGAACTGCCATTGGCCAAAATGATGGTGCGAGGATGGCTTCCTAACTGTGCCTGAGCTGTTGAAAGTCTTCCAGGTCCCAATAGCGGTCTGCCACCAATTCGCCTGTCTCCCCTCAATGTCCTTGCTCCCTCTTCTCGCTTTTCCACGTCTTCCTTCCTGGCGTGGGCTTTAGAGTACTAACTACCAAGGTAGAGCAGAGTTAAATTTTCTAATGAATTGAGGTTCCCAGCTCAATTCCTTGTACCCAGGGAGCCCTAAGGAACATGTGACTGCACACTAGATGCTCAAGCAAGGTCGTCTGAATGTAGTATGGCGTGCTGTTTCCTGAAGGTGGTCCTGCTGAGACCCTATCGCCTCCTGTATACTTCTCTCAATGTCCTGAGAATACGCGAGTACTGTAGGCTTTCTGCGAGACCATGGGTGATCTTCAGGGAAACCCACTGTGTTTGTAGCGAGATGATGGTTGGCTGTCAGGGCTTGTGTGTCCTGTGCTTTCTTTCCCAGGCTGAGTGCTAGTGGAAGTGGGTCTTGAAAGAGCAGCATCAGCGTCCCCAGGGAACTTGTGAGAAATAGAAACAGATGGATCCTTCCTAGACATCCAAACTCCTAATTCCCTGGTGTTGAGTCTTGTACATTGAAGAAATTTCTGTGTGCACGAGACTGTGAAAAGGAGTATTAGCTAAAGTGTTCTCCACTCTGGGCTGCCATTTGAAATCCCCTACGTCGATCTAGGGAATGCAGTCATCTCAGCACTGGCGTGTGGTTGTTCAGTGGTGGGCCTGCGTGAATGCGGTTGTCAGAATCTCTAAGAGAGTTATGGGGCAGGACGGAGGCCGTGAGACCAGACCAGGGCCTATGCCGAAAGGAGGGAAGTCTGTCCCGGGTCCCAAGGAGACTGGAGCACTTCAGTAGCTATGGCAGGCTGGGGTATTGCCGAAATGTGCCATCTTGACTTTTCCCTTCTTTTTGGTGACCTTGTGCGTTCACCCAGGGGCTGCCCTCCTTGGAAGGCACAGAAGGCTGCAGACTGAAAGAAGCACTCGCCAACGGATGTCCTACAAGGAGGTAGGAGCAGTCATTTGTTCTTCCTATGGAAATGTTCCTTACCGAGGCATGGGAGTTTTCTGGATCCTACTCAGAGCTTTTCCCGAATGAGAAAATGGAGATCACAGGTGACTCAGGTGAAATCTTTGCTCACCACCTCCAGTGGATCTCAAACTTTGCTGCCCACTGTTATCACGTCGGGAGATTTCCAAAGCTCCCAGTGCCCAGGCCGCAATAAACACACCCTCAATTTGCATCTCTTGCAGTAGGCTTCAGGCACAGGTATTTGCTAACCACCCCGCCCTGAGTCCCATGTGGGCCACCGTGCGAATAAGTCTGCAGGCACGCTTGTCTCACTGAAATCTGCCTAAGATTCCCTGGGGCTCACTGTCAAAATGCATGTAATGATGCCGTGGGGCTGAGTGTGCCTGAGAATCTGTGTTTCTAAAAAGCCCTAGGTCCTGCCAAACAGTGCTTCACCCAGTCACTTTAACTTGGATGAGTCAAAGAAATTTTTAAAATGGTCTGCATGCCTAGAAATCAAAAGTGCGTACCACAGGTCACCTTTGGGAGAATTTTATTAATAACAAAAGAACATTTTAAAACACAACTTTCTAATGACGTTTAATAACCCAAAGGAACAAAGCCATGAGAATATCCCGCATCAGGATTTCCACAGAAATAACCCCACAGAGTCAAAATATCTCATCCCAGGTCAGGGAAGTCTTTACAATTTGCCACGGACTCTTTTGAGCCCTTTACCCATTTTCCCCAAATTCTGAAATCGGAGGAGAGATACAGATCCATTTCCTATTATCTTTTAGTTGAGACCTTACCCCTGCAATCGAACTCACTAGTATCCAATGGATTTCAGTGTCAAACAACTTCCTATTCCAGTTTGATTACCGCCCTTTGAATCGTCACTTCTGCTTCCATCATGAAAGAGGGCAGTGTTTGCCTGTGTGTTTCCACAAGCATCGCCTGGGCTTCCACCATGTGTAGCCAGAGCAGAGATGGGGAATGGCTGATTGGCGAGCAAAACCTTGCTCCTTTTGACTTCTCCTCCTCACTGGACAGTCAGTTCCAGGTGTCCTGAGGTGGGAGGACGTGTCTTCCTTGGCAGGAGGTGTCTCCCTCCGAGTCACTCTCTTCCGAGGAAGAGGAAACCTGGAGGTCATTCTCCAGGACACTCAGTGGGACTTGGGCACAGTGTCCCTCAGACGTCTCTTGTGTGAGAGGGCTCTGCCCGGGAGGGCTTGGCATCTCAGCTGGAAGGCAGGAGGGAGCAGTCAGGAGTCTGGAGCTCCACCAGCCATTGTCTAATCTCCTGAAGAGCATTCTGAGTGGCTGGCCTGGGTCACGGTTCAGTGCTGGGCGATGGGCCACAGTGCAGGGCTGAGCGGTATTCAGGTGAGGTCTGTGGTGTGGAGGCGGGAGGTCAATGCTTTTCCCCTGGGCATGCATCTTTCTGGTCACCTGGCATCCCGCAGTGGGTCTCCGTCCAGTTGTCCGTGGTGGAGGCTGGGGAGTCTGGAAAACCCCCAGATGTGGTCTCTGAGTGCTCTTCTTAGGTGCTTGGAAGGGAGTGAGTCTCGGTTTCTTTGGGAGCGTCTGGAAAGCCTGCACTGGCACCTGGGCAGGTCTCTTGCCTGGTGCCTTGATGCTGATTTTGGCATCCCGGTCCACAGTAGGTCCAGCAGCCTGTGGGCTGGGATAGGAGTTGACATCCAGATACATGGCTTGTGCCTGGGGCTGGTGAGCGTGGCCCAGGCCATGTGTCTTAGAGGGAGCCTGGGGATCTCCCAGGGAGGAAAAATGGGGCTTCTTGTCCCTCAGCTGGACAATGAGGGTAGGATCCGGGGCAAAGTGCTTGAATGCTGCGTGAGGCGTGTCAGGGACAGGCACTTCCTGACCATTCTGAATTCCACGAGGTGAGAAGAGGCTCAGTTCAGGTCTTTGGATGGCAGACACTGCGGGTCCGCTGGACCTCACGTCAGGTGTCTTCGAAGGTGGCCTACATGTGAGACTGAGGCCCAGGGCAGATTTCCTCTCGCCTCTGTAGAGGGGTCTTGGCCTGTTTGCATGCTGGAAGACAAGACAAAGACACACAAAGACTACATATTAGAACGTCCTCACCAAGGGAGAGAAATTACAACTAACCCAATAAAATAGGTGAAAACCAGAACTTGTAACATGAAATTGAATATTATGAGATATAAAGGTGTTGAGTTTAAAAATGATGAGGGACTCAACCTCAGTGGTGGCCAGGATAAAACAAACTGCACCGTCACCTTGCTACGTGTTTGCGGCAGGTAGGAGAATCGAAAGGTTCTTCCCAGTGTCTCTCTTGAAGGAAGTGTACATGAGCACTCTCCAAAATTTTTCTAGGGAATGTGCACAGCTCCTGCTGTTGTGGAGGTGGTTTCATGAGTAAGGAGTTTTGAGGAACAATTTGGGGGTGTGCACCACCATTGCAATGCTATCTCTTACATCAAGGATTCCACCTTGTGGAGACCTGTGATGAAAGCGCTTCCACAGCCCCCACCTGCATCTTGGTGACAGACATGCAAGGAGTAGTGCCAAACCCTAAACAGCAAGAAAAATGAGATCTGGCAAGTACACGAACTGATCACATTGGCTGGCATGGAATTGAAGAGTTCCCTCACAGAGAAGGGGGTTGAGGCAGATTGGGCTTCCCCCGAAGAGAACAAGAGGGGGCCCCAGGGGAGACTCACCCTCATGTAGTCACAGGACCCTGTCAATTCCTTCCAATTCGTCTGCGGACTCCCTTGAGCTCTCCTGGGAAATCTCTGCAGTAGAGCATTGCTGTGCTGCTCTTGTTGCCTGCAAACAAAAGCATGTCAAGTGCAGGGCACACAATTTCCTGGAGCCAGTTGGGACAGATATTCCTGTGTCCCAGGCTCCTTCAGTGTTGGGTTTTGAGACAGGTCGTGAAGCCCTGGGCCTTTGCCTCACCTCAGATTATTCCCCCAACTGCAGAGAACCCTGCGGGTTTTCTCATGCAGTCCTTTCCTTTTTCTCCATTGCTTCTCTCCCTGTCGTGGGGAGAATTCTGAAATGTTCCCCACCCCCTTGACTGACTCCCGAGGAGTTGAGTGAGCACCTGAGTGTGGACCCTGGAGGAGAGTGAGCTCCTATCTCGTTGTCTCCACCCCCCTGTCCTGGCCTGGAGGTGGCTGTGCACACCATGTGGAGCTGGGGAGACACGTGAGTCTCCTTGGATTTCAGCCCAAAGATTGGTTACAAGCTCCCAGGTTCCTCACCTTTGTCTTTGCTGCTTCTCTCTCTCTGGCTTCTGCAAGAGCCGTGGGTTTGGCTGCACCTGCAGATTCCCCGGTTTCACATTCTCCTTGCAAATACTGGAGCCCAAGGGCAGGGGGGCTATGGCCCCTTGCCAACGCTTCATGGGGCACCTGGTACTTCTTCTGTTGTGCCCAAAGGCTCCGCAGTCCTTGCACTTCACCTGTGGGTGGAGGAGGAAATGGTCTCTGAGTCAGCGGGAATCACAAGCACTTTTCCACAGTGAATAGAAGGACAGAGTTTGAGAGGTGAATATTGGTTTTGGAGAGGGGACAGGACATATGGCAGTAGCTGTGAGGACACTGAGCATATTAGGGTGCCTTCCAAAAGCTTCTGCTATGGATAGACAGTGGAGGAAGGATTGGAGCTCTCAAGGTGAGCAGATGAGTCATAAGTGAAGATTGAGGCAAAATCCAAGCTAGACAGGACAGCAAAGAGGAAGTGAGGTTGTTCCTCCGGGTCTGTGAATGGGCCTGTGCCTGGTGATGTGGTCTCAAGGCAAGAAATCGTCTCATGGGAAAGGACAAGGGAGTGCTGGCCACAGAAGTGGCCATGTTCAAACCCTGTCTCTGGATTCCATGCACATCCCTGCTGCCCCACAGACCCAAGCCTCCACGCTTACCCTGGGATCCTCCTCCTCTGGTAGGGGAGCCTTCTTTGCCGCCGGTCCCTTCACTTGCTTCTTGCCCTTCTGGACATTAGAGAGTCTGGAGGGCCCGTGCTGGGTGGAACGGCCCGCCATCTTCCTCACCTCCTTGGTTTGTCACCTCAGTGTTTCTGGGGACTTGATATTCGGATTTCCTGAATCAAAAGCAGAAGAAAACTTTCAGATTGACACAGAGACTAAAGTCCTCATGCACCTTCTTCTCCAAGTGGGGATGAAGGGACCTCATGAGCACTCAGTCAAAACACATTTCTCACAAGGTGATGTCTCCCTCCCAGAGATTTTGTCCTTCTCCCTGACTCCCTCGCCCGACAAAAGCTCGCTGCCCAAGACCAGACACGGGAGGCAGCCTTTGTCAATTTGCATTTCCATCCTTCAAAGAGTGATTTGAGAGACTTTGGTGAAGTCTATCACAATGCACTCTATTTGGACAAAGAAAGGCAAAATTTCCCCAGGTGTACACAATAATCCATGCCCCGGGAATGATGCAATGAATGCCGGGGCACACGTCTTGGAATGTCAAAAGCAAAGTAAGCTTTCCTATCGAAAACTGGAAGTTCCTCTTGGACACGAGAGGAGGCACTTTTCACATTCCAATTCAGATAGGAAAAATGTTTTCTCCTCTACTGGCCTGGAGACCTGCCAGGGTCAGCATGGTCAGAACTGTATTGTTTTATTTGTCATCTTCATGACCCTATTTTAACGACTTTCCAAGAAATCTGAACTGAATATGTTTGAACTAAGTGTGAACTAATCTATTGTCTAGGCTTTAAGGCCCATAGCCAAAGCCAGCGAGTTTCCATTCCTGCTCACTCACTGCCCCATGCACATCAGGGACTGGGGTCTATTTCCTCTGGAATTTGAACTTTGTCTGATAATGAGCATTGAAAAGGATGTATCTCATGGATCTCTTTCTCAAAATTCCTGTGAAAATTAAAGAATCAATACCCCTGTGCCTCAAGACACATCGCTCCCTCTTTTTCCTACTGTCCTCCCTCTCAGAGGGATCGTCAGAGGGGGCAGTTTGTAATGGAAACCCACCTGAAATCCAGTAGTGATCCTCCGGTCTGATTCTCTACAGCTGGGTTCAAGAACAGCTGCCCTGGATGGGATGCAGCTTCCAAGGTGCCTGCGGAAGTGTCAGAGGGGGAGTTTCCCTTCCGGGCAGGCTTTTATACTGATTCAAGGTCACGTGACCTCGTTAAGGGGATCTCAGTCAATCCATCTCATCTACCCACCTTTGACGTAAGCAGGTCTTGAAGCCATAAACCGTCCTGTGTCGCTTAGCATTTTCAGGCATTTTAAAATGCCAGGCACTCCTGGGCATACTTTGAAGAATATCTGTTTTCTGTAAGGAAAAGAAACCTCTGTGCTAATGCCTCTATCTTTCTCCACTTTGCACTTTTGTTCTTGTGGCGAATTATGTGTAACGTGGTAGTTCTTCTTGGAAGGCATTGAAGTGTAGACTTCTACCGCCCTCAGTACATTCACCTCGTTGTGCAAACATCACCATCGTCCGTCTCCCCAGCTTTTCATATTCTGCAACTGAAAGTCCCTATCTATTAAACACCCACTCTTCATTCTTCCCTCCCTGCAGACCCCTCTTCCACCATTCTCCTTTCGATGTCTATGCATGGGACTGCTCTAGGAATCCACAGAGAAGGCATTGTGCGATCTGCGTCCTGCTGGGACTGGCTTCTTTTGCACTGTGTCTTGTGACTCAAGTAATTGTTCCTGCCAGGTCCCTTTGGTTGAGCCAGGCAGCTCCACTCGGCTCAGTCTCTTAGTCCTGTACTCGGTAGTATGTAGATGACGTGGGACTTTCTTTTTCTAGCCTCATCTCCCTTTGGTTGATATTTGTGTGACTTTCACAACTTCCCGCTAGTGGTCAGGCCCAGGAGACGGTTAGGCACAGGTCTGTGTTTTGATGATGGGACGGTTGGGAATGAAAATGCCCTGTGATCTCGTCTGGGTAGTTGCTCATTGATTCAAAGGGACCAGCTTGACCTCCAAAGCGGGTGACTATGTACAACCGCCAGTAACGTGGGTGGAGTGTCTCCGTTGTTCCAGATTATTGGTACCCTGGGGAGTTTCCGCAGTTTGTGGTTTGCAGAGGTTTGCAACCGTATGGACTTTGAAAATTGCATTACATTAATAATTTATGAACTTGGCAAAATGCCCTAGGTCCTGGCTCCGTAGCCACGGCTTGATCCCATCCTCCTGCCCTGGAACCTGGGCAGCAGGGGCCCCTCCCTGATCTCCCACCGCAGCCTTGGGCCTCCTGGTGGCCTCTCCCCGCTCCAAGGATCGCGTGCCCCCCGTGATTCTCACACCACTGGCCTGAATTGCCCCTTACCCACCCTCCACGTAATTGGAGTAGCACTTGCCACTCTCACGACTGGCTTCCCAAGGCAGAATAAACTGCGTACTTTCGGAAAAATAAAGGTATCCCTTTCACACCAGGAATTATTCCAATTTGCATAGACTCTTTTTGGTTCTGTTCTTTTAATTCTTAATTTGTCAATTGCCTCCTCAGCATTGCAGAGAAAATCCCTTGGGATTTAGAGCGGAATCGATGAGAACTTATACGAGAAAGTGTTTTGTGTTGAATTTCCCCAACTAAGATATGTGTTAACTGCTCCTAATTTATACGGCCGTTTATTTCAATTAGGGGTATTTTATATTTTTCCTAAAACTCTACAGAGTTTTTCCTAGATTTCATATTTATAGCTCTTTCTTTGCAGAAGGAAGGATATTGTCAGTAACTCTTCTCCTCCATTGTAGTATTTTAGTTTATTGCTGTTAGACGTGAATGCTACCAATTTGGGAAGTTGGATTGCCGTAGTTGGAGTGTTGGTTGAAAGCAGCTGTTCGTTTCCAGACTTTTTCTCTGATTTTGCTAGGATGTGCCTCGTGGAGCATCGTATCACCAGCCAATACCAAAAAAGATTCAGGTGTACTTTCCAAGATTACACAGTGCCCTCATGTCTCATGTGTCATGGCCCTGGCAGTGTGTGCAGCACAGTGTGGAGAGGAAGCCAACCCTGGGGGCTCCTTCTCAGTTTCTCTGGCTTTGGAGGCAGGAAGTTGACCTCAAAGCCTCCTGTTGGGTAGACCAATGTGGAATGTTTCAGTCGACTGTAATTCTTGAAGAGAATCTGCACATTATTTGCCCTCCTCAGAGGCTGAGCATGATCTCCAATACTATAATGATTGGGAGTAGCATCATCGTTGGGTCGATGAAACCCATTGTTATCATTACTATTCACTGTTATTTTTATTATTTTACCTGTTGTCTTTATGGCTTATAGATCTGGTTATCTTTAGTCGACAATGACTAGCGTTTCTCTGTTTCTCAAGTGGTTCCGATTGACTGAAGATATGCATGCAGGTTCCCAAAGAGACCGCTATAGAGAGTGCAGCTCCCAGACTCTCCCTCTATGGCAAAGAACCTGTCTGTCTGAGGACGTTCCTGAAAAATTTGTTGTTCATCTGGCGGGCGGAGGCCATTGCGTGCCAGAAGCAGAGAATCAGGACGGGTGTCCTTGGCTGCCTGAGTCTCTGGACAAATCTCGAACTACGTCCGAGGCCCAGCAGTGGCTTGCAGCTGCCAGAAAGACCAGTGTGGGCGTCCTTAGCGAGCCAGCGCCACCATCAATTTTTCACTTGAGCTCAGGGACCCCAGAATGCCTCTCGATGACGTTGAAGGCTAGTGAATGTTGGGCAGGAGCCCCCAGAATTTTTTCCATGATGCACTGGGGGCACCGGAACTGCTCCTGCCAGCCTGGAAAGGCTGCAGAGGAAACCGTCGTCCTCGTGCAGAATTTTCTATTTCCCTTCAAGTGCCCAGGAACTGCCATTGGCCAAAATGATGGTGCGAGGATGGCTTCCTAACTGTGCCTGAGCTGTTGAAAGTCTTCCAGGTCCCAATAGCGGTCTGCCACCAATTCGCCTGTCTCCCCTCAATGTCCTTGCTCCCTCTTCTCGCTTTTCCACGTCTTCCTTCCTGGCGTGGGCTTTAGAGTACTAACTACCAAGGTAGAGCAGAGTTAAATTTTCTAATGAATTGAGGTTCCCAGCTCAATTCCTTGTACCCAGGGAGCCCTAAGGAACATGTGACTGCACACTAGATGCTCAAGCAAGGTCGTCTGAATGTAGTATGGCGTGCTGTTTCCTGAAGGTGGTCCTGCTGAGACCCTATCGCCTCCTGTATACTTCTCTCAATGTCCTGAGAATACGCGAGTACTGTAGGCTTTCTGCGAGACCATGGGTGATCTTCAGGGAAACCCACTGTGTTTGTAGCGAGATGATGGTTGGCTGTCAGGGCTTGTGTGTCCTGTGCTTTCTTTCCCAGGCTGAGTGCTAGTGGAAGTGGGTCTTGAAAGAGCAGCATCAGCGTCCCCAGGGAACTTGTGAGAAATAGAAACAGATGGATCCTTCCTAGACATCCAAACTCCTAATTCCCTGGTGTTGAGTCTTGTACATTGAAGAAATTTCTGTGTGCACGAGACTGTGAAAAGGAGTATTAGCTAAAGTGTTCTCCACTCTGGGCTGCCATTTGAAATCCCCTACGTCGATCTAGGGAATGCAGTCATCTCAGCACTGGCGTGTGGTTGTTCAGTGGTGGGCCTGCGTGAATGCGGTTGTCAGAATCTCTAAGAGAGTTATGGGGCAGGACGGAGGCCGTGAGACCAGACCAGGGCCTATGCCGAAAGGAGGGAAGTCTGTCCCGGGTCCCAAGGAGACTGGAGCACTTCAGTAGCTATGGCAGGCTGGGGTATTGCCGAAATGTGCCATCTTGACTTTTCCCTTCTTTTTGGTGACCTTGTGCGTTCACCCAGGGGCTGCCCTCCTTGGAAGGCACAGAAGGCTGCAGACTGAAAGAAGCACTCGCCAACGGATGTCCTACAAGGAGGTAGGAGCAGTCATTTGTTCTTCCTATGGAAATGTTCCTTACCGAGGCATGGGAGTTTTCTGGATCCTACTCAGAGCTTTTCCCGAATGAGAAAATGGAGATCACAGGTGACTCAGGTGAAATCTTTGCTCACCACCTCCAGTGGATCTCAAACTTTGCTGCCCACTGTTATCACGTCGGGAGATTTCCAAAGCTCCCAGTGCCCAGGCCGCAATAAACACACCCTCAATTTGCATCTCTTGCAGTAGGCTTCAGGCACAGGTATTTGCTAACCACCCCGCCCTGAGTCCCATGTGGGCCACCGTGCGAATAAGTCTGCAGGCACGCTTGTCTCACTGAAATCTGCCTAAGATTCCCTGGGGCTCACTGTCAAAATGCATGTAATGATGCCGTGGGGCTGAGTGTGCCTGAGAATCTGTGTTTCTAAAAAGCCCTAGGTCCTGCCAAACAGTGCTTCCCCCAGTCACTTTAACTTGGATGAGTCAAAGAAATTTTTAAAATGGTCTGCATGCCTAGAAATCAAAAGTGCGTACCACAGGTCACCTTTGGGAGAATTTTATTAATAACAAAAGAACATTTTAAAACACAACTTTCTAATGACGTTTAATAACCCAAAGGAACAAAGCCATGAGAATATCCCGCATCAGGATTTCCACAGAAATAACCCCACAGAGTCAAAATATCTCATCCCAGGTCAGGGAAGTCTTTACAATTTGCCACGGACTCTTTTGAGCCCTTTACCCATTTTCCCCAAATTCTGAAATCGGAGGAGAGATACAGATCCATTTCCTATTATCTTTTAGTTGAGACCTTACCCCTGCAATCGAACTCACTAGTATCCAATGGATTTCAGTGTCAAACAACTTCCTATTCCAGTTTGATTACCGCCCTTTGAATCGTCACTTCTGCTTCCATCATGAAAGAGGGCAGTGTTTGCCTGTGTGTTTCCACAAGCATCGCCTGGGCTTCCACCATGTGTAGCCAGAGCAGAGATGGGGAATGGCTGATTGGCGAGCAAAACCTTGCTCCTTTTGACTTCTCCTCCTCACTGGACAGTCAGTTCCAGGTGTCCTGAGGTGGGAGGACGTGTCTTCCTTGGCAGGAGGTGTCTCCCTCCGAGTCACTCTCTTCCGAGGAAGAGGAAACCTGGAGGTCATTCTCCAGGACACTCAGTGGGACTTGGGCACAGTGTCCCTCAGACGTCTCTTGTGTGAGAGGGCTCTGCCCGGGAGGGCTTGGCATCTCAGCTGGAAGGCAGGAGGGAGCAGTCAGGAGTCTGGAGCTCCACCAGCCATTGTCTAATCTCCTGAAGAGCATTCTGAGTGGCTGGCCTGGGTCACGGTTCAGTGCTGGGCGATGGGCCACAGTGCAGGGCTGAGCGGTATTCAGGTGAGGTCTGTGGTGTGGAGGCGGGAGGTCAATGCTTTTCCCCTGGGCATGCATCTTTCTGGTCACCTGGCATCCCGCAGTGGGTCTCCGTCCAGTTGTCCGTGGTGGAGGCTGGGGAGTCTGGAAAACCCCCAGATGTGGTCTCTGAGTGCTCTTCTTAGGTGCTTGGAAGGGAGTGAGTCTCGGTTTCTTTGGGAGCGTCTGGAAAGCCTGCAATGGCACCTGGGCAGGTCTCTTGCCTGGTGCCTTGATGCTGATTTTGGCATCCCGGTCCACAGTAGGTCCAGCAGCCTGTGGGCTGGGATAGGACTTGACATCCAGATACATGGCTTGTGCCTGGGGCTGGTGAGCGTGGCCCAGGCCATGTGTCTTAGAGGGAGCCTGGGGATCTTCCAGGGAGGAAAAATGGGGCTTCTTGTCCCTCAGCTGGACAATGAGGGTAGGATCCGGGGCAAAGTGCTTGAATGCTGCGTGAGGCGTGTCAGGGACAGGCACTTCCTGACCATTCTGAATTCCACGAGGTGAGAAGAGGCTCAGTTCAGGTCTTTGGATGGCAGACACTGCGGGTCCGCTGGACCTCACGTCAGGTGTCTTCGAAGGTGGCCTACATGTGAGACTGAGGCCCAGGGCAGATTTCCTCTCGCCTCTGTAGAGGGGTCTTGGCCTGTTTGCATGCTGGAAGACAAGACAAAGACACACAAAGACTACATATTAGAACGTCCTCACCAAGGGAGAGAAATTACAACTAACCCAATAAAATAGGTGAAAACCAGAACTTGTAACATGAAATTGAATATTATGAGATATAAAGGTGTTGAGTTTAAAAATGATGAGGGACTCAACCTCAGTGGTGGCCAGGATAAAACAAACTGCACCGTCACCTTGCTACGTGTTTGCGGCAGGTAGGAGAATCGAAAGGTTCTTCCCAGTGTCTCTCTTGAAGGAAGTGTACATGAGCACTCTCCAAAATTTTTCTAGGGAATGTGCACAGCTCCTGCTGTTTTGGAGGCGGTTTCATGAGTAAGGAGTGTTGAGGAACAATTTGGGGGTGTGCACCACCATTGCAATGCTATCTCTTACATCAAGGATTCCACCTTGTGGAGACCTGTGATGAAAGCGCTTCCACAGCCCCCACCTGCATCTTGGTGACAGACATGCAAGGAGTAGTGCCAAACCCTAAACAGCAAGAAAAATGAGATCTGGCAAGTACACGAACTGATCACATTGGCTGGCATGGAATTGAAGAGTTCCCTCACAGAGAAGGGGGTTGAGGCAGATTGGGCTTCCCCCGAAGAGAACAAGAGGGGGCCCCAGGGGAGACTCACCCTCATGTAGTCACAGGACCCTGTCAATTCCTTCCAATTCGTCTGCGGACTCCCTTGAGCTCTCCTGGGAAATCTCTGCAGTAGAGCATTGCTGTGCTGCTCTTGTTGCCTGCAAACAAAAGCATGTCAAGTGCAGGGCACACAATTTCCTGGAGCCAGTTGGGACAGATATTCCTGTGTCCCAGGCTCCTTCAGTGTTGGGTTTTGAGACAGGTCGTGAAGCCCTGGGCCTTTGCCTCACCTCAGATTATTCCCCCAACTGCAGAGAACCCTGTGGGTTTTCTCATGCAGTCCTTTCCTTTTTCTCCATTGCTTCTCTCCCTGTCGTGGGGAGAATTCTGAAATGTTCCCCACCCCCTTGACTGACTCCCGAGGAGTTGAGTGAGCACCTGATTGTGGACCCTGGAGGAGAGTGAGCTCCTATCTCGTTGTCTCCACCCCCCTGTCCTGGCCTGGAGGTGGCTGTGCACACCATGTGGAGCTGGGGAGACACGTGAGTCTCCTTGGATTTCAGCCCAAAGATTGGTTACAAGCTCCCAGGTTCCTCACCTTTGTCTTTGCTGCTTCTCTCTCTCTGGCTTCTGCAAGAGCCGTGGGTTTGGCTGCACCTGCAGATTCCCCGGTTTCACATTCTCCTTGCAAATACTGGAGCCCAAGGGCAGGGGGGCTATGGCCCCTTGCCAACGCTTCCTGGGGCACCTGGTACTTCTTCTGTTGTGCCCAAAGGCTCCGCAGTCCTTGCACTTCACCTGTGGGTGGAGGAGGAAATGGTCTCTGAGTCAGCGGGAATCACAAGCACTTTTCCACAGTGAATAGAAGGACAGAGTTTGAGAGGTGAATATTGGTTTTGGAGAGGGGACAGGACATATGGCAGTAGCTGTGAGGACACTGAGCATATTAGGGTGCCTTCCAAAAGCTTCTGCTATGGATAGACAGTGGAGGAAGGATTGGAGCTCTCAAGGTGAGCAGATGAGTCATAAGTGAAGATTGAGGCAAAATCCAAGCTAGACAGGACAGCAAAGAGGAAGTGAGGTTGTTCCTCCGGGTCTGTGAATGGGCCTGTGCCTGGTGATGTGGTCTCAAGGCAAGAAATCGTCTCATGGGAAAGGACAAGGGAGTGCTGGCCACAGAAGTGGCCATGTTCAAACCCTGTCTCTGGATTCCATGCACATCCCTGGTGCCCCACAGACCCAAGCCTCCACGCTTACCCTGCGATCCTCCTCCTCTGGTAGGGGAGCCTTCTTTGCCGCCGGTCCCTTCACTTGCTTCTTGCCGTTCTGGACATTAGAGAGTCTGGAGGGCCCGTGCTGGGTGGAACGGCCCGCCATCTTCCTCACCTCCTTGGTTTGTCACCTCAGTGTTTCTGGGGACTTGATATTCGGATTTCCTGAATCAAAAGCAGAAGAAAACTTTCAGATTGACACAGAGACTAAAGTCCTCATGCACCTTCTTCTCCAAGTGGGGATGAAGGGACCTCATGAGCACTCAGTCAAAACACATTTCTCACAAGGTGATGTCTCCCTCCCAGAGATTTTGTCCTTCTCCCTGACTCCCTCGCCCGACAAAAGCTCGCTGCCCAAGACCAGACACGGGAGGCAGCCTTTGTCAATTTGCATTTCCATCCTTCAAAGAGTGATTTGAGAGACTTTGGTGAAGTCTATCACAATGCACTCTATTTGGACAAAGAAAGGCAAAATTTCCCCAGGTGTACACAATAATCCATGCCCCGGGAATGATGCAATGAATGCCGGGGCACACGTCTTGGAATGTCAAAAGCAAAGTAAGCTTTCCTATCGAAAACTGGAAGTTCCTCTTTGACACGAGAGGAGGCACTTTTCACATTCCAATTCAGATAGGAAAAATGTTTTCTCCTCTACTGGCCTGGAGACCTGCCAGGGTCAGCATGGTCAGAACTGTATTGTTTTATTTGTCATCTTCATGACCCTATTTTAACGACTTTCCAAGAAATCTGAACTGAATATGTTTGAACTAAGTGTGAACTAATCTATTGTCTAGGCTTTAAGGCCCATAGCCAAAGCCAGCGAGTTTCCATTCCTGCTCACTCACTGCCCCATGCACATCAGGGACTGGGGTCTATTTCCTGTGGAATTTGAACTTTGTCTGATAATGAGCATTGAAAAGGATGTATCTCATGGATCTCTTTCTCAAAATTCCTGTGAAAATTAAAGAATCAATACCCCTGTGCCTCAAGACACATCGCTCCCTCTTTTTCCTACTGTCCTCCCTCTCAGAGGGATCATCAGAGGGGGCAGTTTGTAATGGAAACCCACCTGAAATCCAGTAGTGATCCTCCGGTCTGATTATCTACAGCTGGGTTCAAGAACAGCTGCCCTGGATGGGATGCAGCTTCCAAGGTGCCTGCGGAAGGGTCACAGGGGGAGTTTCCCTTCCGGGCAGGCTTTTATACTGATTCAAGGTCACGTGACCTCGTTAAGGGGATCTCAGTCAATCCATCTCATCTACCTACCTTTGACGTAAGCAGGTCTTGAAGCCATAAACCGTCCTGTGTCGCTTAGCATTTTCAGGCATTTTAAAATGCCAGGCACTCCTGGGCATACTTTGAAGAATATCTGTTTTCTGTAAGGAAAAGAAAACTCTGTGCTAATGCCTCTATCTTTCTCCACTTTGCACTTTTGTTCTTGTGGCGAATTATGTGTAACGTGGTAGTTCTTCTTGGAAGGCATTGAAGTGTAGACTTCTACCGCCCTCAGTACATTCACCTCGTTGTGCAAACATCACCATCGTCCGTCTCGCCAGCTTTTCATATTCTGCAACTGAAAGTCCCTATCTATTAAACACCCACTCTTCATTCTTCCCTCCCTGCAGACCCCTCTTCCACCATTCTCCTTTCGATGTCTATGCATGGGACTGCTCTAGGAATCCACAGAGAAGGCATTGTGCGATCTGCGTCCTGCTGGGACTGGCTTCTTTTGCACTGTGTCTTGTGACTCAAGTAATTGTTCCTGCCAGGTCCCTTTGGTTGAGCCAGGCAGCTCCACTCGGCTCAGTCTCTTAGTCCTGTACTCGGTAGTATGTAGATGACGTCGGACTTTCTTTTTCTAGCCTCATCTCCCTTTGGTTGATATTTGTGTGACTTTCACAACTTCCCGCTAGTGGTCAGGCCCAGGAGACGGTTAGGCACAGGTCTGTGTTTTGATGATGGGACGGTTGGGAATGAAAATGCCCTGTGATCTCGTCTGGGTAGTTGCTCATTGATTCAAAGGGACCAGCTTGACCTCCAAAGCGGGTGACTATGTACAACCGCCAGTAACGTGGGTGGAGTGTCTCCGTTGTTCCAGATTATTGGTACCCTGGGGAGTTTCCGCAGTTTGTGGTTTGCAGAGGTTTGCAACCGTATGGACTTTGAAAATTGCATTACATTAATAATTTATGAACTTGGCAAAATGCCCTAGGTCCTGGCTCCGTAGCCACGGCTTGATCCCATCCTCCTGCCCTGGAACCTGGGCAGCAGGGGCCCCTCCCTGATCTCCCACCGCAGCCTTGGGCCTCCTGGTGGCCTCTCCCCACTCCAAGGATCGCGTGTCCCCCGTGATTCTCACACCACTGGCCTGAATTGCCCCTTACCCACCCTCCACGTAATTGGAGTAGCACTTGCCACTCTCACGACTGGCTTCGCAAGGCAGAATAAACTGCGTACTTTCGGAAAAATAAAGGTATCCCTTTCACACCACGAATTATTCCAATTTGCATAGACTCTTTTTGGTTCTGTTCTTTTAATTCTTAATTTGTCAATTGCCTCCTCAGCATTGCAGAGAAAATCCCTTGGGTTTTAGAGCGGAATCGATGAGAACTTTACGAGAAAGTGTTTTGTGTTGAATTTCCCCAACTAAGATATGTGTTAACTGCTCCTAATTTATACGGCCGTTTATTTCAATTAGGGGTATTTTATATTTTTCCTAAAACTCTACAGAGTTTTTCCTAGATTTCATATTTATAGCTCTTTCTTTGCAGAAGGAAGGATATTGTCAGTAACTCTTCTCCTCCATTGTAGTATTTTAGTTTATTGCTGTTAGACGTGAACGCTACCAATTTGGGAATTTGGATTGCAGTAGTTGGAGTGTTGGTTGAAAGCAGCTGTTCGTTTCCAGACTTTTTCTCTGATTTTGCTAGGATGTGCCTCGTGGAGCATCATATCACCAGCCAATACCAAAAAAGATTCAGGTGTAATTTCCAAGATTACACAGTGCCCTCATTTCTCATGTGTCATGGCCCTGGCAGTGTGTGCAGCACAGTGTGGAGAGGAAGCCAACCCTGGGGGCTCCTTCTCAGTTTCTCTGGCTTTGGAGGCAGGAAGTTGACCTGAAAGCCTCCTGTTGGGTAGACCAATGTGGAATGTTTCAGACGACTGTAATTCTTGAAGAGAATCTGCACATTATTTGCCCTCCTCAGAGGCTGAGCATGATCTCCAATACTATAATGATTGGGAGTAGCATCATCGTTGGGTCGATGAAACCCATTGTTATCATTACTATTCACTGTTATTTTTATTATTTTACCTGTTGTCTTTATGGCTTATAGATCTGGTTATCTTTAGTCGACAATGACTAGCGTTTCTCTGTTTCTCGAGTGGTTCCGATTGACTGAAGATATGCATGCAGGTTCCCAAAGAGACCGCTATAGAGAGTGCAGCTCCCAGACTCTCCCTCTATGGCAAAGAACCTGTCTGTCTGAGGACGTTCCTGAAAAATTTGTTGTTCATCTGGCGGGCGGAGGCCATTGCGTGCCAGAAGCAGAGAATCAGGACGGGTGTCCTTGGCTGCCTGAGTCTCTGGACAAATCTCGAACTACGTCCGAGGCCCAGCAGTGGCTTGCAGCTGCCAGAAAGACCAGTGTGGGCGTCCTTAGCGAGCCAGCGCCACCATCAATTTTTCACTTGAGCTCAGGGACCCCAGAATGCCTCTCGATGACGTTGAAGGCTAGTGAATGTTGGGCAGGAGCCCCCAGAATTTTTTCCATGATGCACTGGGGGCACCGGAACTGCTCCTGCCAGCCTGGAAAGGCTGCAGAGGAAAGCGTCGTCCTCGTGCAGAATTTTCTATTTCCCTTCAAGTGCCCAGGAACTGCCATTGGCCAAAATGATGGTGCGAGGATGGCTTCCTAACTGTGCCTGAGCTGTTGAAAGTCTTCCAGGTCCCAATAGCGGTCTGCCACCAATTCGCCTGTCTCCCCTCAATGTCCTTGCTCCCTCTTCTCGCTTTTCCACGTCTTCCTTCCTGGCGTGGGCTTTAGAGTACTAACTACCAAGGTAGAGCAGAGTTAAATTTTCTAATGAATTGAGGTTCCCAGCTCAATTCCTTGTACCCAGGGAGCCCTAAGGAACATGTGACTGCACACTAGATGCTCAAGCAAGGTCGTCTGAATGTAGTATGGCGTGCTGTTTCCTGAAGGTGGTCCTGCTGAGACCCTATCGCCTCCTGTATACTTCTCTCAATGTCCTGAGAATACGCGAGTACTGTAGGCTTTCTGCGAGACCATGGGTGATCTTCAGGGAAACCCACTGTGTTTGTAGCGAGATGATGGTTGGCTGTCAGGGCTTGTGTGTCCTGTGCTTTCTTTCCCAGGCTGAGTGCTAGTGGAAGTGGGTCTTGAAAGAGCAGCATCAGCGTCCCCAGGGAACTTGTGAGAAATAGAAACAGATGGATCCTTCCTAGACATCCAAACTCCTAATTCCCTGGCGTTGAGTCTTGTACATTGAAGAAATTTCTGTGTGCACGAGACTGTGAAAAGGAGTATTAGCTAAAGTGTTCTCCACTCTGGGCTGCCATTTGAAATCCCCTACGTCGATCTAGGGAATGCAGTCATCTCAGCACTGGCGTGTGGTTGTTCAGTGGTGGGCCTGCGTGAATGAGGTTGTCAGAATCTCTAAGAGAGTTATGGGGCAGGACGGAGGCCGTGAGACCAGACCAGGGCATATGCCGAAAGGAGGGAAGTCTGTCCCGGGTCCCAAGGAGACTGGAGCACTTCAGTAGCTATGGCAGGCTGGGGTATTGCCGAAATGTGCCATCTTGACTTTTCCCTTCTTTTTGGTGACCTTGTGCGTTCACCCAGGGGCTGCCCTCCTTGGAAGGCACAGAAGGCTGCAGACTGAAAGAAGCACTCGCCAACGGATGTCCTACAAGGAGGTAGGAGCAGTCATTTGTTCTTCCTATGGAAATGTTCCTTACCGAGGCATGGGAATTTTCTGGATCCTACTCAGAGCTTTTCCCGAATGAGAAAATGGAGATCACAGGTGACTCAGGTGAAATCTTTGCTCACCACCTCCAGTGGATCTCAAACTTTGCTGCCCACTGTTATCACGTCGGGAGATTTCCAAAGCTCCCAGTGCCCAGGCCGCAATAAACACACCCTCACTTTGCATCTCTTGCAGTAGGCTTCAGGCACAGGTATTTGCTAACCACCCCGCCCTGAGTCCCATGTGGGCCACCGTGCGAATAAGTCTGCAGGCACGCTTGTCTCACTGAAATCTGCCTAAGATTCCCTGGGGCTCACTGTCAAAATGCATGTAATGATGCCGTGGGGCTGAGTGTGCCTGAGAATCTGTGTTTCTAAAAAGCCCTAGGTCCTGCCAAACAGTGCTTCCCCCAGTCACTTTAACTTGGATGAGTCAAAGAAATTTTTAAAATGGTCTGCATGCCTAGAAATCAAAAGTGCGTACCACAGGTCACCTTTGGGAGAATTTTATTAATAACAAAAGAACATTGTAAAACACAACTTTCTAATGACGTTTAATAACCCAAAGGAACAAAGCCATGAGAATATCCCGCATCAGGATTTCCACAGAAATAACCCCACAGAGTCAAAATATCTCATCCCAGGTCAGGGAAGTCTTTACAATTTGCCACGGACTCTTTTGAGCCCTTTACCCATTTTCCCCAAATTCTGAAATCGGAGGAGAGATACAGATCCATTTCCTATTATCTTTTAGTTGAGACCTTACCCCTGCAATCGAACTCACTAGTATCCAATGGATTTCAGTGTCAAACAACTTCCTATTCCAGTTTGATTACCGCCCTTTGAGTCGTCACTTCTGCTTCCATCATGAAAGAGGGCAGTGTTTGCCTGTGTGTTTCCACAAGCATCGCCTGGGCTTCCACCATGTGTAGCCAGAGCAGAGATGGGGAATGGCTGATTCGCGAGAAAAACCTTGCTCCTTGTGACTTCTCCTCCTCACTGGACAGTCAGTTCCAGGTGTCCTGGAGTGGGAGGACGTGTCTTCCTTGGCAGGAAGTGTCTCCCTCCGAGTCACTCTCTTCCGAGGAAGAGGAAACCTGGAGGTCATTCTCCAGGACACTCAGTGGGACTTGGCGACAGTGTCCCTCAGACGTCTCTTGTGTGAGAGGGCTCTGCCCGGGAGGGCTTGGCTTCTCAGCTGGAAGGCAGGAGGGAGCAGTCAGGAGTCTGGAGCTCCACCAGCCATTGTCTAATCTCCTGAAGAGCATTCTGAGGGGCTGGCCTGGGTCACGGTTCAGTGCTGGGCGATGGGCCACAGTGCAGGGCTGAGCGGTATTCAGGTGAGGTCTGTGGTGTGGAGGCGGGAGGTCAATGCTTTTCCCCTGGGCATGCATCTTTCTGGTCACCTGGCATCCCGCAGTGGGTCTCCGTCCAGTTGTCTGTGGTGGAGGCTGGGGAGTCTGGAAAACCCCCAGATGTGGTCTCTGAGTGCTCTTCTTAGGTGCTTGGAAGGGAGTGAGTCTCGGTTTCTTTGGGAGCGTCTGGAAAGCCTGCACTGGCACCTGGGAAGGTCTCTTGCCTGGCGCCTTGATGCTGATTTTGGCATCCCGGTCCACAGTAGGTCCAGCAGCCTGTGGGCTGGGATAGGAGTTGACATCCAGATACATGGCTTGTGCCTGGGGCTGGTGAGCGTGGCCCAGGCCATGTGTCTTAGAGGGAGCCTGGGGATCTTCCAGGGAGGAAAAATGGGGCTTCTTGTCCCTCAGCTGGACAATGAGGGTAGGATCAGGGGCAAAGTGCTTGAATGCTGCGTGAGGCGTGTCAGGGACATGCACTTCCTGACCATTCTGAATTCCACGAGGTGAGAAGAGGCTCAGTTCAGGTCTTTGGATGGCAGACACTGCGGGTCCGCTGGACCTCACGTCAGGTGTCTTCGAAGGTGGCCTACATGTGAGACTGAGGCCCAGGGCAGATTTCCTCTCGCCTCTGTAGAGGGGTCTTGGCCTGTTTGCATGCTGGAAGACAAGACAAAGACACACAAAGACTACATATTAGAACGTCCTCACCAAGGGAGAGAAATTACAACTAACCCAATAAAATAGGTGAAAACCAGAACTTGTAACATGAAATTGAATATTATGAGATATAAAGGTGTTGAGTTTAAAAATGATGAGGGACTCAACCTCAGTGGTGGCCAGGATAAAACAAACTGCACCGTCACCTTGCTACGTGTTTGCGGCAGGTAGGAGAATCGAAAGGTTCTTCCCAGTGTCTCTCTTGAAGGAAGTGTACATGAGCACTCTCCAAAATTTTTCTAGGGAATGTGCACAGCTCCTGCTGTTTTGGAGGCGGTTTCATGAGTAAGGAGTGTTGAGGAACAATTTGGGGGTGTGCACCACCATTGCAATGCTATCTCTTACATCAAGGATTCCACCTTGTGGAGACCTGTGATGAAACCGCTTCCACAGCCCCCACCTGCATCTTGGTGACAGACATGCAAGGAGTAGTGCCAAACCCTAAACAGCAAGAAAAATGAGATCTGGCAAGTACACGAACTGATCACATTGGCTGGCATGGAATTGAAGAGTTCCCTCACAGAGAAGGGGGTTGAGGCAGATTGGGCTTCCCCCGAAGAGAACAAGAGGGGGCCCCAGGGGAGACTCACCCTCATGTAGTCACAGGACCCTGTCAATTCCTTCCAATTCGTCTGCGGACTCCCTTGAGCTCTCCTGGGAAATCTCTGCAGTAGAGCATTGCTGTGCTGCTCTTGTTGCCTGCAAACAAAAGCATGTCAAGTGCAGGGCACACAATTTCCTGGAGCCAGTTGGGACAGATATTCCTGTGTCCCAGGCTCCTTCAGTGTTGGGTTTTGAGACAGGTCGTGAAGCCCTGGGCCTTTGCCTCACCTCAGATTATTCCCCCAACTGCAGAGAACCCTGCGGGTTTTCTCATGCAGTCCTTTCCTTTTTCTCCATTGCTTCTCTCCCTGTCGTGGGGAGAATTCTGAAATGTTCCCCACCCCCTTGACTGACTCCCGAGGAGTTGAGTGAGCACCTGAGTGTGGACCCTGGAGGAGAGTGAGCTCCTATCTCGTTGTCTCCACCCCCCTGTCCTGGCCTGGAGGTGGCTGTGCACACCATGTGGAGCTGGGGAGACACGTGAGTCTCCTTGGATTTCAGCCCAAAGATTGGTTACAAGCTCCCAGGTTCCTCACCTTTGTCTTTGCTGCTTCTCTCTCTCTGGCTTCTGCAAGAGCCGTGGGTTTGGCTGCACCTGCAGATTCCCCGGTTTCACATTCTCCTTGCAAATACTGGAGCCCAAGGGCAGGGGGGCTATGGCCCCTTGCCAACGCTTCATGGGGCACCTGGTACTTCTTCTGTTGTGCCCAAAGGCTCCGCAGTCCTTGCACTTCACCTGTGGGTGGAGGAGGAAATGGTCTCTGAGTCAGCGGGAATCACAAGCACTTTTCCACAGTGAATAGAAGGACAGAGTTTGAGAGGTGAATATTGGTTTTGGAGAGGGGACAGGACATATGGCAGTAGCTGTGAGGACACTGAGCATATTAGGGTGCCTTCCAAAAGCTTCTGCTATGGATAGACAGTGGAGGAAGGATTGGAGCTCTCAAGGTGAGCAGATGAGTCATAAGTGAAGATTGAGGCAAAATCCAAGCTAGACAGGACAGCAAAGAGGAAGTGAGGTTGTTCCTCCGGGTCTGTGAATGGGCCTGTGCCTGGTGATGTGGTCTCAAGGCAAGAAATCGTCTCATGGGAAAGGACAAGGGAGTGCTGGCCACAGAAGTGGCCATGTTCAAACCCTGTCTCTGGATTCCATGCACATCCCTGCTGCCCCACAGACCCAAGCCTCCACGCTTACCCTGGGATCCTCCTCCTCTGGTAGGGGAGCCTTCTTTGCCGCCGGTCCCTTCACTTGCTTCTTGCCGTTCTGGACATTAGAGAGTCTGGAGGGCCCGTGCTGGGTGGAACGGCCCGCCATCTTCCTCACCTCCTTGGTTTGTCACCTCAGTGTTTCTGGGGACTTGATATTCGGATTTCCTGAATCAAAAGCAGAAGAAAACTTTCAGATTGACACAGAGACTAAAGTCCTCATGCACCTTCTTCTCCAAGTGGGGATGAAGGGACCTCATGAGCACTCAGTCAAAACACATTTCTCACAAGGTGATGTCTCCCTCCCAGAGATTTTGTCCTTCTCCCTGACTCCCTCGCCCGACAAAAGCTCGCTGCCCAAGACCAGACACGGGAGGCAGCCTTTGTCAATTTGCATTTCCATCCTTCAAAGAGTGATTTGAGAGACTTTGGTGAAGTCTATCACAATGCACTCTATTTGGACAAAGAAAGGCAAAATTTCCCCAGGTGTACACAATAATCCATGCCCCGGGAATGATGCAATGAATGCCGGGGCACACGTCTTGGAATGTCAAAAGCAAAGTAAGCTTTCCTATCGAAAACTGGAAGTTCCTCTTGGACACGAGAGGAGGCACTTTTCACATTCCAATTCAGATAGGAAAAATGTTTTCTCCTCTACTGGCCTGGAGACCTGCCAGGGTCAGCATGGTCAGAACTGTATTGTTTTATTTGTCATCTTCATGACCCTATTTTAACGACTTTCCAAGAAATCTGAACTGAATATGTTTGAACTAAGTGTGAACTAATCTATTGTCTAGGCTTTAAGGCCCATAGCCAAAGCCAGCGAGTTTCCATTCCTGCTCACTCACTGCCCCATGCACATCAGGGACTGGGGTCTATTTCCTCTGGAATTTGAACTTTGTCTGATAATGAGCATTGAAAAGGATGTATCTCATGGATCTCTTACTCAAAATTCCTGTGAAAATTAAAGAATCAATACCCCTGTGCCTCAAGACACATCGCTCCCTCTTTTTCCTACTGTCCTCCCTCTCAGAGGGATCGTCAGAGGGGGCAGTTTGTAATGGAAACCCACCTGAAATCCAGTAGTGATCCTCCGGTCTGATTCTCTACAGCTGGGTTCAAGAACAGCTGCCCTGGATGGGATGCAGCTTCCAAGGTGCCTGCGGAAGGGTCAGAGGGGGAGTTTCCCTTCCGGGCAGGCTTTTATACTGATTCAAGGTCACGTGACCTCGTTAAGGGGATCTCAGTCAATCCATCTCATCTACCCACCCTTGACGTAAGCAGGTCTTGAAGCCATAAACCGTCCTATGTCGCTTAGCATTTTCAGGCATTTTAAAATGCCAGGCACTCCTGGGCATACTTTGAAGAATATCTGTTTTCTGTAAGGAAAAGAAACCTCTGTGCTAATGCCTCTATCTTTCTCCACTTTGCACTTTTGTTCTTGTGGCGAATTATGTGTAACGTGGTAGTTCTTCTTGGAAGGCATTGAAGTGTAGACTTCTACCGCCCTCAGTACATTCACTTCGTTGTGCAAACATCACCATCGTCAGTCTCGCCAGCTTTTCATATTCTGCAACTGAATGTCCCTATCTATTAAACACCCACTCTTCATTCTTCCCTCCCTGCAGACCCCTCTTCCACCATTCTCCTTTCGATGTCTATCCATGGGACTGCTCTAGGAATCCACAGAGAAGGCATTGTGCGATCTGCGTCCTGCTGGGACTGGCTTCTTTTGCACTGTGTCTTGTGACTCAAGTAATTGTTCCTGCCAGGTCCCTTTGGTTGAGCCAGGCAGCTCCACTCGGCTCAGTCTCTTAGTCCTGTACTCGGTAGTATGTAGATGACGTGGGACTTTCTTTTTCTAGCCTCATCTCCCTTTGGTTGATATTTGTGTGACTTTCACAACTTCCCGCTAGTGGTCAGGCCCAGGAGACGGTTAGGCACAGGTCGGTGTTTTGATGATGGGACGGTTGGGAATGAAAATGCCCTGTGATCTCGTCTGGGTAGTTGCTCATTGATTCAAAGGGACCAGCTTGACCTCCAAAGCGGGTGACTATGTACAACCGCCAGTAACGTGGGTGGAGTGTCTCCGTTGTTCCAGATTATTGGTACCCTGGGGAGTTTCCGCAGTTTGTGGTTTGCAGAGGTTTGCAACCGTATGGACTTTGAAAATTGCATTACATTAATAATTTATGAACTTGGCAAAATGCCCTAGGTCCTGGCTCCGTAGCCACGGCTTGATCCCATCCTCCTGCCCTGGAACCTGGGCAGCAGGGGCCCCTCCCTGATCTCCCACTGCAGCCTTGGGCCTCCTGGTTGCCTCTCCCCGCTCCAAGGATCGCGTGCCCCCCGTGATTCTCACACCACTGGCCTGAATTGCCCCTTACCCACCCTCCACGTAATTGGAGTAGCACTTGCCACTCTCACGACTGGCTTCCCAAGGCAGAATAAACTGCGTACTTTCGGAAAAATAAAGGTATCCCTTTCACACCAGGAATTATTCCAATTTGCATAGACTCTTTTTGGTTCTGTTCTTTTAATTCTTAATTTGTCAATTGCCTCCTCAGCATTGCAGAGAAAATCCCTTGGGATTTAGAGCGGAATCGATGAGAACTTATACGAGAAAGTGTTTTGTGTTGACTTTCCCCAACTAAGATATGTGCTAACTGCTCCTAATTTATACGGCCGTTTATTTCAATTAGGGGTATTTTATATTTTTCCTAAAACTCTACAGAGTTTTTCCTAGATTTCATATTTATAGCTCTTTCTTTGCAGAAGGAAGGATATTGTCAGTAACTCTTCTCCTCCATTGTAGTATTTTAGTTTATAGCTGTTAGACGTGAATGCTACCAATTTGGGAAGTTGGATTGCCGTAGTTGGAGTGTTGGTTGAAAGCAGCTGTTCGTTTCCAGACTTTTTCTCTGATTTTGCTAGAATGTGCCTCGTGGAGCATCGTATCACCAGCCAATACCAAAAAAGATTCAGGTGTAATTTCCAAGAGTACACAGTGCCCTCATTTCTCATGTGTCATGGCCCTGGCAGTGTGTGCAGCACAGTGTGGAGAGGAAGCCAACCCTGGGGGCTCCTTCTCAGTTTCTCTGGCTTTGGAGGCAGGAAGTTGACCTGAAAGCCTCCTGTTGGCTAGACCAATGTGGAATGTTTCAGTCGACTGTAATTCTTGAAGAGAATCTGCACATTATTTGCCCTCCTCAGAGGCTGAGCGTGATCTCCAATACTATAATGATTGGGAGTAGCATCATCGTTGGGTCGATGAAACCCATTGTTATCATTACTATTCACTGTTATTTTTATTATTTTACCTGTTGTCTTTATGGCTTATAGATCTGGTTATCTTTAGTCGACAATGACTAGCGTTTCTCTGTTTCTCAAGTGGTTCCGATTGACTGAAGATATGCATGCAGGTTCCCAAAGAGACCGCTATAGAGAGTGCAGCTCCCAGACTCTCCCTCTATGGCAAAGAACCTGTCTGTCTGAGGACGTTCCTGAAAAATTTGTTGTTCATCTGGCGGGCGGAGGCCATTGCGTGCCAGAAGCAGAGAATCAGGACGGGTGTCCTTGGCTGCCTGAGTCTCTGGACAAATCTCGAACTACGTCCGAGGTCCAGCAGTGGCTTGCAGCTGCCAGAAAGACCAGTGTGGGCGTCCTTAGCGAGCCAGCGCCACCATCAATTTTTCACTTGAGCTCAGGGACCCCAGAATGCCTCTCGATGACGTTGAAGGCTAGTGAATGTTGGGCAGGAGCCCCCAGAATTTTTTCCATGATGCACTGGGGGCACCGGAACTGCTCCTGCCAGCCTGGAAAGGCTGCAGAGGAAACCGTCGTCCTCGTGCAGAATTTTCTATTTCCCTTCAAGTGCCCAGGAACTGCCATTGGCCAAAATGATGGTGCGAGGATGGCTTCCTAACTGTGCCTGAGCTGTTGAAAGTCTTCCAGGTCCCAATAGCGGTCTGCCACCAATTCGCCTGTCTCCCCTCAATGTCCTTGCTCCCTCTTCTCGCTTTTCCACGTCTTCCTTCCTGGCGTGGGCTTTAGAGTACTAACTACCAAGGTAGAGCAGAGTTAAATTTTCTAGTGAATTGAGGTTCCCAGCTCAATTCCTTGTACCCAGGGAGCCCTAAGGAACATGTGACTGCACACTAGATGCTCAAGCAAGGTCGTCTGAATGTAGTATGGCGTGCTGTTTCCTGAAGGTGGTCCTGCTGAGACCCTATCGCCTCCTGTATACTTCTCTCAATGTCCTGAGAATACGCGAGTACTGTAGGCTTTCTGCGAGACCATGGGTGATCTTCAGGGAAACCCACTGTGTTTGTAGCGAGATGATGGTTGGCTGTCAGGGCTTGTGTGTCCTGTGCTTTCTTTCCCAGGCTGAGTGCTAGTGGAAGTGGGTCTTGAAAGAGCAGCATCAGCGTCCCCAGGGAACTTGTGAGAAATAGAAACAGATGGATCCTTCCTAGACATCCAAACTCCTAATTCCCTGGTGTTGAGTCTTGTACATTGAAGAAATTTCTGTGTGCACGAGACTGTGAAAAGGAGTATTAGCTAAAGTGTTCTCCACTCTGGGCTGCCATTTGAAATCCCCTAGGTCGATCTAGGGAATGCAGTCATCTCAGCACTGGCGTGTGGTTGTTCAGTGGTGGGCCTGCGTGAATGGGGTTGTCAGAATCTCTAAGAGAGTTATGGGGCAGGACGGAGGCCGTGAGACCAGACCAGGGCCTATGTCGAAAGGAGGGAAGTCTGTTCCGGGTCCCAAGGAGACTGGAGCACTTCAGTAGCTATGGCAGGCTGGGGTATTGCCGAAATGTGCCATCTTGACTTTTCCCTTCTTTTTGGTGACCTTGTGCGTTCACCCAGGGGCTGCCCTCCTTGGAAGGCACAGAAGGCTGCAGACTGAAAGAAGCACTCGCCAACGGATGTCCTACAAGGAGGTAGGAGCTGTCATTTGTTCTTCCTATGGAAATGTTCCTTACCGAGGCATGGGAATTTTCTGGATCCTACTCAGAGCTTTTCCCGAATGAGAAAATGGAGATCACAGGTGACTCAGGTGAAATCTTTGCTCACCACCTCCAGTGGATCTCAAACTTTGCTGCCCACTGTTATCACGTCGGGAGATTTCCAAAGCTCCCAGTGCCCAGGCCGCAATAAACACACCCTCAATTTGCATCTCTTGCGGTAGGCTTCAGGCACAGGTATTTGCTAACCACCCCGCCCTGAGTCCCATGTGGGCCACCGTGCGAATAAGTCTGCAGGCACGCTTGTCTCACTGAAATCTGCCTAAGATTCCCTGGGGCTCACTGTCAAAATGCATGTAATGATGCCGTGGGGCTGAGTGTGCCTGAGAATCTGTGTTTCTAAAAAGCCCTAGGTCCTGCCAAACAGTGCTTCACCCAGTCACTTTAACTTGGATGAGTCAAAGAAATTTTTAAAATGGTCTGCATGCCTAGAAATCAAAAGTGCGTACCACAGGTCACCTTTGGGAGAATTTTATTAATAACAAAAGAACATTGTAAAACACAACTTTCTAATGACGTTTAATAACCCAAAGGAACAAAGCCATGAGAATATCCCGCATCAGGATTTCCACAGAAATAACCCCACAGAGTCAAAATATCTCATCCCAGGTCAGGGAAGTCTTTACAATTTGCCACGGACTCTTTTGAGCCCTTTACCCATTTTCCCCAAATTCTGAAATCGGAGGAGAGATACAGATCCATTTCCTATTATCTTTTAGTTGAGACCTTACCCCTGCAATCGAACTCACTAGTATCCAATGGATTTCAGTGTCAAACAACTTCCTATTCCAGTTTGATTACCGCCCTTTGAATCGTCACTTCTGCTTCCATCATGAAAGAGGGCAGTGTTTGCCTGTGTGTTTCCACAAGCATCGCCTGGGCTTCCACCATGTGTAGCCAGAGCAGAGATGGGGAATGGCTGATTCGCGAGAAAAACCTTGCTCCTTGTGACTTCTCCTCCTCACTGGACAGTCAGTTCCAGGTGTCCTGGGGTGGGAGGACGTGTCTTCCTTGGCAGGAGGTGTCTCCCTCCGAGTCACTCTCTTCCGAGGAAGAGGAAACCTGGAGGTCTTTCTCCAGGACACTCAGTGGGACTTGGGCACAGTGTCCCTCAGACGTCTCTTGTGTGAGAGGGCTCTGCCCGGGAGGGCTTGGCTTCTCAGCTGGAAGGCAGGAGGGAGCAGTCAGGAGTCTGGAGCTCCACCAGCCATTGTCTAATCTCCTGAAGAGCATTCTGAGGGGCTGGCCTGGGTCACGGTTCAGTGCTGGGCGATGGGCCACAGTGCAGGGCTGAGCAGTATTCAGGTGAGGTCTGTGGTGTGGAGGCGAGAGGTCAATGCTTTTCCCCTGGGCATGCATCTTTCTGGTCACCTGGCATCCCGCAGTGGGTCTCCGTCCAGTTGTCCGTGGTGGAGGCTGGGGAGTCTGGAAAACCCCCGGATGTGGTCTCTGAGTGCTCTTCTTAGGTGCTTGGAAGGGAGTGAGTCTCGGTTTCTTTGGGAGCGTCTGGAAAGCCTGCACTGGCACCTGGGCAGGTCTCTTGCCTGGTGCCTTGATGCTGATTTTGGCATCCCGGTCCACAGTAGGTCCAGCAGCCTGTGGGCTGGGATAGGAGTTGACATCCAGATACATGGCTTGTGCCTGGGGCTGGTGAGCGTGGCCCAGGCCATGTGTCTTAGAGGGAGCCTGGGGATCTTCCAGGGAGGAAAAATGGGGCTTCTTGTCCCTCAGCTGGACAATGAGGGTAGGATCCGGGGCAAAGTGCTTGAATGCTGCGTGAGGCGTGTCAGGGACAGGCACTTCCTGACCATTCTGAATTCCACGAGGTGAGAAGAGGCTCAGTTCAGGTCTTTGGATGGCAGACACTGCGGGTCCGCTGGACCTCATGTCAGGTGTCTTCGAAGGTGGCCTACATGTGAGACTGAGGCCCAGGGCAGATTTCCTCTCGCCTCTGTAGAGGGGTCTTGGCCTGTTTGCATGCTGGAAGACAAGACAAAGACACACAAAGACTACATGTTAGAACGTCCTCACCAAGGGAGAGAAATTACAACTAACCCAATAAAATAGGTGAAAACCAGAACTTGTAACATGAAATTGAATATTATGAGATATAAAGGTGTTGAGTTTAAAAATGATGAGGGACTCAACCTCAGTGGTGGCCAGGATAAAACAAACTGCACCGTCACCTTGCTACGTGTTTGCGGCAGGTAGGAGAATCGAAAGGTTCTTCCCAGTGTCTCTCTTGAAGGAAGTGTACATGAGCACTCTCCAAAATTTTTCTAGGGAATGTGCACAGCTCCTGCTGTTTTGGAGGCGGTTTCATGAGTAAGGAGTGTTGAGGAAGAATTTGGGGGTGTGCACCACCATTGCAATGCTATCTCTTACATCAAGGATTCCACCTTGTGGAGACCTGTGATGAAAGCGCTTCCACAGCCCCCACCTGCATCTTGGTGACAGACATGCAAGGAGTAGTGCCAAACCCTAAACAGCAAGAAAAATGAGATCTGGCAAGTACACGAACTGATCACATTGGCTGGCATGGAATTGAAGAGTTCCCTCACAGAGAAGGGGGTTGAGGCAGATTGGGCTTCCCCCGAAGAGAACAAGAGGGGGCCCCAGGGGAGACTCACCCTCATGTAGTCACAGGACCCTGTCAATTCCTTCCAATTCGTCTGCGGACTCCCTTGAGCTCTCCTGGGAAATCTCTGCAGTAGAGCATTGCTGTGCTGCTCTTGTTGCCTGCAAACAAAAGCATGTCAAGTGCAGGGCACACAATTTCCTGGAGCCAGTTGGGACAGATATTCCTGTGTCCCAGGCTCCTTCAGTGTTGGGTTTTGAGACAGGTCGTGAAGCCCTGGGCCTTTGCCTCACCTCAGATTATTCCCCCAACTGCAGAGAACCCTGCGGGTTTTCTCATGCAGTCCTTTCCTTTTTCTCCATTGCTTCTCTCCCTGTCGTGGGGAGAATTCTGAAATGTTCCCCACCCCCTTGACTGACTCCCGAGGAGTTGAGTGAGCACCTGAGTGTGGACCCTGGAGGAGAGTGAGCTCCTATCTCGTTGTCTCCACCCCCCTGTCCTGGCCTGGAGGTGGCTGTGCACACCATGTGGAGCTGGGGAGACACGTGAGTCTCCTTGGATTTCAGCCCAAAGATTGGTTACAAGCTCCCAGGTTCCTCACCTTTGTCTTTGCTGCTTCTCTCTCTCTGGCTTCTGCAAGAGCCGTGGGTTTGGCTGCACCTGCAGATTCCCCGGTTTCACATTCTCCTTGCAAATACTGGAGCCCAAGGGCAGGGGGGCTATGGCCCCTTGCCAACGCTTCATGGGGCACCTGGTACTTCTTCTGTTGTGCCCAAAGGCTCCGCAGTCCTTGCACTTCACCTGTGGGTGGAGAAGGAAATGGTCTCTGAGTCAGCGGGAATCACAAGCACTTTTCCACAGTGAATAGAAGGACAGAGTTTGAGAGGTGAATATTGGTTTTGGAGAGGGGACAGGACATATGGCAGTAGCTGTGAGGACACTGAGCATATTAGGGTGCCTTCCAAAAGCTTCTGCTATGGATAGACAGTGGAGGAAGGATTGGAGCTCTCAAGGTGAGCAGATGAGTCATAAGTGAAGATTGAGGCAAAATCCAAGCTAGACAGGACAGCAAAGAGGAAGTGAGGTTGTTCCTCCGGGTCTGTGAATGGGCCTGTGCCTGGTGATGTGGTCTCAAGGCAAGAAATCGTCTCATGGGAAAGGACAAGGGAGTGCTGGCCACAGAAGTGGCCATGTTCAAACCCTGTCTCTGGATTCCATGCACATCCCTGGTGCCCCACAGACCCAAGCCTCCACGCTTACCCTGGGATCCTCCTCCTCTGGTAGGGGAGCCTTCTTTGCCGCCGGTCCCTTCACTTGCTTCTTGCCGTTCTGGACATTAGAGAGTCTGGAGGGCCCGTGCTGGGTGGAACGGCCCGCCATCTTCCTCACCTCCTTGGTTTGTCACCTCAGTGTTTCTGGGGACTTGATATTCGGATTTCCTGAATCAAAAGCAGAAGAAAACTTTCAGATTGACACAGAGACTAAAGTCCTCATGCACCTTCTTCTCCAAGTGGGGATGAAGGGACCTCATGAGCACTCAGTCAAAACACATTTCTCACAAGGTGATGTCTCCCTCCCAGAGATTTTGTCCTTCTCCCTGACTCCCTCGCCCGACAAAAGCTCGCTGCCCAAGACCAGACACGGGAGGCAGCCTTTGTCAATTTGCATTTCCATCCTTCAAAGAGTGATTTGAGAGACTTTGGTGAAGTCTATCACAATGCACTCTATTTGGACAAAGAAAGGCAAAATTTCCCCAGGTGTACACAATAATCCATGCCCCGGGAATGATGCAATGAATGCCGGGGCACACGTCTTGGAATGTCAAAAGCAAAGTAAGCTTTCCTATCGAAAACTGGAAGTTCCTCTTGGACACGAGAGGAGGCACTTTTCACATTCCAATTCAGATAGGAAAAATGTTTTCTCCTCTACTGGCCTGGAGACCTGCCAGGGTCAGCATGGTCAGAACTGTATTGTTTTATTTGTCATCTTCATGACCCTATTTTAACGACTTTCCAAGAAATCTGAACTGAATATGTTTGAACTAAGTGTGAACTAATCTATTGTCTAGGCTTTAAGGCCCATAGCCAAAGGCAGCGAGTTTCCATTCCTGCTCACTCACTGCCCCATGCACATCAGGGACTGGGGTCTATTTCCTCTGGAATTTGAACTTTGTCTGATAATGAGCATTGAAAAGGATGTATCTCATGGATCTCTTACTCAAAATTCCTGTGAAAATTAAAGAATCAATACCCCTGTGCCTCAAGACACATCGCTCCCTCTTTTTCCTACTGTCCTCCCTCTCAGAGGGATCGTCAGAGGGGGCAGTTTGTAATGGAAACCCACCTGAAATCCAGTAGTGATCCTCCGGTCTGATTCTCTACAGCTGGGTTCAAGAACAGCTGCCCTGGATGGGATGCAGCTTCCAAGGTGCCTGCGGAAGGGTCAGAGGGGGAGTTTCCCTTCCGGGCAGGCTTTTATACTGATTCAAGGTCACGTGACCTCGTTAAGGGGATCTCAGTCAATCCATCTCATCTACCCACCCTTGACGTAAGCAGGTCTTGAAGCCATAAACCGTCCTATGTCGCTTAGCATTTTCAGGCATTTTAAAATGCCAGGCACTCCTGGGCATACTTTGAAGAATATCTGTTTTCTGTAAGGAAAAGAAACCTCTGTGCTAATGCCTCTATCTTTCTCCACTTTGCACTTTTGTTCTTGTGGCGAATTATGTGTAACGTGGTAGTTCTTCTTGGAAGGCATTGAAGTGTAGACTTCTACCGCCCTCAGTACATTCACCTCGTTGTGCAAACATCACCATCGTCAGTCTCGCCAGCTTTTCATATTCTGCAACTGAATGTCCCTATCTATTAAACACCCACTCTTCATTCTTCCCTCCCTGCAGACCCCTCTTCCACCATTCTCCTTTCGATGTCTATCCATGGGACTGCTCTAGGAATCCACAGAGAAGGCATTGTGCGATCTGCGTCCTGCTGGGACTGGCTTCTTTTGCACTGTGTCTTGTGACTCAAGTAATTGTTCCTGCCAGGTCCCTTTGGTTGAGCCAGGCAGCTCCACTCGGCTCAGTCTCTTAGTCCTGTACTCGGTAGTATGTAGATGACGTGGGACTTTCTTTTTCTAGCCTCATCTCCCTTTGGTTGATATTTGTGTGACTTTCACAACTTCCCGCTAGTGGTCAGGCCCAGGAGACGGTTAGGCACAGGTCGGTGTTTTGATGATGGGACGGTTGGGAATGAAAATGCCCTGTGATCTCGTCTGGGTAGTTGCTCATTGATTCAAAGGGACCAGCTTGACCTCCAAAGCGGGTGACTATGTACAACCGCCAGTAACGTGGGTGGAGTGTCTCCGTTGTTCCAGATTATTGGTACCCTGGGGAGTTTCCGCAGTTTGTGGTTTGCAGAGGTTTGCAACCGTATGGACTTTGAAAATTGCATTACATTAATAATTTATGAACTTGGCAAAATGCCCTAGGTCCTGGCTCCGTAGCCACGGCTTGATCCCATCCTACTGCCCTGGAACCTGGGCAGCAGGGGCCCCTCCCTGATCTCCCACTGCAGCCTTGGGCCTCCTGGTTGCCTCTCCCCGCTCCAAGGATCGCGTGCCCCCCGTGATTCTCACACCACTGGCCTGAATTGCCCCTTACCCACCCTCCACGTAATTGGAGTAGCACTTGCCACTCTCACGACTGGCTTCCCAAGGCAGAATAAACTGCGTACTTTCGGAAAAATAAAGGTATCCCTTTCACACCAGGAATTATTCCAATTTGCATAGACTCTTTTTGGTTCTGTTCTTTTAATTCTTAATTTGTCAATTGCCTCCTCAGCATTGCAGAGAAAATCCCTTGGGATTTAGAGCGGAATCGATGAGAACTTATACGAGAAAGTGTTTTGTGTTGACTTTCCCCAACTAAGATATGTGCTAACTGCTCCTAATTTATACGGCCGTTTATTTCAATTAGGGGTATTTTATATTTTTCCTAAAACTCTACAGAGTTTTTCCTAGATTTCATATTTATAGCTCTTTCTTTGCAGAAGGAAGGATATTGTCAGTAACTCTTCTCCTCCATTGTAGTATTTTAGTTTATTGCTGTTAGACGTGAATGCTACCAATTTGGGAAGTTGGATTGCCGTAGTTGGAGTGTTGGTTGAAAGCAGCTGTTCGTTTCCAGACTTTTTCTCTGATTTTGCTAGGATGTGCCTCGTGGAGCATCGTATCACCAGCCAATACCAAAAAAGATTCAGGTGTAATTTCCAAGAGTACACAGTGCCCTCATTTCTCATGTGTCATGGCCCTGGCAGTGTGTGCAGCACAGTGTGGAGAGGAAGCCAACCCTGGGGGCTCCTTCTCAGTTTCTCTGGCTTTGGAGGCAGGAAGTTGACCTGAAAGCCTCCTGTTGGCTAGACCAATGTGGAATGTTTCAGTCGACTGTAATTCTTGAAGAGAATCTGCACATTATTTGCCCTCCTCAGAGGCTGAGCATGATCTCCAATACTATAATGATTGGGAGTAGCATCATCGTTGGGTCGATGAAACCCATTGTTATCATTACTATTCACTGTTATTTTTATTATTTTACCTGTTGTCTTTATGGCTTATAGATCTGGTTATCTTTAGTCGACAATGACTAGCGTTTCTCTGTTTCTCAAGTGGTTCCGATTGACTGAAGATATGCATGCAGGTTCCCAAAGAGACCGCTATAGAGAGTGCAGCTCCCAGACTCTCCCTCTATGGCAAAGAACCTGTCTGTCTGAGGACGTTCCTGAAAAATTTGTTGTTCATCTGGCGGGCGGAGGCCATTGCGTGCCAGAAGCAGAGAATCAGGACGGGTGTCCTTGGCTGCCTGAGTCTCTGGACAAATCTCGAACTACGTCCGAGGCCCAGCAGTGGCTTGCAGCTGCCAGAAAGACCAGTGTGGGCGTCCTTAGCGAGCCAGCGCCACCATCAATTTTTCACTTGAGCTCAGGGACCCCAGAATGCCTCTCGATGACGTTGAAGGCTAGTGAATGTTGGGCAGGAGCCCCCAGAATTTTTTCCATGATGCACTGGGGGCACCGGAACTGCTCCTGCCAGCCTGGAAAGGCTGCAGAGGAAACCGTCGTCCTCGTGCAGAATTTTCTATTTCCCTTCAAGTGCCCAGGAACTGCCATTGGCCAAAATGATGGTGCGAGGATGGCTTCCTAAGTGTGCCTGAGCTGTTGAAAGTCTTCCAGGTCCCAATAGCGGTCTGCCACCAATTCGCCTGTCTCCCCTCAATGTCCTTGCTCCCTCTTCTCGCTTTTCCACGTCTTCCTTCCTGGCGTGGGCTTTAGAGTACTAACTACCAAGGTAGAGCAGAGTTAAATTTTCTAGTGAATTGAGGTTCCCAGCTCAATTCCTTGTACCCAGGGAGCCCTAAGGAACATGTGACTGCACACTAGATGCTCAAGCAAGGTCATCTGAATGTAGTATGGCGTGCTGTTTCCTGAAGGTGGTCCTGCTGAGACCCTATCGCCTCCTGTATACTTCTCTCAATGTCCTGAGAATACGCGAGTACTGTAGGCTTTCTGCGAGACCATGGGTGATCTTCAGGGAAACCCACTGTGTTTGTAGCGAGATGATGGTTGGCTGTCAGGGCTTGTGTGTCCTGTGCTTTCTTTCCCAGGCTGAGTGCTAGTGGAAGTGGGTCTTGAAAGAGCAGCATCAGCGTCCCCAGGGAACTTGTGAGAAATAGAAACAGATGGATCCTTCCTAGACATCCAAACTCCTAATTCCCTGGTGTTGAGTCTTGTACATTGAAGAAATTTCTGTGTGCACGAGACTGTGAAAAGGAGTATTAGCTAAAGTGTTCTCCACTCTGGGCTGCCATTTGAAATCCCCTAGGTCGATCTAGGGAATGCAGTCATCTCAGCACTGGCGTCTGGTTGTTCAGTGGTGGGCCTGCGTGAATGGGGTTGTCAGAATCTCTAAGAGAGTTATGGGGCAGGACGGAGGCCGTGAGACCAGACCAGGGCCTATGTCGAAAGGAGGGAAGTCTGTCCCGGGTCCCAAGGAGACTGGAGCACTTCAGTAGCTATGGCAGGCTGGGGTATTGCCGAAATGTGCCATCTTGACTTTTCCCTTCTTTTTGGTGACCTTGTGCGTTCACCCAGGGGCTGCCCTCCTTGGAAGGCACAGAAGGCTGCAGACTGAAAGAAGCACTCGCCAACGGATGTCCTCCAAGGAGGTAGGAGCAGTCATTTGTTCTTCCTATGGAAATGTTCCTTACCGAGGCATGGGAATTTTCTGGATCCTACTCAGAGCTTTTCCCGAATGAGAAAATGGAGATCACAGGTGACTCAGGTGAAATCTTTGCTCACCACCTCCAGTGGATCTCAAACTTTGCTGCCCACTGTTATCACGTCGGGAGATTTCCAAAGCTCCCAGTGCCCAGGCCGCAATAAACACACCCTCAATTTGCATCTCTTGCGGTAGGCTTCAGGCACAGGTATTTGCTAACCACCCCGCCCTGAGTCCCATGTGGGCCACCGTGCGAATAAGTCTGCAGGCACGCTTGTCTCACTGAAATCTGCCTAAGATTCCCTGGGGCTCACTGTCAAAATGCATGTAATGATGCCGTGGGGCTGAGTGTGCCTGAGAATCTGTGTTTCTAAAAAGCCCTAGGTCCTGCCAAACAGTGCTTCACCCAGTCACTTTAACTTGGATGAGTCAAAGAAATTTTTAAAATGGTCTGCATGCCTAGAAATCAAAAGTGCGTACCACAGGTCACCTTTGGGAGAATTTTATTAATAACAAAAGAACATTGTAAAACACAACTTTCTAATGACGTTTAGTAACCCAAAGGAACAAAGGCATGAGAATATCCCGCATCAGGATTTCCACAGAAATAACCCCACAGAGTCAAAATATCTCATCCCAGGTCAGGGAAGTCTTTACAATTTGCCACGGACTCTTTTGAGCCCTTTACCCATTTTCCCCAAATTCTGAAATCGGAGGAGAGATACAGATCCATTTCCTATTATCTTTTAGTTGAGACCTTACCCCTGCAATCGAACTCACTAGTATCCAATGGATTTCAGTGTCAAACAACTTCCTATTCCAGTTTGATTACCGCCCTTTGAATCGTCACTTCTGCTTCCATCATGAAAGAGGGCAGTGTTTGCCTGTGTGTTTCCACAAGCATCGCCTGGGCTTCCACCATGTGTAGCCAGAGCAGAGATGGGGAATGGCTGATTCGCGAGAAAAACCTTGCTCCTTGTGACTTCTCCTCCTCACTGGACAGTCAGTTCCAGGTGTCCTGGGGTGGGAGGACGTGTCTTCCTTGGCAGGAGGTGTCTCCCTCCGAGTCACTCTCTTCCGAGGAAGAGGAAACCTGGAGGTCTTTCTCCAGGACACTCAGTGGGACTTGGGCACAGTGTCCCTCAGACGTCTCTTGTGTGAGAGGGCTCTGCCCGGGAGGGCTTGGCTTCTCAGCTGGAAGGCAGGAGGGAGCAGTCAGGAGTCTGGAGCTCCACCAGCCATTGTCTAATCTCCTGAAGAGCATTCTGAGGGGCTGGCCTGGGTCACGGTTCAGTGCTGGGCGATGGGCCACAGTGCAGGGCTGAGCGGTATTCAGGTGAGGTCTGTGGTGTGGAGGCGAGAGGTCAATGCTTTTCCCCTGGGCATGCATCTTTCTGGTCACCTGGCATCCCGCAGTGGGTCTCCGTCCAGTTGTCCGTGGTGGAGGCTGGGGAGTCTGGAAAACCCCCGGATGTGGTCTCTGAGTGCTCTTCTTAGGTGCTTGGAAGGGAGTGAGTCTCGGTTTCTTTGGGAGCGTCTGGAAAGCCTGCACTGGCACCTGGGCAGGTCTCTTGCCTGGTGCCTTGATGCTGATTTTGGCATCCCGGTCCACAGTAGGTCCAGCAGCCTGTGGGCTGGGATAGGAGTTGACATCCAGATACATGGCTTGTGCCTGGGGCTGGTGAGCGTGGCCCAGGCCATGTGTCTTAGAGGGAGCCTGGGGATCTTCCAGGGAGGAAAAATGGGGCTTCTTGTCCCTCAGCTGGACAATGAGGGTAGGATCCGGGGCAAAGTGCTTGAATGCTGCGTGAGGCGTGTCAGGGACAGGCACTTCCTGACCATTCTGAATTCCACGAGGTGAGAAGAGGCTCAGTTCAGGTCTTTGGATGGCAGACACTGCGGGTCCGCTGGACCTCATGTCAGGTGTCTTCGAAGGTGGCCTACATGTGAGACTGAGGCCCAGGGCAGATTTCCTCTCGCCTCTGTAGAGGGGTCTTGGCCTGTTTGCATGCTGGAAGACAAGACAAAGACACACAAAGACTACATGTTAGAACGTCCTCACCAAGGGAGAGAAATTACAACTAACCCAATAAAATAGGTGAAAACCAGAACTTGTAACATGAAATTGAATATTATGAGATATAAAGGTGTTGAGTTTAAAAATGATGAGGGACTCAACCTCAGTGGTGGCCAGGATAAAACAAACTGCACCGTCACCTTGCTACGTGTTTGCGGCAGGTAGGAGAATCGAAAGGTTCTTCCCAGTGTCTCTCTTGAAGGAAGTGTACATGAGCACTCTCCAAAATTTTTCTAGGGAATGTGCACAGCTCCTGCTGTTTTGGAGGCGGTTTCATGAGTAAGGAGTGTTGAGGAAGAATTTGGGGGTGTGCACCACCATTGCAATGCTATCTCTTACATCAAGGATTCCACCTTGTGGAGACCTGTGATGAAACCGCTTCCACAGCCCCCACCTGCATCTTGGTGACAGACATGCAAGGAGTAGTGCCAAACCCTAAACAGCAAGAAAAATGAGATCTGGCAAGTACACGAACTGATCACATTGGCTGGCATGGAATTGAAGAGTTCCCTCACAGAGAAGGGGGTTGAGGCAGATTGGGCTTCCCCCGAAGAGAACAAGAGGGGGCCCCAGGGGAGACTCACCCTCATGTAGTCACAGGACCCTGTCAATTCCTTCCAATTCGTCTGCGGACTCCCTTGAGCTCTCCTGGGAAATCTCTGCAGTAGAGCATTGCTGTGCTGCTCTTGTTGCCTGCAAACAAAAGCATGTCAAGTGCAGGGCACACAATTTCCTGGAGCCAGTTGGGACAGATATTCCTGTGTCCCAGGCTCCTTCAGTGTTGGGTTTTGAGACAGGTCGTGAAGCCCTGGGCCTTTGCCTCACCTCAGATTATTCCCCCAACTGCAGAGAACCCTGCGGGTTTTCTCATGCAGTCCTTTCCTTTTTCTCCATTGCTTCTCTCCCTGTCGTGGGGAGAATTCTGAAATGTTCCCCACCCCCTTGACTGACTCCCGAGGAGTTGAGTGAGCACCTGAGTGTGGACCCTGGAGGAGAGTGAGCTCCTATCTCGTTGCCTCCACCCCCCTGTCCTGGCCTGGAGGTGGCTGTGCACACCATGTGGAGCTGGGGAGACACGTGAGTCTCCTTGGATTTCAGCCCAAAGATTGGTTACAAGCTCCCAGGTTCCTCACCTTTGTCTTTGCTGCTTCTCTCTCTCTGGCTTCTGCAAGAGCCGTGGGTTTGGCTGCACCTGCAGATTCCCCGGTTTCACATTCTCCTTGCAAATACTGGAGCCCAAGGGCAGGGGGGCTATGGCCCCTTGCCAACGCTTCATGGGGCACCTGGTACTTCTTCTGTTGTGCCCAAAGGCTCCGCAGTCCTTGCACTTCACCTGTGGGTGGAGGAGGAAATGGTCTCTGAGTCAGCGGGAATCACAAGCACTTTTCCACAGTGAATAGAAGGACAGAGTTTGAGAGGTGAATATTGGTTTTGGAGAGGGGACAGGACATATGGCAGTAGCTGTGAGGACACTGAGCATATTAGGGTGCCTTCCAAAAGCTTCTGCTATGGATAGACAGTGGAGGAAGGATTGGAGCTCTCAAGGTGAGCAGATGAGTCATAAGTGAAGATTGAGGCAAAATCCAAGCTAGACAGGACAGCAAAGAGGAAGTGAGGTTGTTCCTCCAGGTCTGTGAATGGGCCTGTGCCTGGTGATGTGGTCTCAAGGCAAGAAATCGTCTCATGGGAAAGGACAAGGGAGTGCTGGCCACAGAAGTGGCCATGTTCAAACCCTGTCTCTGGATTCCATGCACATCCCTGGTGCCCCACAGACCCAAGCCTCCACGCTTACCCTGGGATCCTCCTCCTCTGGTAGGGGAGCCTTCTTTGCCGCCGGTCCCTTCACTTGCTTCTTGCCGTTCTGGACATTAGAGAGTCTGGAGGGCCCGTGCTGGGTGGAACGGCCCGCCATCTTCCTCACCTCCTTGGTTTGTCACCTCAGTGTTTCTGGGGACTTGATATTCGGATTTCCTGAATCAAAAGCAGAAGAAAACTTTCAGATTGACACAGAGACTAAAGTCCTCATGCACCTTCTTCTCCAAGTGGGGATGAAGGGACCTCATGAGCACTCAGTCAAAACACATTTCTCACAAGGTGATGTCTCCCTCCCAGAGATTTTGTCCTTCTCCCTGACTCCCTCGCCCGACAAAAGCTCGCTGCCCAAGACCAGACACGGGAGGCAGCCTTTGTCAATTTGCATTTCCATCCTTCAAAGAGTGATTTGAGAGACTTTGGTGAAGTCTATCACAATGCACTCTATTTGGACAAAGAAAGGCAAAATTTCCCCAGGTGTACACAATAATCCATGCCCCGGGAATGATGCAATGAATGCCGGGGCACACGTCTTGGAATGTCAAAAGCAAAGTAAGCTTTCCTATCGAAAACTGGAAGTTCCTCTTGGACACGAGAGGAGGCACTTTTCACATTCCAATTCAGATAGGAAAAATGTATTCTCCTCTACTGGCCTGGAGACCTGCCAGGGTCAGCATGGTCAGAACTGTATTGTTTTATTTGTCATCTTCATGACCCTATTTTAACGACTTTCCAAGAAATCTGAACTGAATATGTTTGAACTAAGTGTGAACTAATCTATTGTCTAGG
This sequence comes from Diceros bicornis minor, assembly GCF_020826845.1. Lineage (NCBI taxonomy): Eukaryota > Metazoa > Chordata > Mammalia > Perissodactyla > Rhinocerotidae > Diceros > Diceros bicornis. Next base: position 314,369 of record NW_026690893.1, on the reverse strand, counting down.
CTTTAAGGCCCATAGCCAAAGGCAGCGAGTTTCCATTCCTGCTCACTCACTGCCCCATGCACATCAGGGACTGGGGTCTATTTCCTCTGGAATTTGAACTTTGTCTGATAATGAGCATTGAAAAGGATGTATCTCATGGATCTCTTACTCAAAATTCCTGTGAAAATTAAAGAATCAATACCCCTGTGCCTCAAGACACATCGCTCCCTCTTTTTCCTACTGTCCTCCCTCTCAGAGGGATCGTCAGAGGGGGCAGTTTGTAATGGAAACCCACCTGAAATCCAGTAGTGATCCTCCGGTCTGATTCTCTACAGCTGGGTTCAAGAACAGCTGCCCTGGATGGGATGCAGCTTCCAAGGTGCCTGCGGAAGGGTCAGAGGGGGAGTTTCCCTTCCGGGCAGGCTTTTATACTGATTCAAGGTCACGTGACCTCGTTAAGGGGATCTCAGTCAATCCATCTCATCTACCCACCCTTGACGTAAGCAGGTCTTGAAGCCATAAACCGTCCTATGTCGCTTAGCATTTTCAGGCATTTTAAAATGCCAGGCACTCCTGGGCATACTTTGAAGAATATCTGTTTTCTGTAAGGAAAAGAAACCTCTGTGCTAATGCCTCTATCTTTCTCCACTTTGCACTTTTGTTCTTGTGGCGAATTATGTGTAACGTGGTAGTTCTTCTTGGAAGGCATTGAAGTGTAGACTTCTACCGCCCTCAGTACATTCACCTCGTTGTGCAAACATCACCATCGTCAGTCTCGCCAGCCTTTCATATTCTGCAACTGAATGTCCCTATCTATTAAACACCCACTCTTCATTCTTCCCTCCCTGCAGACCCCTCTTCCACCATTCTCCTTTCGATGTCTATGCATGGGACTGCTCTAGGAATCCACAGAGAAGGCATTGTGCGATCTGCGTCCTGCTGGGACTGGCTTCTTTTGCACTGTGTCTTGTGACTCAAGTAATTGTTCCTGCCAGGTCCCTTTGGTTGAGCCAGGCAGCTCCACTCGGCTCAGTCTCTTAGTCCTGTACTCGGTAGTATGTAGATGACGTGGGACTTTCTTTTTCTAGCCTCATCTCCCTTTGGTTGATATTTGTGTGACTTTCACAACTTCCCGCTAGTGGTCAGGCCCAGGAGACGGTTAGGCACAGGTCGGTGTTTTGATGATGGGACGGTTGGGAATGAAAATGCCCTGTGATCTCGTCTGGGTAGTTGCTCATTGATTCAAAGGGACCAGCTTGACCTCCAAAGCGGGTGACTATGTACAACCGCCAGTAACGTGGGTGGAGTGTCTCCGTTGTTCCAGATTATTGGTACCCTGGGGAGTTTCCGCAGTTTGTGGTTTGCAGAGGTTTGCAACCGTATGGACTTTGAAAATTGCATTACATTAATAATTTATGAACTTGGCAAAATGCCCTAGGTCCTGGCTCCGTAGCCACGGCTTGATCCCATCCTCCTGCCCTGGAACCTGGGCAGCAGGGGCCCCTCCCTGATCTCCCACTGCAGCCTTGGGCCTCCTGGTTGCCTCTCCCCGCTCCAAGGATCGCGTGCCCCCCGTGATTCTCACACCACTGGCCTGAATTGCCCCTTACCCACCCTCCACGTAACTGGAGTAGCACTTGCCACTCTCACGACTGGCTTCCCAAGGCAGAATAAACTGCGTACTTTCGGAAAAATAAAGGTATCCCTTTCACACCAGGAATTATTCCAATTTGCATAGACTCTTTTTGGTTCTGTTCTTTTAATTCTTAATTTGTCAATTGCCTCCTCAGCATTGCAGAGAAAATCCCTTGGGATTTAGAGCGGAATCGATGAGAACCTTACGAGAAAGTGTTTTGTGTTGACTTTCCCCAACTAAGATATGTGCTAACTGCTCCTAATTTATACGGCCGTTTATTTCAATTAGGGGTATTTTATATTTTTCCTAAAACTCTACAGAGTTTTTCCTAGATTTCATATTTATAGCTCTTTCTTTGCAGAAGGAAGGATATTGTCAGTAACTCTTCTCCTCCATTGTAGTATTTTAGTTTATTGCTGTTAGACGTGAATGCTACCAATTTGGGAAGTTGGATTGCCGTAGTTCGAGTGTTGGTTGAAAGCAGCTGTTCGTTTCCAGACTTTTTCTCTGATTTTGCTAGGATGTGCCTCGTGGAGCATCGTATCACCAGCCAATACCAAAAAAGATTCAGGTGTAATTTCCAAGAGTACACAGTGCCCTCATTTCTCATGTGTCATGGCCCTGGCAGTGTGTGCAGCACAGTGTGGAGAGGAAGCCAACCCTGGGGGCTCCTTCTCAGTTTCTCTGGCTTTGGAGGCAGGAAGTTGACCTGAAAGCCTCCTGTTGGCTAGACCAATGTGGAATGTTTCAGTCGACTGTAATTCTTGAAGAGAATCTGCACATTATTTGCCCTCCTCAGAGGCTGAGCATGATCTCCAATACTATAATGATTGGGAGTAGCATCATCGTTGGGTCGATGAAACCCATTGTTATCATTACTATTCACTGTTATTTTTTTTATTTTACCTGTTGTCTTTATGGCTTATAGATCTGGTTATCTTTAGTCGACAATGACTAGCGTTTCTCTGTTTCTCAAGTGGTTCCGATTGACTGAAGATATGCATGCAGGTTCCCAAAGAGACCGCTATAGAGAGTGCAGCTCCCAGACTCTCCCTCTATGGCAAAGAACCTGTCTGTCTGAGGACGTTCCTGAAAAATTTGTTGTTCATCTGGCGGGCGGAGGCCATTGCGTGCCAGAAGCAGAGAATCAGGACGGGTGTCCTTGGCTGCCTGAGTCTCTGGACAAATCTCGAACTACGTCCGAGGCCCAGCAGTGGCTTGCAGCTGCCAGAAAGACCAGTGTGGGCGTCCTTAGCGAGCCAGCGCCACCATCAATTTTTCACTTGAGCTCAGGGACCCCAGAATGCCTCTCGATGACGTTGAAGGCTAGTGAATGTTGGGCAGGAGCCCCCAGAATTTTTTCCATGATGCACTGGGGGCACCGGAACTGCTCCTGCCAGCCTGGAAAGGCTGCAGAGGAAACCGTCGTCCCCGTGCAGAATTTTCTATTTCCCTTCAAGTGCCCAGGAACTGCCATTGGCCAAAATGATGGTGCGAGGATGGCTTCCTAACTGTGCCTGAGCTGTTGAAAGTCTTCCAGGTCCCAATAGCGGTCTGCCACCAATTCGCCTGTCTCCCCTCAATGTCCTTGCTCCCTCTTCTCGCTTTTCCACGTCTTCCTTCCTGGCGTGGGCTTTAGAGTACTAACTACCAAGGTAGAGCAGAGTTAAATTTTCTAGTGAATTGAGGTTCCCAGCTCAATTCCTTGTACCCAGGGAGCCCTAAGGAACATGTGACTGCACACTAGATGCTCAAGCAAGGTCGTCTGAATGTAGTATGGCGTGCTGTTTCCTGAAGGTGGTCCTGCTGAGACCCTATCGCCTCCTGTATACTTCTCTCAATGTCCTGAGAATACGCGAGTACTGTAGGCTTTCTGCGAGACCATGGGTGATCTTCAGGGAAACCCACTGTGTTTGTAGCGAGATGATGGTTGGCTGTCAGGGCTTGTGTGTCCTGTGCTTTCTTTCCCAGGCTGAGTGCTAGTGGAAGTGGGTCTTGAAAGAGCAGCATCAGCGTCCCCAGGGAACTTGTGAGAAATAGAAACAGATGGATCCTTCCTAGACATCCAAACTCCTAATTCCCTGGTGTTGAGTCTTGTACATTGAAGAAATTTCTGTGTGCACGAGACTGTGAAAAGGAGTATTAGCTAAAGTGTTCTCCACTCTGGGCTGCCATTTGAAATCCCCTAGGTCGATCTAGGGAATGCAGTCATCTCAGCACTGGCGTCTGGTTGTTCAGTGGTGGGCCTGCGTGAATGGGGTTGTCAGAATCTCTAAGAGAGTTATGGGGCAGGACGGAGGCCGTGAGACCAGACCAGGGCCTATGTCGAAAGGAGGGAAGTCTGTCCCGGGTCCCAAGGAGACTGGAGCACTTCAGTAGCTATGGCAGGCTGGGGTATTGCCGAAATGTGCCATCTTGACTTTTCCCTTCTTTTTGGTGACCTTGTGCGTTCACCCAGGGGCTGCCCTCCTTGGAAGGCACAGAAGGCTGCAGACTGAAAGAAGCACTCGCCAACGGATGTCCTACAAGGAGGTAGGAGCTGTCATTTGTTCTTCCTATGGAAATGTTCCTTACCGAGGCATGGGAATTTTCTGGATCCTACTCAGAGCTTTTCCCGAATGAGAAAATGGAGATCACAGGTGACTCAGGTGAAATCTTTGCTCACCACCTCCAGTGGATCTCAAACTTTGCTGCCCACTGTTATCACGTCGGGAGATTTCCAAAGCTCCCAGTGCCCAGGCCGCAATAAACACACCCTCAATTTGCATCTCTTGCGGTAGGCTTCAGGCACAGGTATTTGCTAACCACCCCGCCCTGAGTCCCATGTGGGCCACCGTGCGAATAAGTCTGCAGGCACGCTTGTCTCACTGAAATCTGCCTAAGATTCCCTGGGGCTCACTGTCAAAATGCATGTAATGATGCCGTGGGGCTGAGTGTGCCTGAGAATCTGTGTTTCTAAAAAGCCCTAGGTCCTGCCAAACAGTGCTTCACCCAGTCACTTTAACTTGGATGAGTCAAAGAAATTTTTAAAATGGTCTGCATGCCTAGAAATCAAAAGTGCGTACCACAGGTCACCTTTGGGAGAATTTTATTAATAACAAAAGAACATTGTAAAACACAACTTTCTAATGACGTTTAATAACCCAAAGGAACAAAGCCATGAGAATATCCCGCATCAGGATTTCCACAGAAATAACCCCACAGAGTCAAAATATCTCATCCCAGGTCAGGGAAGTCTTTACAATTTGCCACGGACTCTTTTGAGCCCTTTACCCATTTTCCCCAAATTCTGAAATCGGAGGAGAGATACAGATCCATTTCCTATTATCTTTTAGTTGAGACCTTACCCCTGCAATCGAACTCACTAGTATCCAATGGATTTCAGTGTCAAACAACTTCCTATTCCAGTTTGATTACCGCCCTTTGAATCGTCACTTCTGCTTCCATCATGAAAGAGGGCAGTGTTTGCCTGTGTGTTTCCACAAGCATCGCCTGGGCTTCCACCATGTGTAGCCAGAGCAGAGATGGGGAATGGCTGATTCGCGAGAAAAACCTTGCTCCTTGTGACTTCTCCTCCTCACTGGACAGTCAGTTCCAGGTGTCCTGGGGTGGGAGGACGTGTCTTCCTTGGCAGGAGGTGTCTCCCTCCGAGTCACTCTCTTCCGAGGAAGAGGAAACCTGGAGGTCTTTCTCCAGGACACTCAGTGGGACTTGGGCACAGTGTCCCTCAGACGTCTCTTGTGTGAGAGGGCTCTGCCCGGGAGGGCTTGGCTTCTCAGCTGGAAGGCAGGAGGGAGCAGTCAGGAGTCTGGAGCTCCACCAGCCATTGTCTAATCTCCTGAAGAGCATTCTGAGGGGCTGGCCTGGGTCACGGTTCAGTGCTGGGCGATGGGCCACAGTGCAGGGCTGAGCGGTATTCAGGTGAGGTCTGTGGTGTGGAGGCGAGAGGTCAATGCTTTTCCCCTGGGCATGCATCTTTCTGGTCACCTGGCATCCCGCAGTGGGTCTCCGTCCAGTTGTCCGTGGTGGAGGCTGGGGAGTCTGGAAAACCCCCGGATGTGGTCTCTGAGTGCTCTTCTTAGGTGCTTGGAAGGGAGTGAGTCTCGGTTTCTTTGGGAGCGTCTGGAAAGCCTGCACTGGCACCTGGGCAGGTCTCTTGCCTGGTGCCTTGATGCTGATTTTGGCATCCCGGTCCACAGTAGGTCCAGCAGCCTGTGGGCTGGGATAGGAGTTGACATCCAGATACATGGCTTGTGCCTGGGGCTGGTGAGCGTGGCCCAGGCCATGTGTCTTAGAGGGAGCCTGGGGATCTTCCAGGGAGGAAAAATGGGGCTTCTTGTCCCTCAGCTGGACAATGAGGGTAGGATCCGGGGCAAAGTGCTTGAATGCTGCGTGAGGCGTGTCAGGGACAGGCACTTCCTGACCATTCTGAATTCCACGAGGTGAGAAGAGGCTCAGTTCAGGTCTTTGGATGGCAGACACTGCGGGTCCGCTGGACCTCATGTCAGGTGTCTTCGAAGGTGGCCTACATGTGAGACTGAGGCCCAGGGCAGATTTCCTCTCGCCTCTGTAGAGGGGTCTTGGCCTGTTTGCATGCTGGAAGACAAGACAAAGACACACAAAGACTACATGTTAGAACGTCCTCACCAAGGGAGAGAAATTACAACTAACCCAATAAAATAGGTGAAAACCAGAACTTGTAACATGAAATTGAATATTATGAGATATAAAGGTGTTGAGTTTAAAAATGATGAGGGACTCAACCTCAGTGGTGGCCAGGATAAAACAAACTGCACCGTCACCTTGCTACGTGTTTGCGGCAGGTAGGAGAATCGAAAGGTTCTTCCCAGTGTCTCTCTTGAAGGAAGTGTACATGAGCACTCTCCAAAATTTTTCTAGGGAATGTGCACAGCTCCTGCTGTTTTGGAGGCGGTTTCATGAGTAAGGAGTGTTGAGGAAGAATTTGGGGGTGTGCACCACCATTGCAATGCTATCTCTTACATCAAGGATTCCACCTTGTGGAGACCTGTGATGAAAGCGCTTCCACAGCCCCCACCTGCATCTTGGTGACAGACATGCAAGGAGTAGTGCCAAACCCTAAACAGCAAGAAAAATGAGATCTGGCAAGTACACGAACTGATCACATTGGCTGGCATGGAATTGAAGAGTTCCCTCACAGAGAAGGGGGTTGAGGCAGATTGGGCTTCCCCCGAAGAGAACAAGAGGGGGCCCCAGGGGAGACTCACCCTCATGTAGTCACAGGACCCTGTCAATTCCTTCCAATTCGTCTGCGGACTCCCTTGAGCTCTCCTGGGAAATCTCTGCAGTAGAGCATTGCTGTGCTGCTCTTGTTGCCTGCAAACAAAAGCATGTCAAGTGCAGGGCACACAATTTCCTGGAGCCAGTTGGGACAGATATTCCTGTGTCCCAGGCTCCTTCAGTGTTGGGTTTTGAGACAGGTCGTGAAGCCCTGGGCCTTTGCCTCACCTCAGATTATTCCCCCAACTGCAGAGAACCCTGCGGGTTTTCTCATGCAGTCCTTTCCTTTTTCTCCATTGCTTCTCTCCCTGTCGTGGGGAGAATTCTGAAATGTTCCCCACCCCCTTGACTGACTCCCGAGGAGTTGAGTGAGCACCTGAGTGTGGACCCTGGAGGAGAGTGAGCTCCTATCTCGTTGCCTCCACCCCCCTGTCCTGGCCTGGAGGTGGCTGTGCACACCATGTGGAGCTGGGGAGACACGTGAGTCTCCTTGGATTTCAGCCCAAAGATTGGTTACAAGCTCCCAGGTTCCTCACCTTTGTCTTTGCTGCTTCTCTCTCTCTGGCTTCTGCAAGAGCCGTGGGTTTGGCTGCACCTGCAGATTCCCCGGTTTCACATTCTCCTTGCAAATACTGGAGCCCAAGGGCAGGGGGGCTATGGCCCCTTGCCAACGCTTCCTGGGGCACCTGGTACTTCTTCTGTTGTGCCCAAAGGCTCCGCAGTCCTTGCACTTCACCTGTGGGTGGAGGAGGAAATGGTCTCTGAGTCAGCGGGAATCACAAGCACTTTTCCACAGTGAATAGAAGGACAGAGTTTGAGAGGTGAATATTGGTTTTGGAGAGGGGACAGGACATATGGCAGTAGCTGTGAGGACACTGAGCATATTAGGGTGCCTTCCAAAAGCTTCTGCTATGGATAGACAGTGGAGGAAGGATTGGAGCTCTCAAGGTGAGCAGATGAGTCATAAGTGAAGATTGAGGCAAAATGCAAGCTAGACAGGACAGCAAAGAGGAAGTGAGGTTGTTCCTCCGGGTCTGTGAATGGGCCTCTGCCTGGTGATGTGGTCTCAAGGCAAGAAATCGTCTCATGGGAAAGGACAAGGGAGTGCTGGCCACAGAAGTGGCCATGTTCAAACCCTGTCTCTGGATTCCATGCACATCCCTGCTGCCCCACAGACCCAAGCCTCCACGCTTACCCTGGGATCCTCCTCCTCTGGTAGGGGAGCCTTCTTTGCCGCCGGTCCCTTCACTTGCTTCTTGCCCTTCTGGACATTAGAGAGTCTGGAGGGCCCGTGCTGGGTGGAACGGCCCGCCATCTTCCTCACCTCCTTGGTTTGTCACCTCAGTGTTTCTGGGGACTTGGTATTCGGATTTCCTGAATCAAAAGCAGAAGAAAACTTTCAGATTGACACAGAGACTAAAGTCCTCATGCACCTTCTTCTCCAAGTGGGGATGAAGGGACCTCATGAGCACTCAGTCAAAACACATTTCTCACAAGGTGATGTCTCCCTCCCAGAGATTTTGTCCTTCTCCCTGACTCCCTCGCCCGACAAAAGCTCGCTGCCCAAGACCAGACACGGGAGGCAGCCTTTGTCAATTTGCATTTCCATCCTTCAAAGAGTGATTTGAGAGACTTTGGTGAAGTCTATCACAATGCACTCTATTTGGACAAAGAAAGGCAAAATTTCCCCAGGTGTACACAATAATCCATGCCCCGGGAATGATGCAATGAATGCCGGGGCACACGTCTTGGAATGTCAAAAGCAAAGTAAGCTTTCCTATCGAAAACTGGAAGTTCCTCTTGGACACGAGAGGAGGCACTTTTCACATTCCAATTCAGATAGGAAAAATGTTTTCTCCTCTACTGGCCTGGAGACCTGCCAGGGTCAGCATGGTCAGAACTGTATTGTTTTATTTGTCATCTTCATGACCCTATTTTAACGACTTTCCAAGAAATCTGAACTGAATATGTTTGAACTAAGTGTGAACTAATCTATTGTCTAGGCTTTAAGGCCCATAGCCAAAGCCAGCGAGTTTCCATTCCTGCTCACTCACTGCCCCATGCACATCAGGGACTGGGGTCTATTTCCTCTGGAATTTGAACTTTGTCTGATAATGAGCATTGAAAAGGATGTATCTCATGGATCTCTTACTCAAAATTCCTGTGAAAATTAAAGAATCAATACCCCTGTGCCTCAAGACACATCGCTCCCTCTTTTTCCTACTGTCCTCCCTCTCAGAGGGATCGTCAGAGGGGGCAGTTTGTAATGGAAACCCACCTGAAATCCAGTAGTGATCCTCCGGTCTGATTCTCTACAGCTGGGTTCAAGAACAGCTGCCCTGGATGGGATGCAGCTTCCAAGGTGCCTGCGGAAGGGTCAGAGGGGGAGTTTCCCTTCCGGGCAGGCTTTTATACTGATTCAAGGTCACGTGACCTCGTTAAGGGGATCTCAGTCAATCCATCTCATCTACCCACCCTTGACGTAAGCAGGTCTTGAAGCCATAAACCGTCCTATGTCGCTTAGCATTTTCAGGCATTTTAAAATGCCAGGCACTCCTGGGCATACTTTGAAGAATATCTGTTTTCTGTAAGGAAAAGAAACCTCTGTGCTAATGCCTCTATCTTTCTCCACTTTGCACTTTTGTTCTTGTGGCGAATTATGTGTAACGTGGTAGTTCTTCTTGGAAGGCATTGAAGTGTAGACTTCTACCGCCCTCAGTACATTCACCTCGTTGTGCAAACATCACCATCGTCCGTCTCGCCAGCTTTTCATATTCTGCAACTGAAAGTCCCTATCTATTAAACACCCACTCTTCATTCTTCCCTCCCTGCAGACCCCTCTTCCACCATTCTCCTTTCGATGTCTATGCATGGGACTGCTCTAGGAATCCACAGAGAAGGCATTGTGCGATCTGCGTCCTGCTGGGACTGGCTTCTTTTGCACTGTGTCTTGTGACTCAAGTAATTGTTCCTGCCAGGTCCCTTTGGTTGAGCCAGGCAGCTCCACTCGGCTCAGTCTCTTAGTCCTGTACTCGGTAGTATGTAGATGACGTGGGACTTTCTTTTTCTAGCCTCATCTCCCTTTGGTTGATATTTGTGTGACTTTCACAACTTCCCGCTAGTGGTCAGGCCCAGGAGACGGTTAGGCACAGGTCGGTGTTTTGATGATGGGACGGTTGGGAATGAAAATGCCCTGTGATCTCGTCTGGGTAGTTGCTCATTGATTCAAAGGGACCAGCTTGACCTCCAAAGCGGGTGACTATGTACAACCGCCAGTAACGTGGGTGGAGTGTCTCCGTTGTTCCAGATTATTGGTACCCTGGGGAGTTTCCGCAGTTTGTGGTTTGCAGAGGTTTGCAACCGTATGGACTTTGAAAATTGCATTACATTAATAATTTATGAACTTGGCAAAATGCCCTAGGTCCTGGCTCCGTAGCCACGGCTTGATCCCATCCTCCTGCCCTGGAACCTGGGCAGCAGGGGCCCCTCCCTGATCTCCCACTGCAGCATTGGGCCTCCTGGTTGCCTCTCCCCGCTCCAAGGATCGCGTGTCCCCCGTGATTCTCACACCACTGGCCTGAATTGCCCCTTACCCACCCTCCACGTAACTGGAGTAGCACTTGCCACTCTCACGACTGGCTTCCCAAGGCAGAATAAACTGCGTACTTTCGGAAAAATAAAGGTATCCCTTTCACACCAGGAATTATTCCAATTTGCATAGACTCTTTTTGGTTCTGTTCTTTTAATTCTTAATTTGTCAATTGCCTCCTCAGCATTGCAGAGAAAATCCCTTGGGATTTAGAGCGGAATCGATGAGAACTTATACGAGAAAGTGTTTTGTGTTGACTTTCCCCAACTAAGATATGTGCTAACTGCTCCTAATTTATACGGCCGTTTATTTCAATTAGGGGTATTTTATATTTTTCCTAAAACTCTACAGAGTTTTTCCTAGATTTCATATTTATAGCTCTTTCTTTGCAGAAGGAAGGATATTGTCAGTAACTCTTCTCCTCCATTGTAGTATTTTAGTTTATTGCTGTTAGACGTGAATGCTACCAATTTGGGAAGTTGGATTGCCGTAGTTGGAGTGTTGGTTGAAAGCAGCTGTTCGTTTCCAGACTTTTTCTCTGATTTTGCTAGGATGTGCCTCGTGGAGCATCGTATCACCAGCCAATACCAAAAAAGATTCAGGTGTAATTTCCAAGAGTACACAGTGCCCTCATTTCTCATGTGTCATGGCCCTGGCAGTGTGTGCAGCACAGTGTGGAGAGGAAGCCAACCCTGGGGGCTCCTTCTCAGTTTCTCTGGCTTTGGAGGCAGGAAGTTGACCTGAAAGCCTCCTGTTGGCTAGACCAATGTGGAATGTTTCAGTCGACTGTAATTCTTGAAGAGAATCTGCACATTATTTGCCCTCCTCAGAGGCTGAGCATGATCTCCAATACTATAATGATTGGGAGTAGCATCATCGTTGGGTCGATGAAACCCATTGTTATCATTACTATTCACTGTTATTTTTTTTATTTTACCTGTTGTCTTTATGGCTTATAGATCTGGTTATCTTTAGTCGACAATGACTAGCGTTTCTCTGTTTCTCAAGTGGTTCCGATTGACTGAAGATATGCATGCAGGTTCCCAAAGAGACCGCTATAGAGAGTGCAGCTCCCAGACTCTCCCTCTATGGCAAAGAACCTGTCTGTCTGAGGACGTTCCTGAAAAATTTGTTGTTCATCTGGCGGGCGGAGGCCATTGCGTGCCAGAAGCAGAGAATCAGGACGGGTGTCCTTGGCTGCCTGAGTCTCTGGACAAATCTCGAACTACGTCCGAGGCCCAGCAGTGGCTTGCAGCTGCCAGAAAGACCAGTGTGGGCGTCCTTAGCGAGCCAGCGCCACCATCAATTTTTCACTTGAGCTCAGGGACCCCAGAATGCCTCTCGATGACGTTGAAGGCTAGTGAATGTTGGGCAGGAGCCCCCAGAATTTTTTCCATGATGCACTGGGGGCACCGGAACTGCTCCTGCCAGCCTGGAAAGGCTGCAGAGGAAACCGTCGTCCTCGTGCAGAATTTTCTATTTCCCTTCAAGTGCCCAGGAACTGCCATTGGCCAAAATGATGGTGCGAGGATGGCTTCCTAACTGTGCCTGAGCTGTTGAAAGTCTTCCAGGTCCCAATAGCGGTCTGCCACCAATTCGCCTGTCTCCCCTCAATGTCCTTGCTCCCTCTTCTCGCTTTTCCACGTCTTCCTTCCTGGCGTGGGCTTTAGAGTACTAACTACCAAGGTAGAGCAGAGTTAAATTTTCTAGTGAATTGAGGTTCCCAGCTCAATTCCTTGTACCCAGGGAGCCCTAAGGAACATGTGACTGCACACTAGATGCTCAAGCAAGGTCGTCTGAATGTAGTATGGCGTGCTGTTTCCTGAAGGTGGTCCTGCTGAGACCCTATCGCCTCCTGTATACTTCTCTCAATGTCCTGAGAATACGCGAGTACTGTAGGCTTTCTGCGAGACCATGGGTGATCTTCAGGGAAACCCACTGTGTTTGTAGCGAGATGATGGTTGGCTGTCAGGGCTTGTGTGTCCTGTGCTTTCTTTCCCAGGCTGAGTGCTAGTGGAAGTGGGTCTTGAAAGAGCAGCATCAGCGTCCCCAGGGAACTTGTGAGAAATAGAAACAGATGGATCCTTCCTAGACATCCAAACTCCTAATTCCCTGGTGTTGAGTCTTGTACATTGAAGAAATTTCTGTGTGCACGAGACTGTGAAAAGGAGTATTAGCTAAAGTGTTCTCCACTCTGGGCTGCCATTTGAAATCCCCTAGGTCGATCTAGGGAATGCAGTCATCTCAGCACTGGCGTCTGGTTGTTCAGTGGTGGGCCTGCGTGAATGGGGTTGTCAGAATCTCTAAGAGAGTTATGGGGCAGGACGGAGGCCGTGAGACCAGACCAGGGCCTATGTCGAAAGGAGGGAAGTCTGTCCCGGGTCCCAAGGAGACTGGAGCACTTCAGTAGCTATGGCAGGCTGGGGTATTGCCGAAATGTGCCATCTTGACTTTTCCCTTCTTTTTGGTGACCTTGTGCGTTCACCCAGGGGCTGCCCTCCTTGGAAGGCACAGAAGGCTGCAGACTGAAAGAAGCACTCGCCAACGGATGTCCTACAAGGAGGTAGGAGCAGTCATTTGTTCTTCCTATGGAAATGTTCCTTACCGAGGCATGGGAATTTTCTGGATCCTACTCAGAGCTTTTCCCGAATGAGAAAATGGAGATCACAGGTGACTCAGGTGAAATCTTTGCTCACCACCTCCAGTGGATCTCAAACTTTGCTGCCCACTGTTATCACGTCGGGAGATTTCCAAAGCTCCCAGTGCCCAGGCCGCAATAAACACACCCTCAATTTGCATCTCTTGCGGTAGGCTTCAGGCACAGGTATTTGCTAACCACCCCGCCCTGAGTCCCATGTGGGCCACCGTGCGAATAAGTCTGCAGGCACGCTTGTCTCACTGAAATCTGCCTAAGATTCCCTGGGGCTCACTGTCAAAATGCATGTAATGATGCCGTGGGGCTGAGTGTGCCTGAGAATCTGTGTTTCTAAAAAGCCCTAGGTCCTGCCAAACAGTGCTTCACCCAGTCACTTTAACTTGGATGAGTCAAAGAAATTTTTAAAATGGTCTGCATGCCTAGAAATCAAAAGTGCGTACCACAGGTCACCTTTGGGAGAATTTTATTAATAACAAAAGAACATTGTAAAACACAACTTTCTAATGACGTTTAATAACCCAAAGGAACAAAGCCATGAGAATATCCCGCATCAGGATTTCCACAGAAATAACCCCACAGAGTCAAAATATCTCATCCCAGGTCAGGGAAGTCTTTACAATTTGCCACGGACTCTTTTGAGCCCTTTACCCATTTTCCCCAAATTCTGAAATCGGAGGAGAGATACAGATCCATTTCCTATTATCTTTTAGTTGAGACCTTACCCCTGCAATCGAACTCACTAGTATCCAATGGATTTCAGTGTCAAACAACTTCCTATTCCAGTTTGATTACCGCCCTTTGAATCGTCACTCCTGCTTCCATCATGAAAGAGGGCAGTGTTTGCCTGTGTGTTTCCACAAGCATCGCCTGGGCTTCCACCATGTGTAGCCAGAGCAGAGATGGGGAATGGCTGATTCGCGAGAAAAACCTTGCTCCTTGTGACTTCTCCTCCTCACTGGACAGTCAGTTCCAGGTGTCCTGGGGTGGGAGGACGTGTCTTCCTTGGCAGGAGGTGTCTCCCTCCGAGTCACTCTCTTCCGAGGAAGAGGAAACCTGGAGGTCTTTCTCCAGGACACTCAGTGGGACTTGGGCACAGTGTCCCTCAGACGTCTCTTGTGTGAGAGGGCTCTGCCCGGGAGGGCTTGGCTTCTCAGCTGGAAGGCAGGAGGGAGCAGTCAGGAGTCTGGAGCTCCACCAGCCATTGTCTAATCTCCTGAAGAGCATTCTGAGGGGCTGGCCTGGGTCACGGT